>NC_029786.2:50439328-50458705 GCF_000816755.2 Arachis ipaensis | reverse complement strand
TATTTTATTATATATATATATATATATATATATATATATTAAATAAAAATAAATAAACAAGCAAAAAGTGAATATTTACAATAACCAATAATAAGGCACACGTTTGCAATTCTCTGGCAACGGCGCCATTTTACGAACTGATTTCCTATCGGTAAAGAAATTCACAAATATAATTGCGTTGTAAGTATAGCTCCTAAACCAACAGAAAATTTTTTCGTACAAACGTTTGGTTGTCACAAGTAACAAACCCAATAAAATTTATAAACCGAAGTATTCAAACCTCGGGTCGTCTTCTCAAGGAATTGCAGGGAAGTATGATTTATTATTGGTTATGAAAAATAGTGTTTTTGGGTTTCAAAAGGTTTGAACAAGGAAAATAAATTGCAGGAATTAATAAATTAATATCTAATAAAACTCTTGGGAAGGTATGAAAATTTGGAAGTCCTATCCTAGTTATCCTTATCGATGGTGATGAGAATTGAGTTTTAATCCCACTTAGTTAACCTTTACTAAAGCAAAGGAAAGTCAAGTAGACTAATTAGTTTGATCCTCAAGTCTTAGTCAATTCCTAAGAAAGGACTAGAGTTATTGGAATTCAATTCAATTAGCAAAAATAACAATTATCAATCACGATGAGTTTGACAACTCAAGAGTTACCAATTAATCAACCAAAGCCAAAAGGGAAAAATCTAAATTAAATTAAAAGCATTCATATAAATTAAACAAAGCAAAGTCAAATCTGAAATACCTCAAATTATATTAAATAAAACATTCAAATCTAAATACGAAGAATTCATAAGCCAAATTGATAACATGAGTCAGATACGAATAAAAATATTAGAATAAATAAAAATATAAAAGGAATATTGAACCTGAGAAGAATTTGAAATAATAAGAAATCCTAATTCCTTTAAGAGAAATCCTAATCCTAAATCCTAAGAGAGAGGAGAGAACCTCTCTCTCAAAAAACTACATCTAAATTATAAAAAGTGAATAATGGAAGACATCTTAATGAATGGATGCATTTCCCCACTTTATAGCCTCTAATCTGTATTTTTTGAGCCAAAAATTGGGTCAAAAACAGGCCAAAAATCGCCCCCAGCAATTTCTGGTACGTACAGGTCGCGGGAAAGTGACGCGGAGGCGTCGTCCACGCGTTCGCGCGGATTGGGTTTTTGCCAGGTCATGCATCTGTGTGATCCACGCGTTTGCATGGCTTGGCTTCGAGGCAGCTATGGCAAATTATATATCGTTGCGAAGCCCTAGACGTTATCTTTCCAACACAACTGAAACCATCTCATTTGGACCTCTGTAGCTCAAGTTATTACTGTTTGAGTGCGAAGAGGTCAGGTTGGACAGCTTAGCAACTTCTTCAACTTCTTGTATTCCTTCCACTTTTGTATGCTTCCTTTCCATCCTCTAAGCCATTCCTGCCTTGTAATCCCTGAAATCACTTAACACACATATCACGACATCTAATGGTAATAAGAGAGGATTAATATTAGTAAATATAAGGCCAAAGAAGCATGTTTTCAATCATAGCACAAATTCTGGGAAGGAATTGTAAAACCATGCAAATAGTATGGATAAGTGGGTAAAGAGTTGATAAAAACCACTCAATGAAGCACAAGATAAACTATAAAATAGTGGTTTATCAGTCGTCCAAGTAATAAACCCCTTACGTGAGTAAGGGTCGATCCCACGGAGATTGTTGGCTTGAAGCAAGCTATGGTCATCCTTGTAAATCTTAGTCTGGCGGATTCAAATGGTTATGAAGTTTTGATAATTA
Source organism: Arachis ipaensis (assembly GCF_000816755.2). Lineage (NCBI taxonomy): Eukaryota > Viridiplantae > Streptophyta > Magnoliopsida > Fabales > Fabaceae > Arachis > Arachis ipaensis. The sequence continues at coordinate 50,456,916 of NC_029786.2, read as the reverse complement.
AAAGATAAATAAAACATAAAATAAGCTAAATTTACTTATGTAATTTATTGGTGAGAGTTTCAGATAAGCGTATGGAGATGCTTTGTTGCTTCTAATCCTCTGCTTTTCTATTGTCTTCTTCCAATCGTGCGTTACTTTCTTCCATGGCAAGCTGTAGGATCCTCTCAGTGAAAATGGTCTTCTACGATTTCTGCACGGCTAATCAACTGTCAAATATCTCGTCTTGGATGAAAAATACTAGGTACAGCTACCGCATGGCTAATCATCTATCGGTTCCCGCTAGTGTCGGAATAGGATCCATTGACCCTTTTGCACACTGTCACTTGCGCCCAACATTCGCAGGTTTGAAGCTCGTCACAATTATCCCTTCCCGGATCCTACTTGGAATACCACAGACAAGGTTTAGACTTTTTCGGATCCCATGAATGGCTGCCAATAATTCTAGCCTATACCACGAAGATACTATTCTCATGGACTCAGTCCGTGTATTAGATATCCAAGAGAATATACTCTGGCTGTCGTCCAATGACTACGTTGAACATCATGTAGACCGCTTTGTGGTTGTCAGGCACGCGGATCTTGGCTAAGCGAGTAATGAAGATTGGGTGATTGTCACTGGTCACCCCTTCATTCTGACTTAACTAAATTAAGTACAAGAGTATATCTTGGAGAAGAAGTAGGCGTGAATTGAATAGAAAAATAATTGTAATTGCATTAATTCATGAAAAACAGCAGAGCTCCACACCTTAATCTATGGGGTGTAGAAACTCCACCGTTGAAAATACATAAGTGAAAAAGGTCTAGGCATGGCCGTGAGGCCAGCCTCTACATGTGTACAATGATCTATGATAGCATGATCAAAGATATAAAATAAATCTCTAAAAGTAGTTTTTATACTAAACTATTTACTAGGGTTTACAGAAAATGAGTAACTAAGTGCAGATAGTGCAGAAATCCACTTCTGGGGCCCACTTGGTGTGTGCCTGGGCTGAGCATTGAGGCTTTTTCGTGAATAGGCTGTTCCTGGAGTTAAACGCCAGCTTTGGTGCCAGTTTGGGCGTTTAACTCCAAGATGTTTTAGCCTGGCTTTAGATGCCAGTTTGGGCCATCAAATCTCAGGCAAAGTATAGACTATTATATATTGCTGGAAAGCTCAAGATATCTACTTTCCAACGCAATTAAGAGCGCGCCAATTGGGCTTCTATAACTCCAGAAAATCTATTTTGAGTGCAGCAGGGTTAGAATCCAACAGCATCTGCAGTCCTTTTTCAGCCTCTGAATCAAATTTTTACTCAGGTCCCTCAATTTCAGCCAGAAAATACCTGAAATCATAGAAAAATACACAAACTCATAGTAAAGTCCAGAAATGTGATTTTTGAATAAAAAATAATAAAAATATAATAAAAAGTAACTAAAACATACTAAAAATTATGTAAAAATAATGCCAAAAGGGTATAAATTATCCGCTCATCACGTACGCACAATTGTAATTTTTATAGCCATGCATACGTACAAACCTCAATGCGTATGCACGATTGCATTTTTATAACCATGTGTACACATGGTCAGGCATGCGTACGCACAAATGCAATCACGTGTCTCACTTAAAGAAAACGTGGTTGACAATTTCTAGACTCCTTCAAGCCCAAATCCAACTTATTTCTGAAGTATTTGAGGCCAAATTCAAGAGAAAACAAATGGGAAATGGTGCAAAATTTATAATTCACAAACTAATCGATAAGTGCAACGGGTCGTACCAAGTAGTACCTCAAGTGAATGAGGGTCGATCCCACGAGGATTGATGGATCAAGCAACAATAATTAAGTGAATGGCTTAGTTAGAAAAGCAGAAAATGGTGTTTTGAGAGTTCAATTGCATCAAACAGTAAATTCAGAAAATCAGAAAGCAAGCAATAAATGGATTGTGAAATATATGAGTAAAACAGTTAAGGTTTCAAAGATATTTATTTTTCGGATTAACTTTTCTTACCAACTACTTTAATCATGCAAGATTTAATTCATGGCAAACTATATGTGACTAAACCCTAATTCTTTAGACATTTTTAGCCTCCTCTAACCTTCATCAACCGCCAATTCCTTGGTCACTTGATTCCAATTAGGGGGTTAAGTTCAAAACTAGTTTATATGCCACAAAAATCCTAATTTCCCAAATATAAGAGAATTATATATCACGTATCCCGTTAAGTCCAGATAATTAAAAATTTAGGAGAAATTATTTTCAAGTTGTTGTTCAAGTAAAGAGCTTTTCCAAGGTTCACAAGAACTCAATTAGAATAAGGGTCATACTTCTATTCCACCCAGATTCATAAGATGAAGAACGAAAAGAATTCTTGAATTTAAATCAGTACATGAATTAAAATAGAAAAGTAATAGTATCAATCCATATAATAAACAGAGCTTCTAACCTTAACGGTGGAGGTTTAGTTCCTCATGGTTAAGAGAGAAAACAAGAATTCTGTAAAACTGTAAAGTGCGGACTGAGGTAAGAGAGAAGAGAAGAGCCCGAAGGGCTGGTTCTTTTCCCTTTTATATCTAATCTTAATTAATATAAAATATATTTTCTAAAACTAAATAATATCTTTTCCTATTTTAAAATAAAATAAAGTTTTAATTAAAATTAATTAAAACACTCGTGCAAGCCTTGATGAAACATGGGGACCATTGCTTGAAGTTTAACTGGTGCCTAACTTCACAAAAGTGAAGTTAGGCACTGCTCTGGCAGATTGAAACTTGAGGCTTCTCCATTCATATGGCGCCTAACTTAGGAAATTCCAAGTTAGGCGCCACCTTGGCTGAACGCAATTGTGGAGATTGTGGTTCTGGCGTCTAACTTGAGAAACTCCAAGTTTGGCGCCACTTTGACCATACCAAATGGGAAAGAAGTGTATACTATTTTATATCTTTAAAAAGCTCTAGAAGTTAGCTTTTCAATGCCATAAGAATCACGTTAAGTGGACCTCTGTAACTCAAGTTATTCCCGTTGGAGTGCAAAGAGGTCAGAGTTGACAACATCATTCACTTTCTTCTCTTTTTCTACAGAAACTCCATCAAATCCATTCGAATGCTACCTGAAATAAATAGAATTGCACACAACTCAAAGTAGCATCCATAGTGGCTAAAAGATATTTAAATCTTGATTAAACTCAATAATTCGAATGCAAATTCACTAGAAAAAGATAGAGAAGATGTTCACGCATCAGGGAGCAATTAGATTTAGTTTAGAATAATGTTTTAGGTTATATTCTAGAGAAAGAAGCTCTCTTTCTCTTCTCTCTAGAATTAGGGTAGATTTAGCTTAATTTCATCTTAGATTTAGGTTTTGATCTTGCTTTAATTTAGTTTTCCTTGCAATTTCTTGTTATTACATATTTACTCTCTTAGTTTTACATGTTATTTCTTTTATTTGGTCACTTTTATGTTTATGAACCTTTATTAATTTTGATTTTTATTAATGCAATTTGATATTTTTATGTGTATTGATGTTTAATTGAGTTATTATTATTGCTAGCTTGTATTTGGTAGTCTTGGATTTTATTATTGTACTTTTACCATGCTTTCATTTTATGCCTTCCAAGTGTTTGATAAAATACTTGGTTGGATTTTATGGTAGATTTTTATACTCTTGTCTTGTGATTGAGGACTTGGGGACTCTTGAATTATCACAATCTGATGTTGATTGGGGATTGAGAATTGCTAGTTGGCTTGAATCCCACTAAAGAAAATCTTTCATTAGGACTTGTGGATTAGAGTCAGTTTCGCTCGCTTGACTTTTCTTTAATTGTTAAAGGATAACTAAGTGAGAGAAAAGTATACTCGCCATCACAATTGAGGATGATAATGAGGATAGGAATTCCAATTCTTAACCCTTGCCAAGACCTTTCTTAGTTGGTGTCTTTTGTAAGAACCGGGATAACTGCTTTAATAAAATAATAATTTTAATTGCCCGAAATAGGTTCAAAAATATAGAAATATTTTTTTTAAAATATAGAGGTGAAATTTAAATTCAATAAATTTTTTTGAGTGAGAAAATGATCTTTTGCAAAAAATTTTTATAAAAATGCGTACCGATGCTTAAGCTGGCAATACCGGCTCTAGTTTGTCCGGTACTGCGTATTGAGAAAAATAAGATTTTGAAAATTAAATGTATTGTTTTGGAAAGACAAATAATTTAGAATTGAAAAACAGGCACTCATAACTTTTGATCCAGAGCTCCGATTGACGAGCCGTTTACGGCCACGCAAAGTTCTCGCCGAGCCTATCATTTCTATCTCAGGTTTGTTGGTAGGAACTCAAAACTCGTGCTCTAGTTTCCTGCCCTAACATTATCGTATTTTTACGTTTTGTTTTTGAGTAGATTTTGTGATTTTGGTTATTTAGAGGTGATCTAGCATTGGAATATTGTTGGATTTTTGGGTAAGGTAAGTCTCTTGAAACTCTTGTGGTTTGATTTTTTGGTTAGTCATAGTGTTAATTTTTGGTATGTTATATGTGTATAGCTTGATAGTTGGTGAGTTTTGGAAGTGGTGTTGGTGCTTGAGGCTTGTAGATCTTGTTGGAATCAAGCTTTGGATGTTTGTGCATATTGGGAATCGGCCAAAGTATGGTTTCGGTTTCCTTTATGTAATATGTAATATTTCTGGACACTTAGGCTAGTGGACCCTATGATAGTATTGAATGGTGTTGGTATATGATTAATTATATGTGAATTTATGTTTGATAATGAAGAGTATGTTGTGGAGTGTTGGAATGTCTGATATATGAGTTATGATGATAATATGATGAGTGTTGGTGTTGTATATGCTTATGATGATTGATGATGGATATAGATGATTATGATGAGTGATTATATTGATTAATGATGTTATGGAGAATTGATTGATGATTGTTAAGTTCGATGAGTATTGAGGAGGAAATATATGTGTGTTAGTAAATAATGCTTGTGAGGGATTGAAATTGTGGAAATTGTTGGAGTTGTATGTTTGGATTGAGATCTATTGAATGTATGGATTTATTGAGTGGAGAAGATGAAATAATGAGAGAAATAGGTGTGGGAATGACTGAAGTGTAATGAAATAGAAATTTGTAGGGTGTGTTATTATTTTTTATGAATTTGAGTAGGTTTTGATTGGTTTGGTTTTGAAATTTTGGAAAAAATTAGAGAATTGTCACTTTTGGTAAAAACCTATTTTTGGTGAATTTTGGAGGATCATAACATGAACCTCGGGCATTAAAATTCAATGATTTTTGTCCTAAATTAAAGATGATTTCAAGAGCTTTAAAACGATATAAAGTTTAATGAAAATGGAGTTTTGTAGAGGAAGTTATGAACATTTATAAAGTTTGGTGTTATAAATTGAAAATTCTATAAGTTGACATTTTTCTAAAATCGGATGCATATGCGTACGCGGCCCTGGTGCGCAGAATTTAACTTCGCACAACTAAACCAGCAAGTACACTGGGTCATCCAAGTAATACCTGAGGTGAGTCAGGGACGATCCCACGTGGATTGTCGGCATGGATCAAACAGTGGTTATCTTGTAAATCTTAGTTAGACTGATAGAAAAGTTGTTTAGTGGTTTAAGCGCATAAAAGTAAAGTGAAATAAAAATAACGTTACTCAGTGGTTGTGAATTCAACGATAAGAAGATGGTTAAGGCTTCGAAGATGCTTTGTTCTTCTAGATCAATCATATCTTACTGTCTACTCCAACTGTGAATGATTTCTTCTATAGCAGGCTGTACGTGATCAACGCCAGTATGAGCGACCGCCAATCTTCCTCTAGGCTGAACACCAGGTTTAGTGCGCATCCAGTCTGAATGAGGGTGATGCTCCTGCAGTTCATCCCCTTGGTGATCCTACTCAAAATGCCACAAACAAGGTCAAATCTTCCGGATAAGAGAATGCTGCACCTTGATTCTAGCCTTTAACACAAAGACCCTAATCTCCCCATACCTCGGCTGAATTGATGTCTCGAGAAGTCCATGATAAACCCCATTTTGAGGGTTTATCTTGTATCGATTTCAGGGGTTTTATCAATGACTCCACACGCTTTTCATATGAAAATACAAGACTTTGTGTTCCTTTCCTAACTTTTGCCTCATGGATGAAAACATGCTTATTTTGCACTAAATTAGATACATTTCTAATCTTCTCTTGGTGCCGTTCGATGCCGTGACCCGTGTGTTAAGTGGTTTCAGAATATAGGGTAGGGATGAACCGGAAGAGGGAAGGAGAATGGGCGCGAAGGAAAGGAGCATGAGAAATTGAGCTTTGGAAACATCAGCAAGGGCGCGTGCGCGTACTTGGCGCGCCCGTGTGGATTGCGCAGCTAGAAATCAAAGCCAGAAGCCAAGCCACGAGCCGGCTTGTGTAGCGGCTAGGCAATAACCCCCATGGGCGCGCACGCATACGCTGCGCCTCCGCTCACATTGCAAGATGCCCCAGTGACGCGCACGCGTGCTTTGCGCGTACGCGCCGATGCTCGAACATGATTTTTTTAGAAGTCACGTGACCTGGGCGTGGAGACAGTTAGAGATCTCATCTTGGGGGAAGTGCCTTGGCGGGAAGAGCTTAAGAAGACCAAGGGTTGAAGGGTTAAGGACTTTTTGGCTCATTTTTAGATGGTTCTAGATTTTTTTGGCTATTGTTTTAGTTACACTCTTGGGTAGAGAGAAAGAGGGAGATTCCAAGCTCTCATTAGGGTTCATCTTCATCCATTTTCTGAATTTTCAATCACACTTTGGTGAGATCCATTGCAATTCTCAATTCACTTGTTCATGTTATAGATCTTCTTCTCCAATCTCAATTAGTACTTGTAATTGCTCAATCCTCATAGATCCTAGATTCAACTTTGTAGTTTTGGATTTTTTCAATTTCTTGAGAAGTTCATTTCCATTGTTGTTCTTTGTTAATTGTTGTTAGTTCCTTGTGTTGAAGCATTTTCAATTCTACTTCCTTCTCAATTTTTTTACTATGCCTTTTATCCTTACTCATCAATTGTTTGATAAAATGCCAACATTGGTTATGGAGTAAAAATTTCTTACCTGGCATAGGGTTTGGGTCATTGGAAAGAGTTGAATAGTTTATGTCAATTGTTGATTTGGAATTAGAAATTGCTAATTGACTTGGAGTGCACTAAAGCTAGATTTTCCTAAGGTAAAAACTAGGACTTGTGACTCAAGTTAGTTACTCTCATTTGACTTTCCTCTATACCTAGGGGTTAACTAAATGAAGCAAGGCCTAATTGTTGTCATCATTGAAGGAACTATAAGGATAGAATTTCTAATGCCAACCCTAGGCCAAGTCTTCTAAAAATTGATTGCTTGTTTGTCATTTATTTTGCTAAACCTTCAAAAAAACCACAACAAGGCTTCCTAATCGATAAGCTGCATGCTCTAGCAATTCCAAGGGAGGACGACTCGGGGGACTAGTACTCTCGGTTATAGATTGTAAGATTGTTTGATGCGAAGTTTGAATGTCGATTAGACTATACTCACGATTATATCCATTATTGAATTCTAAATCGGCATCATAAATTTCGTTTATCAGTCCCCAACGAAGTTGTGGATTAGCCGTCTAAGAGATGTATAATCAAGCTAGTGGTTCATTGATATCCGATGAAAGACGCTCTCTGAACCCATGTAGAATAAAGATAACTTTTAACGGTTCAACTCATTCATAAAGTTGAAGAACGAAGATACATCTAAGGAGAGAATCAAATACGAATTGAAATAGCACAATAGTACTTTCATTAATCCATAAAACTCAGCAAAGCTCCTAACCTTAACCTAGGAGGTTTAGTGGCTCATACTGTACATAGAACATCGTAAAACGTGTAAGGTGGTGGAAGAAGATCTTAAACAAGGGTGATCTTCTCCTATATATACTAACCTAATGACTAAGGATTAAAGAAATATGATAAAATATTCTATTAGTGCAAAAATCTACTTCTGGGGCCTACTTGGTGAGTGTTTGGGCTGAACAAAGGAGTAAGCCACGTGCTAGAATCCCTAGGGGGCGTTGAATGCTGGCTAGGGCCCCCCTTTTGGGCGTTGGGTGCTAGTCACCTCCTTGCGGGTGTTGGACACCAGAATAGGGTTGGTGGCTAGCGTTGAACGCCAATTTTGGGCCTTCAATTCTGAAGCAAAGTATGGACTATTATATATTTCTGAAAAGCCTGGATGTTAGCTTTCCATAGCCATTGAGATCACTCCATTTGGATATCTGTAGCTCCAGAAAAGTTCCTTCGAGTGCACAAAGGTCAGATCCTGACAGCATCTGCAGTGCTTTCTCTGCTTCTGAATCAGACTTTTGCTCCAGCTCCTCAATTTCAGCCAGAAAATATCTGAATTGCATATAATTACACAAACTCAAAGTAGAATCTAAAAATGTGAATTTTGCACTAAAACCTATGAAAACTTGATAAAACTTAAGTAAAACATAACAAAAACTATATGAAAATGATGTCAAAAAGTGTATAAAATATCCGCTCATCACAACACTAAACTTAAACTGTTGCTTGTCCCCAAGCAACCAAAAATAAAGTAGGATAAAAAGAAGAGTAAGATACAATAAATCTCAGAGTTTTCAATGAAGTTCAATTTCAATTAGATGAGCAGGACTTAGTAGCTTTTTGCTTCTAAATAGTTTTGGCATCTCACTATCGATTGAAGCTCAGAAGTGTTGGCATCTTTAGGAACGTAGAATTCAGATGATATTCTTGACTCTCCTAGTTTAGTTCTTTTTTATTCTTGAACACATCTTTTAGAGTCTTGGCCGTAGTCCTAAGCACTTTGTTTTCCAGTATTACCACCGGATACATAAATGCCACAGACACTTAACTGGGTGAACCCTTTCGGATTGTGACTCAGCTTTGCTAGAATCCCCAGATAGAGGCGTCTAGAGTCCTTAAGCACACTCTTTTTGCTTTGGATCACGACTTTAACTACTCAGTCTCAAGCTTTTTACTTGACACCTTCACACCACAAGCATGTAGTTAGGGACACTGTTCCTTTGGAGTGCTTAGGCCAAGATTGTGTTTCTTTTAGGCCCTTAACCATTAATGCTCAAAGTCTTGGATCCTTTTGCCCTTGCCTTTTGGTTTAAAGGGTTATTGGTTTTTTGCTCTTTCCTTTTGGTTTAAAGAGCTATTGGCTTTTTCTGTTTCTTTCTTTTTCTTTTTTTTTCGCATGCATTTGTTTTTCTTTTTATTGCATCTTGCTTTTTGCTGCTTGTTCTTGCTTTAAGAATCAATTTCTTTTGATTTTTCAGATTACCGATAATACTTCTCCTTTTTCATCATTCTTTCAAGAGCCAACATTCTTGAACTTCAATTTCAAATATGCACTGTTCATTCATACATTCAAAAAATAAAAGCAATGCCACCACATCAAGATAATTGGACTATTCTCAGGATAAAACTCGAAAATTCATGCATATTTAATTCTTCTTAAAAAATCACTATTTTATTCAAGTTTGATGCTGATAAGTGGAATATTTTATAACTAATTGACAGAAATAAAAAAACTAAATTATTATTAATGCTTATGCAATTCTTTAAATTAAAAGACAGAAAAATAAGATAGAAACTTAAATACTATTAGTGATCATGTAAACCTAAATATGAGAAACAGAAATTAGAATAACAGAAATATGGGAGGTGGAACTCAACCACCTTAATCATGGGAGGCACTGGGTTCTTCAGGGGAAAGTTTCTAGTGCTTCAAAGCTTCTAATTCACGCCCCTGCTTCTCTTGCTCCTTGACCAATTTGCAAATCATGCTAGTCTGATCTTTCTACTTTTCTCTTAGTTGATCCAATGTGGTTTGCAGTTGAATTAAAGATGCTTCCAACTGAGTCCAATATTCAATTAGAGGGATCTCTTGTGGAGGCTCAGATGCCTTCCTTTTGGGATGATCCTCTGGTACCCTGGCGCTTTTCATCACCTGTTTGGTGATTGGGATTTCCACTGGGATAAATGTTTCTATGTGAATCAAGACTTTAGCCACTTGACATAAGTGAAAGATAAGGTTTGGGTAGGCCAGCTTGGCTTGAGTGGACATCCTGTTTGTAAAATTGTACATCTCACGGGGAAATATTTGGTGAACTTCTACCTCATTCCCATCATGATGCAGTGAATCATCACAGCTCTTGCTACAGTGACTTCAGAGCGGTTACTAGTGGGAAGTATAGAATGCCCAATGAAGTCCAGCTATCCTCTAGCAATTGGCTTGAGGTCCATTCTTTTCAGCTGGTTTGGCTTGCCTTTTGCATCTTTAATCCATTGAGTTCCGGGCAGACATATGTCCTCTAGGACTTGATCCAATTTTGGATTGGCTATCACCCTTCTATTAAAGGATTCAGGGTCATCCCTTTATAGGGGTAATTTAAAGATCTCTCTCACCCTATCAAGATGAAAATAGATGATCTTCCCTCTAACCATAGTGCGAAAAGTATAGAATGCTTGTCCATCTTTCTTTTGCTTATCTGTCATCCACAGATTTGTATAAAATTCATAGATCATGTTTCCTCCAACATTGATCTCAAGATTGACTAGAATCTTCCAGCCTCTCTTTTGAATTTGCTCTTGAATCTCCGGGTATTCGTCTTCTCCTAATTCGAATCTTGCCTCTGGGATTACTGGCCTCTTACTCATTATTTTGTAATAATGTTCTTCATGTTGCTTGGTGTAGAATCTAACAGGTTTGAAAACAACTGTTGGGCCATCTTCTTTCTTTTTCTTGAAGTGAGCTTTCCACTTTTTAGAGCCATGGGATTCGAATGGAGTGAGAAAGCAAGGCTCCTTCCACACTAAACTTAAAGGTTTGCTCATCCTTGAGCAAAAGGAAGAAAGGAAGATGAAGAAAGTGAAGGAGAGGAGAAGAGGAGAAGAGTTATTCGAATGGAAGAGGTGGTGAATGAGGGAGTGGGGAACACAGATATATAGAGGGAGGGGAGGGAGGGTTTCGAATTTAATTAAATAAAAGATAAGGAAGATATGATTCATATTTTAATAAAAGATAGAAAAAGATAGGTTTTAAAATATAAAGACATGAAAAAGATAAAAAAGATAGGATAGAATATATAAAAAAGATTGAGGTTTAATTAAAATATTTGAAAAAGAACCATGAAGAATATGAAATTTTGAAAAATATATGAAAAAGATTTGAAAAGATGGTATCAAAATTTGAAAAGATATGTAAAGAAACTGAATTTGAAAGATTATGATTGAAAAATATTTGAAGTGAAAGTCATGAAATTTCAAAATATAAATTTAAAATGTTAGTTTGAATGAAAAAAGATAAGATGGAGAAAAGATAAGGTTTGAAAAGTTACCTTCTTTGCCCCTTTTCTGGCGTTAAACGCCCAGAATGGCTTGATTTTGGAGTTTAACACTGGCTGTTCCTCCTTTCTGGGCGTTGAACGCCAGCCAGTGGGCACTAAACGCCCATTCTTCATCCTTTTATGGCGTCCAACGCTAGAAAGGTGCTTCCTCCAGGATATTCTTCTTTCTGTTCTGCATCATTCTGCCTCTGTTTAAACACTGTTCATGATCACTAACATGAAGAAGTAAATTAATGAAACCAAATTATGAAAAGAGACTAACTCAAAAACGGGTATAATCAGAGAAATAGAAAATAATATGCTATTGATCATTGGGTTGCCTCCCAACAAGTGCTTCTTTAATGTCTTTAGCTAGACTTCACTGTAGTTAGCTTAGTAGCAGTGTTGAGCCTCCTAGCTTAATATCTCCTTCAAGGTAATGCTTGATAGGGGTGATCATGGTTTGGTTAATCCAAAAACCAAACCAGTTTTTTGGTTAACCAAAAATATAGTATTGGTTAATTAACCAAATTGGTTTTACATGATGAAACCGGTTATTGATAAACCCCGTTTTTAGGGTTTATCTTGTGTTGAATTTAGAGTATTTTATCAACCTTTTCTCACATTTATTCAATGAAATAGCATGGTTTTGTGATTCTCCCTCATTTTGTGCTTAAGTGTAAAAACATGCTTTTAGACCTCTAATTTGTTGATTTTAATTCACCTTTGATTCCACTAGATGCCTTGATTTGTTTGTTAAGTAATTTCAGGTTGAAAAGGCTAGGAATGGATCAAAGGAGTGAAGAGGAAAGCATGCAAAGTGAAGAACACATGGAAAAACCAAAGATTTGGTTGCGCTCATCCACGCGCACGCGAAACAGACACGCACACGTTGATTGTAAAAACCCCATGGACGCGCACGCGTGCTGTACGCGTACGCGTCGGTCCTGGCACGTGATTTTTAAGTGAAAACGTGCCCAGCAAATTCACAGAGGCTGTGGGGCCCAATGTAAACCAACTTTGGCGCCAAAACACTTAAAAGGACCAAGGATTGAAGGGGAAATCATCATGTATCATTGAGAGTTTAGATCTAGTTTTAGTGTTAGTTTTAGAGAGAGAAGCTCTCAGTTCTCTCTAGAATTAGGATTAGGTTTAGGTCAATAAGCTTAGATCTATGTTTTAATTCATGCTTCTCATCTACTTCTACTTTGGAATTCTTTGTTGTTACATCTTGTTCTTCTATTCTTTTGTTGTAATTTCCTCTATTTTGTTTCTACACTTTGTTGTTGATCTACTCTTGTTCCTTTTATTTTCTTTTAATGCAATTTGAGGTAATTTATGTTAATTGTGCTTTCTTTGATTGTTGTTGTTGATTCTTTGCAATAAATTGTTGTTAGATTTCATTCTTGTTGTCAATTTACTATGCTTTTCTTTTATGCCTTCCAAGTGTTTGTCAAAATGCTTGAAAGGATATTAGAGTAGAATTTTATTTTATGTCCTTGGCTTGGTGGTGCACGAAATTGTGATCTCTGGTAATGGCTCTAAAAACTTGGTGCTCTAATCTCAATTAATAATTTGTCACAACTTCGATACAACTAACCAGCAAGTGCACTAGGTCGTCCAAATAATAAACCTTACGTGAGTAAGGGTCGAACCCACGGAGATTGTTGGTATGAAGCAAGCTATGGTCACCTTGTAAATCTCAGTCAGGCGGATATAAAATAATTATGGAGTTTTCGAAAAAGGATAATATAGTAAGGATAGAAATACTTATGTAAATCATTGGTGAGAATTTCAGATAAGCGCATAGAGATGCTTTCGTTCCTCTGAACCTCTGCTTTCCTGCTGTCTTCATCCAATCAGTCTTACTCCTTTCTATGGCTGGCTTTTTGTAAGGATGTCACCGGTGCCAATGGCTACTTTCAATCCTCTCGGGAAAATGGTCCAAATGCTCTGTCACAGCACGGGTAATCGTTTGGAGGCATCACCCTTGTCGTTGGTTGCATCCTATTCCTCTCTGTGAAAATGGTCCGATGCGCTGTCACTGCATGGCTAATCATCTTTGAGGTTATCGATCATACTGGAATAGAATTTACTATCCTTTTGCGTCTGTCACTACGCCCAGCACTTGCGAGTTTGAAGTTCGTCACAGTCATTCAATCCCAGAGTCCTACTCGGAATACCACGGACAAGGTTTAGACTTTCCGGACTCTCATGAATGCCGCCATCAATCTAGCTTATACCACGAAGATTCTGATTAAGAGATCTAAGAGATACTCATTCAATCTAATGTAGAACGGAAGTGGTTGTCAGGCACACGTTCATAGGGAATGATGATGATTGTCACGTTCATCACATTCAGGTTGAAGTGCGAATGAATATCTTAGAAGCAAAATAAGGTGAATTGAATAGAAAACAGTAGTACTTTGCATTAATCTTTGAGGAACAGCAGAGCTCCATACCTTAATCTATGGAGTGTAGAGACTCTACCGTTCGAAAATACATAAGTGAAAGGTCCAGGCATGGCCGAATGGCCAGCCCCCAAAACGAGATCACAGGATCAAAATACAATCCAGGATGTCTAATACAATAGTAAAAAGTCCTATTTATACTAAACTAGTTACTAGGGTTTACAGAAGTAAGTAATTGATGCATAAATCTACTTCCGGGGCCCACTTGGTGTGTGCTTGGGCTGAGCTTGAATGTTCCACGTGCAGAGGCTCTTTCTGGAGTTGAACGCCAGCTTTTGTGCCAGTTTGGGCGTTGAACTCCACTTTGCAACTTGTTTCTGGCGCTGGACGCCAGAATTGGGCAGAGAGCTGGCGATAAACGCCAGTTTGCATCGTCTAAACTTGGGCAAAGTATGGACTATTATATATTTCTGGAAAGCCCCTGATGGCTGCTTTCCAACGCAATTGGAAGCGTGCCATTTTGAGTTCTGTAGCTCCAGAAAATCCATTTTGAGTGCAGGAAGGTCAGAATCCAACAGCATCAGCAGTCCTTCTTCAACCTCTGAATCCGATTTTAGGAACTCAGAGTTCAGATAGTGTTATTGATTCTCCTAGTTCAGTATGATGATTCTTGAACACAGCTATTTTATGAGTCTTTGCCGTGGCCCTAAGCACTTTGTTTTCCAGTATTACCACCGGATACATAAATGCCACAGACACATAACTGGGTGAACCTTTTCAGATTGTGACTAAGCTTTGCTAAAGTCCCCAATTAGAGGTGTCCAGGGTTCTTAAGCACACTCTTTTATTGCTTTGGACCTTGACTTTAACCGCTCAGTCTCAAGTTTTCACTTGACACCTTCACGCCACAAGCACATGGTTAGGGACAGCTTGGTTTAGCCGCTTAGGCCAGGATTTTATTCCTTTAGGCCCTCCTATCCACTGATGCTCAAAGCCTTGGGATCCTTTTTATTTACCCTTGCCTTTTGGTTTTAAGAGCTTTTGGCTTTTTTTGCTTGCTTTTTCTTTTTCTATATTTTTTTTTCTGCAAGCGTTGTTCTTTGCTGCTTTTTCTTGCTTCAAGAATCATTTTTATGATTTTTCAGATTATCAAATAACATGTCTCCTTGTCATCTTTCTTTCAAGAGCCAACATATTTAATATTTTTAAACAACAACTTCAAAAAACATATGCACTATTCAAGCATTCATTCAGAAAACAAGAAGCATTGTCACCACATCAATATAATTAAACTAAGTTCAAGGATAAATTCGAAACTCATGTACTTCTTGTTCTTTTGAATTAAAACATTTTTCATTTAAGAGAGGTGATGGATTCATAGGACATTCATAACTTTAAGACAAAGTTACTAAATACTAATGATCATGTAATAAGACACAAAAATAGATAAGCACTTAACATAGAAAACGAAAAACAGAGAAAGTAAGAACAAGGAATGAGTCCACCTTAGTGATAGTGGCGTTTCCTTCTTGAGGAACCAATGATGTCCTTGAGCTCTTCTATGTCTCTTCCTTGTCTTTGTTGCTCCTCCCTCATTGCTTTTTGATCTTCTCTTATTTCATGAAGGATGATGGAGTGCTCTTGATGTTCCACCCTTAATTGTCCCATGTTGGAACTTAATTCTCCTAGGGAGGTATTGATTTGCTCCCAAGAGTTCTATGGAGGAAAGTGCATCCCTTGAGGTATCTCAGGGATTTCTTGATGATGAACTTCTTCATGTTCCTATTGAGATCCATGAATGTGCTCTCTTGTTTGCTCCATCCTTTTCTTAGTGATGGGCTTCTGAGATGAATCTTTTCATCTTCCATGGCTCAGAGGTGGAAGCAATTGTCTTCCCTTTCCTCTTTCTTGAGGTTTCTCTGGCCTTAGGTGCCATTAATGGTTATGGAAAAACAAAAAGCTATGCTTTTACCACACCAAACTTAGAATGTTGCTCACCCTCGAGCAAGAGAAGAAAGAATAGTTGAAGAAGAAGACGATATGGAGGAGATGGAGGGATGTGTGTATTCGGCCATATGGGTGGGGTTGGGTGGGAAAAGAGATTTTGAATTTTGAAGGTAGGTAGGGTGTGTGGATGTGAGTGGTAAATGGAAAACAGAAGGGATGATTATGAATGGAGAGAGAGAGTAATATAGGATTATGAGGAGGTAAGGTGGGTGGAGGTATGTGGGGATCCTGTGGGGTCCACAGATCCTGAGGTGTTCAAGGATTTACAACCTTGCACCAAATTAGGCATGCAAAATGCCCTTGCACACAACTCTGGGCGTTCAGCGCCAGATTGGTGCTTGTTCTGGGCGTTGAACGCCCATTTGTGGCCCATTTCTGGCGTTGAACGCCAGAACCATGCTTGTTCTGGGCGTTCAGCGCCAGCTCTTCTCCAAGGTGCAATTCTGGCGTTCAAACGCCCAGATGCTGCCCATTTTGGGCGTTCAGCGCCAGAACCATGCTCTGTTCTGGCGTTGAACGCCAGCCAGATGCTTCTTACTGGCATTTAAATGCCAGTAAGGTCTTCCTCCAGGGTGTGATTTTTCTTCTGCTGTTTTTGATTCTGTTTTCAATTTTTTATATTTATTTTGTGACTCCACATGATCATGAACCTAATAAAACATGAAAAACAATAAAAATTAGATAAATAAACATTGGGTTGCCTCCCAACAAGCGCTTCTTTCATGTCAATAGCTTGACAGTGGGCTCTCATGGAGCCTCACAGATGTGCAGAGCTTTGTTGAGACCCCCAACACCAAACTTAGAGCTTGGATATGGGAGTTTGACACCAAACTTTGAGTTTGGTTGTTGGCAGCTTGCTCTTCAGTAACATCCTCATTCTCTTCAGAAAAGGAATACTCATCAGAGCTCATGAATGGCATAAGGAGGTTTAATGGAATCTCTATGGTCTCTAGTTGAGCCTCAGATTCTTTTGGTTTCTCAGAGGGAAACTCCTTATTGATCACTGGATGTCCCAGGAGGTCTTCCTCCTTGGGATTCACGTCCTCTCCTTCCCTTACAGGTTCGGCCATGGTGGTTATGTCAATGGCCTTGCACTCTCCTTTTGGATTTTCTTCTGTATTGCTTGGGAGAGTACTAGGAGGGATTTCAGTGATCCTTTTACTCAACTGGCCCACTTGTGCTTCCAAATTTCTAATGGAAGACTTTGTTTCATTCATGAAACTTATAGTGGCCTTGGACAGATCAGAGACTAAGTTTGCTAAATTAGAGGTATTTTGTCCAGAGTTCTCTGTCTGTTGCTGAGTGGATGATGGAAAAGGTTTACTTCTGTTGAACCTGTATCTTCCACCATTATTAAAGCCTTGTTGAGGCTTTTGTTTATCCTTCCATGAGAGATTTGGATGATTTTTCCATGATGGATTATAGGTGTTTCCATAAGGTTCACCTACGTAATTCACCTCTGCTATTGCAGGGTTCTCAGGATCATAAGCTTCTTCTTCAGAAGATGCCTCTTGAGTACTGTTGGATGCAGCTTGCATTCCATTCAGACTCTGAGAAATCATATTGACTTGCTGAGTCAATATTTTGTTCTGAGCCAATATGGCATTCAGAGTATCAATTTCAAGAACTCCCTTCTTCTGAGGCGTCCCATTACTCACAGGATTCCTCTCAAAAGTGTACATGAACTAGTTATTAGCAACCATGTCAATGAGTTCTTGAGCTTCTGCAGGCGTTTTCTTTAGGTGAATGGATCCACTTGCAAAAGTATCCAATGACATCTTTGATAGCTCAGATAAACCATCATAGAATATATCCAGGATGGTCCATT
>NC_029786.2:50410551-50439299 GCF_000816755.2 Arachis ipaensis | reverse complement strand
GAAAAAACATGAAAAAGACTCAATGCATGAAAATTTTGGATCAAAACAATGGATGTATGCAAGAATGCTATGAATGTCAAGATGAACACCAAGAACACTTTGAATGTCAAGATGAACACCAATAACATATTTTTGAAAAATTTTTATTGCAAAGAAAACATGCATGACACCAAACTTAGAAATCTTTAATGCTTAGGCACTAAGAATTCAAGAATGCATATGAAAAACACCATACAACACAAAACAAAAAATCATCAAGATCAAACAAGAAGACTTACCAAGAACAACTTGAAGATCATGAAGAACACTATGAATGCATGAATTTTCGAAAAATGCAAGATGAATATGCAATTGACACCAAACTTTCAACTTGACTCAAGACTCAAACAAGAAACATGAAATATTTTTTATTTTTATGATTTTTTGATTTTTTTTTTTGTATTTTCTTTTAATTTTTTTTTTCAAAAATCATTTTGAAAAAAAAAATAAGGATTCCAAAATTTTTAATATGAATTCCAGGAATCTTATGCTCTTTAGTCTAAAGCTCCAATCAAAGGGTCAGGCATGGCTTAATAGCCAGCCAAGCTTTAGTATGCTATTACATGCATCAGCTAATTTGCTAAGAAAGACAAAGAAGCTCTTCTCTTGAGTATAAGTGAAACCTCTGTCCAAAAGAATTTAGACATGGCTTTACAGCCAGCCAGGCTTCAACATGCTTCATGAAACACTAGAATTCATTCTTAGAAATTCTGAAGAAAAATATATTTTTGAAAACATTTTTATTTTAAAATTTTTTTCGAAAACAAAGAAGAAATTTTTGAAAGATTTTTGAAAATTTTTTGAAAAATTTTTGAAAAGAAAACGAAAAGAAAGTTACCCAATCTGAGCAACAAGATGAACCGTCAGTTGTCCAAACTCGAACAATCCCCGGCAACGGCGCCAAAAACTTGGTGCACAAAATTGTGATCTCTGGTAATGGCTCCAAAAAATTGGTGCTCTAATCTCAATTCATAATTTGTCACAACTTCGATACAACTAACCAGCAAGTGCACTGGGTCGTCCAAGTAATAAACCTTACGTGAGTAAGGGTCGATCCCACGGAGATTGTTGGTATGAAGCAAGCTATGGTCACCTTGTAAATCTCAGTCAGGCGGATATAAAATAATTATGGAGTTTTCGAAAAAGGATAATATAGTAAGGATAGAAATACTTATGTAAATCATTGGTGAGAATTTCAGATAAGCGCATAGAGATGCTTTCGTTCCTCTGAACCTCTGCTTTCTTGCTGTTTTCATCCAATCAGTCTTACTCCTTTCTATGGCTGGCTTTTTGTAAGGATGTCACCGGTGCCAATGGCTACTTTCAATCCTCTGGGGAAAATGGTTCAAATGCTCTGTCACAGCACGGCTAATCGTCTGGAGGCATCACCCTTGTCGATGGTTGCATCCTATTCCTCTCTGTGAAAATGGTCCGATGCGCTGTCATTGCATGGCTAATCATCTTTAAGGTTCTCGATCATACTGGAATAGAATTTACTATCCTTTTACGTCTGTCACTACGCCCAGCACTTGCGAGTTTGAAGTTCGTCACAGTCATTCAATCCCAGAGTCCTACTCGGAATACCACGGACAAGGTTTAGACTTTCCGGACTCTCATGAATGCCGCCATCAATCTAGCTTATACCACGAAGATTCTGATTAAGAGATCTAAGAGATACTCATTCAATCTAATGTAGAACGGAAGTGGTTGTCAAGCACGCGTTCATAGGGAATGATGATGATTGTCACGTTCATCACATTCAGGTTGAAGTGCGAATGAATATCTTAGATGCGAAATAAGATGAATTGAATAGAAAACAGTAGTACTTTGCATTAATCTTTGAGGAACAGCAGAGCTCCATACCTTAATCTATGGAGTGTAGAGACTCTACCGTTTGAAAATACATAAGTGAAAGGTCCAGGCATGGCCGAATGGCCAGCCCCCAAAACGAGATCACAGGATCAAAATACAATCCAGGATGTCTAATACAATAGTAAAAAGACCTATTTATACTAAACTAGTTACTAGGGTTTACAAAAGTAAGTAATTGATGCATAAATCCACTTCCGGGGCCCACTTGGTGTGTGCTTGGGCTGAGCTTGAATGTTCCACGTGCAGAGGCTCTTTTTGGAGTTGAACGCCAGCTTTTGTGCCAGTTTGGGCGTTGAACTCCACTTTGCAACTTGTTTCTGGCGCTGGACGCCAGAATTGGGCAGAGAGCTGGCGTTGAACGCCAGTTTGAATCGTCTAAACTTGGGCAAAGTATGGACTATTATAAATTTCTGGAAAGCCCTGGATGTCTACTTTCCAACGCAATTAGAAGCGCGCCATTTTGAGTTCTGTAGCTCCAGAAAATCCATTTTGAGTGCAGGGAGGTCAGAATCCAACAGCATCAGCAGTCCTTCTTCAACCTCTGAATCTGATTTTTGCTCAAGTCCCTCAATTTCAGCCAGAAAATACCTGAAATCACAGAAAAACACACAAACTCATAGTAAAGTCCAGAAATGTGAATTTAACATAAAAACTAATGAAAACATCACTAAAAGTAACTAGATTCTACTAAAAACATACTAAAAACAATGCCAAAAAGCGTATAAATTATCCGCTCATCACTTGGGAAGGTAACTTAAGAATTTTTGAGTCACTAATGTCCAAGTGATTGATAGTTGGTAGCCATTGACTCTAGCTCTCATTAGTTCAATTAGTGAATATGATGCACCACTATTTCGTGGTACATTTTATGCTAAAAAATTGAGTGGATTTTATCCATTATTCTCACACTTAAGCATATAAATTGCATGTTTTACATTTTCCTTCCTAATTCTGTGCTTTGATTGAAAACATGCTTCTTTGGCCTTAAATTACTAATTTTAATCCTCTCTTGTTACCATTCGATGCCGTGATCTGTGTGTTAGGTGATTTCAGGATTTATAGGGCAGGAATGGCTTAGAGGATGGAAAGAAAGCTTGCAAAAGTGGAAGGGACACAAGAAACTAAAGAGCTGACCAGCGAAGAACGACGCGCGCGCGCACCTGACGCGTGCGCGTGACTTGGCGCATTCCATAGCGACGCATGCACGTACCTGACGCATACGCGTGGCACGTAAAGAAGACCATCGACGCGTACGCATGACGGATGCGTACCCGTGACATGCGTCACGTGCAGAAATCATAGAAAACGCTGGGGGTGATTTTGGACTGAGTTTGGACCCAGTTTTCGGCCCAGAAAACACAGATTAGAGACTGCAGAGTGGGGGAATCACATTGATTCATTCATACAACTTTCATGCACATAATTTTAGGTTTTAGATGTAGTTTTCTATAGAGAGAGGCTCTATCCTCTCTCTAGGTTTTAGGATTCTTAGCTTTAATTCTTCTCAAATTCAGATTTCTATTTTATTTTAATTTAGTTTCTCTTCTACTCTCATTTGTTCTAGCATTCTAGTTTATTTATTTTCTTTATTGATTACTTTATATTGTCAATTTTGTTTATGAATTCTCATGTTAGATTTGATTTTCCTTTTTATGCAATTTGAGGTATTTCATGTTTATTGCTTCTTCCTTTATTTGTTATCATTGATGCTTGCAATTGTATGTTTTAGATTTTACATTCTCTATTATTTTTCTATGCTTTTACTTTGTGCCCATCAAGTGTTTGATGAAATGCTTGGTTGGATTTTAAACTAGCTTTTTATGTTCTTAGCTAAGATTGAGTAATTAGAGACTCTTGAGTTATCAAACTCCTTTGTTGATTGATAATTGAAAGTTGCTAGTTGATTTGAATCTCTCTAAAGCTAGTCTTTCCTTAGGAGTTGACTAGGACTTGAGAAATCAAATTGATTTATCCACTTGACTTTCCTTCATAATTAGAGGTTAACTAAGTGGGAGCAATGGACAATTGATGTCACAATTGCAGAAGATAATGAGGATAGGAATTCCAATTATCAATCCTTGCTAAGACTTTTCTTAATTGTTATTTTATTTTCTTGTTATTTACATTCCTTGTTCAACATTTAAAAACCCAAAAAGATACTTTTCCATAAATAATAATAGATACACTTCCCTGCAATTCCTTGAGAGACGACCCAAGGTTTGAATACTTCGGTTATTATTTTTATAGGGGTTTGTTACTTGTGACACCAAATTTTTGTATGAAAGGATTCTTTATTGGTTTAGAAACTATACTAGCAACGAGAATTTATTGTGAAAGTCTTTACTAACAAAAATCCATTCATCAAAATGGCACCCGTTGCTTGACAAAATTTTAAATGTGTGCCTTATTATTGGTTATTGTGAATATTGTGAATAATTTTGCTTTTTTCGTTTCTTTGTTAGTGTTTCTAGTTTTAGGAGTTTATTTTCGTTAATTATTATTAGTTTTTGTTTTTATTTGCTACTACGAATTCTCATCCCTTTGGCTATGAGTTTGGTTCAAATTATGTTGTAGGGAATGAAAGATATAATGAGTACATGCATCCAGGTTGGGACAACCAGAGATGGGAGGAGCCACAAGAATTTGATCAACCCTCTTGGCAACAACCTCCTCCAACTTACTATGAGCAAGAGCCATTCCAAGCTCCCATAGATGATACCTTTAGTGTTATTCGTCAAGGGCAACAGGAGCTTCAGACCACACTCATCTCTACTTTCACCGGTCTCACTTCTACCCTCCAAGCTCTTATATCCCGTATGGATCCATCCTTTACACCCAATACCCAATACTCAATCTTCAAGCTCTAGTGCACTTACTTTTCACCCATGTCCATCAATCCAAGAGCAACAAGATCCCAATTATGCTATTGACATGGAACAAGAGAGAAATGATTGTCTTAGGGAAGTAATGGATCGGCTTCACGTATACCTACTTCAAGAGAAGCAAGAGGAGGCCCAAAAAGTGGAGGTAGGAGAGACCCTTGAAGATGAAGAAGTAGCTGAAGAATTAGGGGGAATTGAAGAAAGTTGTCAAGAAGTGGAAGTTATCAAGGAGGAGTTAGATTTTGTACTAGAGCAAGTGGAGAAAGCCGAAATTATTGAAGAAGAGGAAATGGTTGAGGACTTAGGAGATGCGGAACCCCCATGGGAACCTCCATTCATAGAACCTCCCTCCAAGAAGCTTGAAATTGATGTTGAGGAGGGTGTACAACCTCTAAGGCATGTCATGGTTAAAGAGTTGGAGGAGGTTGATCATGAGATGGGTTCAATAATTAATGAGTTTTTACCTACAATTGAACCCTCTCCCATTGAACTAGAGGAAGAGGTTAATATTGCAGAAGCTTTTCAAGAGGTGGAGATCATCAAAGAGGAGCCCAAGGGAGTGAAGCATACATTGGCAAGGCTGCCACTGGAAATACCTTCCCCCAAGCCATTACCATCCAACACAATATTCAAGTGGGTAAAATTCTTATCCCTAACCTTTGCTTTCCCACTTGAGTATGATTTGCTTGAAACAGATGGACAACTTAAAGCTATTTGTGGTTTTAAGAGTAAAAGGGATATGGTTAGCAGTTGGAAACACCATCCTAGGCTCGTTATGGTTGGAGGCTCAAGGCCTAATTGTAAGGGTTTGTACAATTCTCAATTGATTGGGTCTAGGAGGATGTTTGGGTGCTTAAATGAGAATTCCAAGACTAAACCACCCGGATGGAATCATGATGATCAACTTAAAGATGTGTGTAGAAACAAGATTTGGGATCTGGGAATACATGAGGATCAACTTTGGGAGCTCAAAGCTTGTGGAGAACTTCATCAAGGCTTGGTGAATTTATTTGGAGATGTTGAAGCTTATTGGAAGTCCAAGCGTTGGTGGAAGTTTTAGCATGAGTTCAAGCACAAGCCACCATGACAAGGAGCTCACCAAATGTCCAACTTAAGGACTTTAACCAAAAGTGCTAGGTGGGAGACACCCACCATAGTATATTCTTTCTAATTTCTCTTTTGTTTACATAGGTAATAAATCGAATTTTTATTTTCACTTATGGTTATTTAGTTTAAATTATGGTTTTATTTGCTTAATCATGTTTAGTATTGTTTTGGTAGCTCATTTATGAAAAAAAAAGAGGCAACCCACGCGTGCGCGCTGGCCACGCGTGGGCGTCGATTCCACATTTTGCTATTCTATCCAACAAAAGAAAGTTGTGATGGAATCGTGCGGCTGTTGTGCTAGAGGCGTACGCGTCACTTGCAACCTGGGAAATCCACACGTACGCATGGATATGGCAATCGGCGTAAATAGCGTGCTGAACAGAGAGTTGTGATGGTCTGGGGCTGGCACTGTGCTAGAGGCACAAAATCATCCACGCGTACGTGTCCCTAACGCATGCACGTTATTTCGCTTTCAGACCACCCAAGCGTACGTGTAACATCCCTTCCAGCAAAATACCTTGCTTAAGTCAGGGTATTTCTACTAGAAAGAATGTTACGTGACCTTTTCTAATATTAACTACTTAATTAGTGAGCCTTTGTATTGATTTCGCGTTTCAGTTTTAAGAAAATGTCAGAAAATTTTGTTTTTATTCATTAAAGACATGTATCAAGGATAAACATTGCAAATAATAATAACAATCATATAAGTATTATTAATAGTAATTCTTATACATAAGAAGTCATATAAACCCAAATACACTACCCCTCTGTTAAAATAAAACCTCAAAGGACAAGAGCGACAGGACTCTATGAAAGCAATTAAAACCATAAAGAAAGCCTACTAATCGCTTGCAGCTTCATATTGCATCTTCAAACCTGTGTCACTGGAAGGGTGGAAAATTTGGGGGTGACAACCAAACCACATGTTCTCAGTAGAGGTCGAGAATGCCGTGAAAGTAAAGAATAAAGCGCAAATAGTTAATTTCATTCAGAGACATCTAAAAGAAAATTAACCTTCATTAAAAGCAGTAGTTAATTATTCAAAATCCTAGACCCATATTTTCTTTATAAAACTCTTAAAAGTTTCCTAGGCTGTATGAATGACCAACATGTTCCAAGCATAGGTTCATTAAGTCTATGCTAAACCAGTTTGATTTTTCATACTTTACTAGACCATAACATAAAAGAAGTTACCTACGCGGTATAAATGATCATCCTGCTCCAAGCATAGGTTCATTAAGTCTATGCTGAACCAGTCAGATACTTTATACAGAACTAGACCTCAAACGTACTAGTCACGGCCTCAGGCCCAAACAACTCAATCAACATCCAATCACCACAATCCAAACAATCAGTTACAAACACAGGTAATGAGGTTCAAACACAATCAAGAGCAATTACATCAAGTATAGCAATTAGCAGTTAAACAGAATTATTCACTTAGGCAAACTAATTACAATATACACACCCAAACAATGTCACATAGATGCATATGATGGATGTCTAGTCCTAGTGCAGGCCATGAGCTCATGTGTCGATTAGCACCTGCATTCCCGACATTTATCCGGTCATGAGTTCACGATTTCCCGAATACGATCTTCCATTCAAATAAATGCGCATATAATTATTAGCAGCTCTATTGAGACAACCTCTGCTTTCTACTTGCGAAAAATATACTCTTGGGAATGGAAAATTGCTGTAGGTATCCTAGTTTCCCTATAGAAGCTCTTGCGTTGCTTTAAGCAACAGATAAATAAATATTATCTCTTGAGTTGCATTAAGCAACAAATAAGCAAACAATATCTCTTGGGTTGCTTCAAGGAACAAACAAATATCTCTTGGGTTGCTTCAAGCAACAAACAAATAAACAAATATCTCTTGGGTTGCCTCAAGCAACAGATAATCATACAATAAGCTTTATGTCAGACATTCTCAACACTCTATCTTCTTTTTTGTTTTTAATATAGCAAATAAACTCGGAATTGCACAAACTTTATGTCTAGGCGTTCATCTTGAAATAAGCTTTCTAACAAACTAAAGATCATAATTTTCTATTTTCTCTAGCCTTAGGAATAAAGAAAAAACCGTGACTGCTCTGCAGTGCGTAAAACCAGAAAAACAACAGCAGCATGTGATATTCAAAATTCAATATAAAATCCAAGTTAAATCCAATGACTTTAAAAATTAATATAATTTAACTTCACTCATCTGGGTTTCTTTCTCAATTAGTTTTGAGTTAATACCAGTTTTAATGAAGAAGTTACATAACATGGAAGTTAAGTAAAAATAAGTCAGAATCTGTTTTAGAAACCAACAAGCTTAGTACTTTCCAATTTGAATAACTCTTATTACAAAACTCCAATTAAGCTAAATTTTGGTTTTGAAACTCCTAACTCATCCAGAAACAAGTTTATCTTGGTTGCAACCCAATTGCTATTTAATTCTAAGAGTTACAAGCATTGGAAGTTGATGCATAGCTTGCTGAAATCTGTTTCTTTTCAGCTTTGACCACCAATATTCAAAAATTCACAACTCCCAATCCTTAACTCCTAAAATTCTGAAGTTTTAGAGAAATAAACCAAATTAATCAAGTTTTATAGCAAAATTATTTTCGCTCCAAAACTCAGCTCGTAGAAGTTGCAGCAAGACACACAAGTTGTTGCCCTGTTTGACCTTTTCTACTGCAGGACAGATTTACCAACCCAACTTTTAAAATTTGCCATAAATTGTATGGTTAACAAAAAGGTCTCAAATTTTTCAGTTTAGTTCCTTATATTCCTATGTTTAACCCAGACTTAGTCTCATGCAATTCCGATCATTACATAATTAGTTATAGCTTTTCAAAGTTTCTGACTTCGTTTAAAATTATGCAGAAAATCAGATTTTAGAGTTCAACTTTGAAAAATCATAACTAATTCTCTAGTAGATACGAAACCTTAAAAATTGAATTTTCACAATTATAATTAATATAATTTACTTAACATTTAAATTCTTATCATTTCAGTCACTATAGAGTTACTAAATCACTTTCAAAGTTGCCGTTTAATTTTAAGAGAATCTGATTTCCAGCAAACCATTTAGTATTCAAAATCCAACCCTTCAATACCCCTCAAAATCAGTTCCAAATCAACCACCAACCAAGTTCATTAACATTACAATATATCAAATAATAGCTCAACAGCAACAAATCCAACATAATCCATTAAAATTCAGAAATTTTCAACAATTGGTCATCAAACAATTCCCAATCTACATAATCAATCAATATCACTAATCAACAATTTCAAATCACAATCTCAGCCATTCCAGTCACAATTTCAGCCACAATTCTATATTCACATAATCAATCAATTACTCAGCTATTAAATTTATTTGCAGTTATTCAATAAACTTTATGGAAATTCTAAAATTAAAAATCATTTAAGTTAAACCCCCTACCTCAGTGTCGCGTTAACAACGCCATCAAACCAAACATCAGCCTCAATAACATTTTTTTTATGAGTTCCATTCGTCCGGCAACAACACAGCAGCTCCGAACCTACGCAGCAGCATCAGAATCATCAAGGGCAGCTCCAACATTAGTTCCCAACGACTCCTACGGCAATACCCACGGCGGCAGAGATTCAGGTAACTGCGAAAATCAAAAGCAGAGGAAGAACAGAGGACAACCGTGAGCAGGACAAGGATGAATTACATCAGAGTCAAAACAGTAACTTCGGCAGTCTCTATTAGTACCAGCGGCGGACTTCACTCACGGTGATGGTGATGGCTACAATGGCAACGTCAGTGGCTCTTCTGGCTCGCAGTTCCTGCGGCAGCTTCGTGCGTCACTTCCTCTCCCTCGCAGCTTCGGTCTCTCTCGCTCTCCTCTGGCGCACTTGCTTCCTCTTCCTCCGCGAATGACGATGGCAATGGCGTGGAGTGTGGCGGCAGCAGTAGCTAGAACGGCGACGGCGGCAAGCTCCACGAACGGCGCGACCCCGGGCGGCAATCCCTCTTTCGCAACCCCGGGCGGAAATCCCTCTTCCGCGACATGGTGACGGAACGAGCTCGACGTGGGCGGCGCGACGACGAGTTGAACGGCAGTGGTACCCAACCGGCGACGCCACGCCCTTCTCCTTCTCTTCTTCCTCGCAGCTCCCTCACTCTCTGGATCTAGGATCTCCATCTCTCATTTCTACCTCTACGTGTGTATGTGTTTGTTACGTGAAGGAAGGTGAGGCTACAGTTATTAGGGTTAGGAATTGGGGAAATTAGGGTTTCTGAATGAATGAATTTGGGGATTTTGGGATTTAGGGTTAGAAATTAGGATTTTATAAAAGAATATGGAGAGATATGAATAAATATTTTGATAAAATTGGAAGGTAGAGTAATTTTAAAACCAAATATACTCTTTTAAGAATATTTAAGAACATTATTTATCAACATATTACTAAGTTAAATTAATTATTTATAATTTAAATTATAAAATAAGCATATTAATCATATTTTTATAAAATATAGTTTAAATTCAATACTAATTATTCAAATTAAATGATATTATTTTTTATTATTTTTCTATCACCGAAACTTTAATTTCAATTTACAAAATATCTAATTATAATAAATTACTTAAACTTTAAGTATTTATAAAAATCCATTTAATTATTTTTAATAAATTAATCTCTAAAAGCTCAAACTAATAAAATAAACCATAATTCATTCATAATAGAAATTACTTAAATTAAATATATAACACTTCTATTACTAAATTTTATTTCCAAAGCATATGAAATAACCAATTAAAAAAATTACAAAAGAATATTAATTAACTTAAACTCCAAATATTAATAAAACTAATCAGAAAAGCTATGCATATAAGCCATTAGGGCTTGTATGCTTTACAAGTTCATTAAGTAATAAACCCAAAAAATGCGCTGCTACACATACGTGGAATACACGCGCTCTATAAATATCATGCGTATATATAGCTACCAAATTTAAAAGATCTGTTTCCTTTTTCGTTTTCCTTATTTTCAGATTTGGTCGTTCCTCTTCTCGCTCCTCTTCCTCCTTCTTCTCGATCGTTCTTCTCTACTCCTTTCTCACTGGTATGTTCTTTGTCATTTACGTTAGTTTCTCTCTCTGCAACTCCATCTTCGTTTTCTATTCGATTTCTGAAATCAAAGTTTGAATTCGTTTTTGAAGATAATGGATGATTCAACCTCAGATTGTCAGCTGAATCCAGGCGAAGTGGACTATGAATGTGAATCTAACGAAGTTCCTGAGGTTTGAATGTAATGTATTAGTTTTGATTAATTATCTGGAATTTATATCAGACGCTCGGGTGTAGATCAGACCTTTTTTGGGTGTATTTTTGCTAGAAATGTGGGTGTATTTACACTTTACTGCTTTTTTGTTATTTTAATTGAGTTGTTGTTGTTCAGGTGTATTATATCAGACATGATTGGGTGTGTTTTTAGTTTTTGACATGGTGTATTCTGCAGCCTGTGTATTT
Organism: Arachis ipaensis; assembly: GCF_000816755.2. Lineage (NCBI taxonomy): Eukaryota > Viridiplantae > Streptophyta > Magnoliopsida > Fabales > Fabaceae > Arachis > Arachis ipaensis. Next base: position 50,427,902 of record NC_029786.2, on the reverse strand, counting down.
ACAATTTATGGCTGTTATTGTCATTTTAGTTGAGTTGTTGCGGTTCCGGTGTATCATATCAGACATGATTGGGTGTATTTGAATCGTATCTATGGGTGTATTTACAGTTTTTGACATGGTGTATTCTGTAGCCTCTCTCGGTTGTTGATGACCAGCTTGTTCCGAAGGTTGGAATGACCTTTACCACCCTTGAAGATGCTGGAAAATTTTACAGGAACTACGCCAAGGCTGCAGGTTTCTCTACAAGAGTTCGGAGCACAAATAGGAAGGGAAACGAGATTAAGAATCAACTGATTACATGTAGCAGAGAGGGAAAATGGAAATCTAAAATATCTCCGACCGAGAAGACCAATCCAACAGCCGGTTTAAACAGTCCTGCAAGAATTTATATACACACATTGAATGATGTCGGTGCTTGGATCATTTCAAAGGTTGTGCTGGATCATTCAGACCCCTGCTGTCCAAGTAAAGCAGAGATGCTCAAACAGCACAGGAAACTAAGCATGTCCATTCGTCGTACAATAGAGAATAACGAGGAGGCCGGTATTAGACCAAGTAAAACCTACCAATCATTTGTTGCGGCTGTCGGGGGTCACCGCGAGTTAAATTTTATCGAAAAGGACGTGAGGAATTACATTACCAGGGAAGTGCGGAATGTTTTCGAACAAGAAGATGCAAAGGAATTCGGGAAATATTTGTTAAGAATGAAAGAGAAGAATCCGAATTTCTTTTTTAAGCTCGAACTCGAGGAGGATCAATCGATTAAGCTGGCTTTTTGGGCCGATGCAAGAAGCAGAGCTGCCTTTGAGTATTTCGGAGACATCATTTCATTCGACACCACCTACAATACAAACAAGTAACAAACTACCCCTGTTTGTGATGCTAAATTAATGTATTTTTATGAATCCGCAGCAGAGGTGTATATTGGCAGTTTCATTGGGTGTATACGAAGCATTTGTTGGGGTGTACCTAATGATTTTGCATTCTGGACTATGGTAATTTGTTTCAGGTATAATTTGGTCTGTGGTTCTTTTGTCGGGGTGAATCATCACGGTCAGTCAACACTTCTCGGATGCTCTTTGATGAAGAACGAAGAAATTGAATCATTCACATGGTTATTTGAATGCTGGCTTCGTTGCATGGGAGGAAACGCTCCGAAAGGGTTTCTCACCGATCAATGCCCAACAACAATTCACCGTTGGTGTATTTGGCACATCATGAAGAAGATTTCAAGCAAATTAAACGGGTACAAGGGACATGCCGATATAGAACAAGAAATGAGACAAGTTGTTTGGAACTCTCATAGCAAAGACTCATTCAATAGGAATTGGAATGATTTTCTGCTGAATTTTGGTCTTGCGGACAACAAGTGGCTTTCAGGTAATGTTTGTTAAAAATCTGCAGCAGAGGTGTAAATTGCATGTTTTCTCGGGTGTATTTACAGTCTGTGTTTGGGTGTATTATGCAGATCTCTACGAAGACCGTCACATATGGGTTCCTATCTATCTGGATCACCACTTCTGGGCAGGGATGAGAAGCACACAAAGGAGCGAGAGCATGCATTCATTTTTTAACAAGTTTATCACCCGGAACAGCTCGCTTATTCAGTTCGTCAAACAATACGATAATTGCCTCGGAAGCAGGGAGCAAGCAGAGAGAGAATCAGATGCTGCAGATTTTCATACAGTCATACCGTGTGCAACAAAATCCGCCATTGAAGCTCAGTTTCAAGATGCGTACACTCATCAAAAGTTTAGGGAAGTCCAAGCGCAATTCAGAGGAAAGGCAAATTGCATCACCAGATTAAAGAATTCCACTCTAGGCTATTCAGTATACGAAGTCGGAGAACAAGTTTCCAACTCAATATTCAACAAGTTTGTGGTTACTTACGACTCAGTTGTAGCCGAGGTAAAATGCCAATGCTTATTATTCGAGTCGAGAGGGATACTGTGCCGTCACGCACTAAGCGTGTTAAGCTTCGAATAAGTAAGCCAAGTGTCACCTAGATATATACTGGAACGATGGAGCAAGAAGGTAAAGAGGCGATACACATACATCAAGAGCAGCCACGACGAGCCACTGATGGAGCCAAGAAGCAAGAGGTTCGACCAATTGGTTTTTCGTTCGCAAAATATTTGCGAATTTGCATCCGAATCAGAGGAGCTGACTGCAATTCTGCACCGTGCGTACGATAACGTCATGGCTGAGATGGAATCATTAAAAGCCAAAAGGAAGGGGACATCTTCTTTATCCCACAAAGACGCCAACTTGGAATCCGTTAACGAGCTTCAAAGCCCGCCAAGGATTCGAACAAGAGGACGTCCAAAAAACAGGCTAGGTTCAAAGTTGGACAAACAGATTGCAAATGCCACAAAGAAGAAGAAAACGAAAGTTTTAAGCGAGGTAAAAGTAATGTTCTTTAAATTTGTGGGGATTGAGTTTATTTTTCTCATTAATAATTTAGCTAATATGTGAGTGTTATATTCAGATAAACCTGTTTGATGCTGCATCAGCGGTGCATTCAAATTCCAGTCAATATCAAGGACATGTTATGAATTATCAGTTCAGGGTACCAGCAGCAGGGGATAACTCTTTCGGTGTATAGTTTTACAGAATATGGGTGTAAAAGCACTGTTCTTTTGGGTGTATTTTTGTTAATTCACATTTTACATATAGATACATATATATAATATTTGTGTTTTAGGGTTTACAGGTTAGGGGTAAGGGTTTAGGTTTTAAGTGTTTAGGTTTCAGGGTTTTAGTCTCAAAGCATCAGGAGGGGATAAGGTTATGGGTGTATATTTGATTTGATGTTTTTCTTCATATTTTAGTACCTGTAATTCATACATTTTGAATACAGCACAGACAGTTTAACAGCACAGACAGTTTGGGTGTATATTTTATGCAATCTTGGGTGTATTATTAAACTTGCGTTGGGTGTAAAAGTTTATAATTTGCATTTATATATGCCTTTGATGTTTTCCTTCATATTTTACCACCTGTAATACAACTTTTGAATACAGCACAGACATTTTAACATCACAGACAGTTTAACTATGAAAAAAAATTTCATTCAATAGAAGTTGTTTATAAATGGCAAATTTTTACTGCATTTGTTCAATGTACAAACTAGCTAGCAGTTGGATTACGCAGTTTCTATATCAGCAGAATTTATCTGAAAAAACGGACTCAATACAGAGGATGGCTTCGACAGCCTTATTGTATTACTCTCTTTAATTTCCTGATCTCTCTCTTTATTCATTTCACTGAATAGTATCCGTGAAGCATACTCGACTCTATAGTGGTCCACCTCCTCCTACAATTAAAAAGTATATTCTGTTTAAACAGCAATATTAATTCAGTAAAGTAATACAGAGTTATATAGTTCTAAAGACAGTTACCTGTTTCCAATTATCCCATTCATACTTCCCCTTTTTAATGTTTTCCGGCTCAATTAATTAACGAAATACACCCAACTTGATAAACAACATACACCCAACTTGATCAACAAAACACACCCAAATGGTTCTACAAAATACACCCAACTCGACAAAGAAATTACACCCAAAGGAGAACATAATTACACCCAAAGCAAAACATACATACACCTGATATTGAACTGAAATAGACCTATCTATTAAAGTAAAGAACACAGAGGCAACTTACAGTGAATTTATTAAGCTGCTTTCTCTCATTGCTTGGAGCTTTCTTGTGTAGCGGGTCAAGTATATGACATCTCCGCTTTCTTGTATCAATCACCCATAACCACCAATGGCCCGAGTAGCAAACAGGTACAAAAATCTGAAGGATTGCCACATTTCAACAGTGTGTTATTTTATTTAGCATATAAGTAAAGAACGGTACTAACAAATTTAGCAAATGAAAACTTACATATGGATGAGAAGTTATTTTTTTTGCATCTATGAAGGGAATAAAACTCGGGTAGTCTTCCACCCTGAATTCTTTATTGGTTTTCGGTGATATGAATTCCCCCTTTGGGTGCTTCGAAAGGGCCATGCTCTGCAACAATTGCGAAACAAAAAATGAAATACTGAAAATACACCCAAGTGAATACTTTAAATACACCCAAATGACTACACAACTTACACCCAATAGAACGTAAAAAATACACCCAAATCAATACAGAAAATACACCCAAAATTCGTAGAAGTAACACTTACCACAATATCGGGGGGGAGACAGTATACTTGTTCTTGAAACCTTTTATCATTTTTCCGGTTGAGGATGTGGCACATGGCAGATACAATCTAGAAATATATGCCAAAAACAATTTATGTTAATAAACATTGCAGTAAACTTTGGTGTAAAACATTAATGTTATTCTAATATTACCTCAGATTCTATATAACTTTATGCCTGGAGGGATGCAAGGTGCATTCTAAATAAAATGTAATTATCTTGGGCCATCAGAGTGCACATGTGGTCATACTCGTCAGTACTGCCATCTGCGTAAGTCTTCAGTCGTGTCCCCCAGATGTAGCACTTTTCTTTCATATCATCCGTAATCTGATTTATTCCCTCAGGAGTTTCAAACTTCCCAGAACTTTCTCCCCCAGTCTCCCTTTGAATTTGTGGACTTTTACTTTTTTCTTTCGCCGCACTGCTTGCTATTTTTTGTACTAAATCGTCTAATTGTTCTAGCAAATTTGCAGTTTCTGGAGATTTTGCCCTTTCTGTCTCCTGCGTTGACGCTCCCTCCTGGCTTGAATCAGTCAAGCCAAGGCTGAATGATGGCACTGGATCTGTTTTAGGAACATAGGATGCTGTTCGTGCCATCATCATCAGGGCAGCAACGTCTTCTGCGGCTGGATGACTGCGTCATCATGTATAACGTATTATAAGAGTAAGAATATACGGATCATAAGCAAAGATTGATTTTAGTCTGATCAACTTACATTTTAGATGGAGCTGGGGGAAGCGTGGGTGTGGTTTCTTGAAGTTGTTGGGGGGGGGGGTTCAGGAGTGCTCACAGTTACACAAAATTAATCATGGCGTGAAAAAAACTAATCAGGAACAATATACACCCAAACTGTTAGCAAATATACACCCAAACTCTAAACAAATATACACCCAATACTATTTCTTACGTTTCTGTAGTCCATTCAATCTGTATCAGAGGGGTTGGCTCAAAATCTGTCTCAGGTGTTTCTTGAAGTTCTGGCACAGTGGTTGTTTGGGACGCCGGCACAAAAACTTGAATCGGGACTCTAAACAAGAAGAAAAATGAAAGGTTAACAACGCCTTTGAAAATAATAAGGTTATAAGGTTGAAATATTCTTGGAAAACTCACATTGCAAGCACTTCCGATGGTGTCTGTTCCCTCACAACCATCATATTCGAATCAGCCGGACTCAACCTAAAATACACCCAAAGAAAGTCAAAAAATACACCCGAACAATTCAAAAAGAAGACAGGCTTTGTTTTTTGAGAACTTACATACTTGCAGTTTTTGCTTTTTTTTCCTGCCTTTTTTTTCTCGAATAAAATAATAAAGGGCTTTTTTTTCTAAAAAAAATATATACAGAATTAGAAGTAGAAGGTAATAGAAGAACAAAAGTAACGGTTATTTGAAAGAGAAATTACATGCTTTTTGACGGCTGGTTTACACTATGTTCTGTGTGTTCTTGAGAGGAAGGATCATCACTTCCCAAGTTCACAGCCAGTATTCTAAACAGATTTCATGTTATTCAGACAAAATAAGATACAGGTATAAAATACACCCAAATGAATGCACAAGATACAACCAATCGAATGGACAATATACACCCAACACAACAAACAAAATATCCCAACTTAATAAACAACATACACCCAACTTGATCCACAAAAACCCAAATGGTTCCACAAAATACACCCAAATCATCATAACAAGATTTTATTAAATAAAGCTTCTTACGTTTCAGAGGAGACATAGCGACCTTCTGTCGATCGCAGGTCAGCTTCGTTCTCCCTGCGAAACAAGAAACAATTATTAGCAAAGAAAACACACCAAAATCTGAAATATACACCCCAACAAGACATACCCCTCTGTAGCAGATTTTTCAACGATTCCCCTTAGCAATTCATCTAGATCTTCACTTGATATTTCATATGTCTCACTACATTCATAAAAGAAGATGTTAACAAAAATAATTACGATGATAGATGGTAATATAGCTAACGAGGTACTGTACCCATCAAAGTATTGATCTTCTTCAGGGGATGAATCCTCTACAACAACTTTTTTCTTTTTTGATTGTGTTCTGGGTGGAAAAAAAAGTATGAATTAGAAATATAAAAGTAATATTATCACTGAATATTTATCCAAAGAAGTGCTTACTTTTTTGGTGTTGTTTTTGTCTTTTTCTTTTTCTTTTCCTTCTCCGCCAATGATGATTCTTCGCTTCTATAAGTTAATAAGAGACACTTCAGTTAATACATGAAATCTTTATAATGAAGCCAAAAGAAAGGAGTAATAATTTCAGAATATTACTCATCACTTGATTCAGATTCAGATTCTGAATCAGAATCTAACTCCTCTTGACTCTTCTTTCTTTTTCTGGTGTCCATTCTGTAAGGCAAACAATCATTATTTAGAACATACTAAAGATATAAAATACACCCAAATGAATGCACAAGATACACCCAACTGGATATACAATATACACCCAACGTGATCAACAAAATACACCCAAATGGTTCCACAAAATACACCCAACTCGAAAAAGAAATTACACCCAAGTATGGTACTTAATTTTTCCCCTTTTTACTGGGGTGTTTTCTTGCTGAATCCTCTGAGTCTTCTTGAGTCTCAGACTCAGAGGTAGAATTGTCACTGTCAGTAGTTGTTTCTGTCTCCGAAGAGGATGTTGAACTTGCCTTTCTTTTTTTTGTTTTTTTGATTTCTTGTTTTTTTTTTCTTTTTTCTCTTTTTTTTATTTTCTCTATTTTTTTTGTTTGCGCCATGTTTACAATCCCCTGAAACATCAGATAATTTATTTAGCAGCATTCAGATAAATAAATATACACCCAACATATTATGTTCAACTTACCAAAATTTCCTCTGTTTCTGCATTCATTCTTTCGACCAACTGCTCCTTACTCCAGTTGGCAATCCAGGGTTTTGGTGGTCTTTTAGCCCTCTTCTTGCCTTTATTTTTAGAAAGATGAAAGTATATTATCATCAGGGCAAAGAGGCAGCCATCAATTGCCTTCTTCTTTTTCTCCTTGTAGCCGGTTATGCCCTTGACGATAAAGGTCAAAACATGCCCTCCCCAGTTTCGATCCGTTATGCTGTCCATCTGAAAAATTGGGGCCAGGTGTACAGGCGAGATTTTGTTTATTGTCGTTGGCAAAAGGAACGCCATCTGTATATAGAGGATGAAAATCCTCTTGAACATTAGGCGTTCCTCTTCGTTACCAACGCCGATATCCATCATCTCATCGGTAAGACTTTTGAGGGTCTTACCCTGGAATCTTCTAAAAATTATTTTGTCATCCTCAGAAAGTTTCTTATACTCGACTTTCTGAGGAAACAGATCTCCTACAAAAAGGAAAACAACAAAGTATCAAAGTCGGTTCAAATACACCCAAGTATCAACTTAAATACACCCAAGCATCAACTTAATATACACCTATAATTTTGAGCTAGTTACCTGTTGCATTGATGCCAAGCGCATGACTTATCTTTCTTGGGGTTATTTTGAAAGAACCATATCCTGTTTCCAGTCTGTTCTCCCCATGTTTGAAGTTGTTTGCCAGCTCCCTTAACAGTTGGTGATGCACCCTTAGTGGTGGGATGTGCATCAACCCACCGAATCCTAGATCCCTCACAATTGCCTTCTTCTCCTCAGTCATGTTTCTGAATTTATCACTTAGGAGATGTGTGGCACACTTAAGGTCTTTTGTTTGGTTTCTTGCTGCCATTTTCTCTGAAATGAAAAATACACCCAATGATATCAGTAAGATACACCTATATATATGAGTCAGATACACCCAAAGATATCAGTAAGATACACCCATATATATGAGTCAGATACACCCATTGATAACAGTAAGATACACCCATAGATATGATTCAGATACACCCATTGATAACAGTGAGATACACCCATAGATATGATTCAGATACATCCATATATATCAGTAAGGTATAACTCAAACATGCTTCAATATTAAGCAACATTACAAGGTCAAGCAATATACACCCCCAATCTACGGAATATACCCCCAAAAATCAGTTACTAGAAGATCTAGAACAACAAGAATAGCAGTAAAACATAGAACAACAACGTAGAAGAACATTGTAACAAAGAAGCAAGAATAACAGTAAAACCTAGAACAACAACGTAGAAGAAAAGTAAAACCTAGTTCGTAATCTGGAAAATATACAGGAATCGTAATGTAACGTACCTTGAGTATTGTTGCTTTGTTTTCGCTGGAGATTCTTGATGGAGAGTTTGATGCTATGTTGATGGAGGTTTCGAAGCTTAGCGACGAGTTGTATATTTTGATTTTTGATTTTCGCTCGAAAACGGAAGGGTTGCATTTTCTTCGAATTCCTTTGAGAAGTGGAAGAAGTGGAAGAGTCTGCCATTACTCGAAGCGTACGTAACCGTTTTGAGTGGGAGCGCGTGAATGTTACGCTCCATTAACTCCCTCTTCATGCGCGTGAATTTTTTTTGGGCTGGGCCAACTTGTAAAACTTGTAACTCGTTTTTGCTTGTATGTGTAGCAGGCCCGAAACTAATTTAATTACTCTTAATTAATTAATTTATAAAATAAGATATCAAATTAATAAAATAAATCGTAATTTTTTTCAGGATAAAAGTTACTTAAATTAAATTGTACAATTCTTTCTTATTTTTCAATTACTAAAATTATACAAAATATTCTATTATAATAAGATTACTTAAAAATATTAATTGATTCAAAATAAAACTATCTCCGAATCTATTTAATTATTTCTAACAAAATAATTTCTAAAATTACAAAATTTAAACTTAACAAGATAAAATCACAATTTATTTATATTTAGATTTTCAAAAATGTGGGATGTTACAGTACGCGTGCCAGACGCTTACGCGTCGCATGGTCGTGCCCGTTTTCACGCGCACGCATGACCCGCGCGCGCGCGTCGTGCCCTTTTTTTTTCCTTTTTGTGCATATTTTCATTTTCTTTTCTAAATTTGATACTTTTTCTTTGGTGTTGAATTTTCTTGCTCAACTGTTGAATATCTCTTGCATTATTCTGGTTCTTCATGACTTGTTTTATTCTGATTGGGTATTATTATTCATAAGTCAATGCTAATCTTTTATGATACTTGTATTCCATTTGCATTGCTATGCACTTACACTATCTTTCATTACCCACTCTCTCTCTCCTATTGTTGCAATTCTTGCACTATGGATACGCCATCTGCTTCTACTGTCTTCTCACTTGCATGTTGTAGCTACCATGTAATTGAGACCCTCATTATTTGGCATTAACCTAACCATATTTTATTTGTTTTTAGGTCACTTTTCTTCCTTTTTCTCTTCTTTCAGGATGGCCATCAAGAAGGGAAATGGAAAACTTTTACATGGGGTGGCAAACAAGTTCATACGCACATTCTTTGGAGAAAAAGTGTCAGTTGGAGCCACCCGTCCACTTGCACATCTTAGCATGCACCGAGGACTGTACAATCTTTAAGTGTGGGGAGGTCGATACCGACTTCCATGGGTTAGTTATTTCCTATTTCAATACCAATTTTTAATTTTTCTTGTTAAATTAGTTGTTGCATTTGCATGTTTGATTGCATGTTTGATTGATTTTGTGCATGTTCTTCTACCACTACATAGTTGGAGTGATAAGTTCTTTTTCAAGACCCTATTTTATAGTAGTTCACTAATTTTAATTAAAACTTTCTTGTTAAACTTGTTTGAAGATTCTAATTTGGAACATGATTTTTGAGCTAAGAACACACCCCCTGTGAGATTTTAAGCTTAATTATATGGTTACATTATTTAACCATGAATTTTTATTCTTGTGTGTTTTCTTCTCTATGATTGTAATCTATAGTTTGTTCCATTCTATATGTCCATTGTTTAGTGTATTTGCATGTATACATATGATTGAGGCCATCAATTGTTATTAGCTCACTTATCCCAAATAGTCCACCATTTTATTTACCTTTATTTGCCACTTTGAGCCTTTCTAATCCCCATTTGTTCTTTATATTATCACATCACTAGCCTTAAGCAGAAAAACAATTAATTACCCGATTTAAATCTTTGGTTAGCTTAAGATAGTGTGTGTCAACTAAGTGTAGAGAAATGTGGGAACTTGGGTTGATGAGAATGTGTTGTGTTTTTACTGACAAATATTGGAAATTTGGGCGCTTGCTCATGTGAAATCAGAAAAACCATATGCATTGATATATTATGTTTTTATTTTAGAAAAAAAACAAATAAAAAAAAAGAAAAATAATAAAAAAAAAGATAAAAGAAAAGAAATAAATGAATAGGGGATAAAATCACCCCAATGCTAAGTTTAATAAAAAGATCAATGCACATGTGATGGAATTAAAAATTGATGCATGAGTATGTGAATTATACAAAAGTGAGATTTTCGGTAGCTAGGCATGATTTTAGAATTATATAGAGTGTGTGTATGTTAGGTGAGAACTTAGGTTAGTCAAAGATTCATATTATAGCTCACTTGGCCATACATATATCCTCACCCTTAGCTTAGCCCCATTACAAAGCCCTCATGATGTTTGCATTTGTACATTAAATATTTATCGATTGGTTAAATGAAGAAAAAAGTTTTAGAAAGCATGACTAGAGAAGAGTAGAGTGGATTAACCCTAGACACTTGAGCGATTAGAGTGCATATACATTTCCAGTGAGGGTTCAATGCTTGATCGTATGTTCCCGGCTTTCATGAGCTATCTTCTAACAAGTTAACTTGTCCTTGATTTTGATATTTGAATTAGTGGAATCCAGCTTATATTTATTTTTAGAGAATTTATTTACATTTAAACCAAGTAAGAAAGAGCCTTTTTCATTTAGTTGCATTCATATAGATAGGTTGCATCTCATAAGTTTTACCATTCCAATCCACTCCTTTATAGCTTCTCTTGAGTTTAGCATGAGGACATGCTAATATTTAAGTGTGGGGAGATTTGATTCACCACTATTTCGTGGTACATTTTATGCTAAATTGAGTGGATTTTATTCATTATTCTCACACTTATGCATATAAATTGCATGTTTTACATTTTCCTTCCTAATTCAGTGCTTTGATTGAAAACATACTTCTTTGGCCTTAAATTACTAATTTTAATCCTCTTTTATTACCATTTGATACCGTGATATATGTGTTAGGTGATTTCAGGATTTATAGGGCAGGAATGGCTTAGAGGATGGAAAGGAAGCTTGCAAAAATGGAAAGGACTCAAGGATCTAAGGAGCTGACCAGCGAGGAACGACACGCGCGCGCACGCGCTTGGCGCATTCCATAGCGACGCGTGCGCGTACCTGACGCGTACGCGTGACACGCAAAGAAGACCATCGACACGTACGCGTGACAGACGCGTACGCGTGACAGACACGTACGCGTGACATGCGCCACGTGCAGAAATAGCAGAAAACGCTGAGGGCGATTTTGGGCTAAGTTTGGACCCAGTTTTCGGCCCAAAAAACACATATTAGAGGCTACATAGTGGGGAAATCACATTGATTCATTCATACAACTTTCATTCACATAATTTTAGGTTTTAGATGTAGTTTTCTAGAGAGAGATGCTCTCTCCTCTCTCTAGGTTTTAGAATTCTTAGCTTTAATTCTTCTCAAATTCAGATTTTTATTTTATTTTAGTTTAGTTTCTCTTCTACTCTCATTTGTTCTAGCATTCTAGTTTATTTATTTTCTTTATTGATTACTTTATGTTGCCAATTTAGTTTATGAATTCTCATGTTAGATTTGATTTCCCTTTTTATGCAATTTGTGGTATTTCATGTTTATTACTTCTTCCTTTATTTGTTATCATTGATGCTTGCAATTGTTGGTTTTAGATTTTACATTCTCTATTATTTTTCTATGCTTTTACTTTGCGCCCATCAAGTGTTTGATGAAATGCTTGGTTGGATTTTAAACTAGCCTTTTATGTTCTTAGCTAAGATTGAGTAATTAGAGACTCTTGAGTTATCAAACTCCTTTGTTGATTGATAATTGAAAGTTTCTAGTTGATTTGAATCCCTCTAATGCTAGTCTTTCCTTAGGAGTTTACTAGGAATTGAGGAATCAAATTGATTTATCCACTTGACTTTTCTTCATAATTGGAGGTTAACTAAGTGGGAGCAATGGACAATTGATGTCACAATTGCGGAAGACAGTGAGGATAGGAATTCCAATTATCAATCCTTGCTAAGACTTTTCTTAATTGTTATTTTATTTCCTTGTTATTTTCATTCCTTGTTCAACATTTAAAAACCCAAAAATATACTTTTCCATAACCAATAATAGATACACTTCCCTACAATTCCTTGAGAGACGACCCGAGGTTTGAATACTTCGGTTATTATTTTTATAGGGGTTTATTACTTGTGACAATCAAATATTTATATGAAAGGATTCTTTGTTGGTTTAGAAACTATACTAGCAACGTGAATTTATTGTGAAATTCTTTACTAGTAAAAATCCATTCATCAGAATAGCTAGGACTTATGGACTTGGATTGATATAGCTCACTTGACTTTTCTTTACTTGTTAGAGGATGACTTAGTGGAATTGATCCTTGCAATTATCATATTGTGGTTAGTGATAAGGATAGAGATCCTTGACCACCAAACCTTGCCAAGACATTTTCATCATTTGAATTCCTATACCATTTACTTTTCTTGTCTCTTATTCAAAACCCCAAAATATACATGTCCATAGCCAATAACAAGAACACTTTATTGTAATTTCTAGGGAGAACGACCCGATGTTTGAATACTTCGGTTATTTTTATAAGGGATTGTTACTTGTGACAACCATTCATCAAAATGGCGCCGTTGCCGGGGAGTTGCAATGGTGTTGTGTTATTGGTTATTGTATATATGTGAATATTGTGAATATGTTTGTCTTTACTTGTTTGTTAGTTTTTGCTAGCTTTAGGACTTTGTTAGTTTTGCTTTTGCTTCACTATGAAGTCTCACCATTTTGGCTATGAGTTTGGTTCTAATTGCGTTGTAGGGAATGTGAACCTCAATGGCCACATGTATCAAGGATGGAACCACAAAGATGGGAAGAGCCTCAAGGAATTGATCACTCCTATTGGCAACAACCTCTGGATACTTATAGGTATAATCACTATCCTAATGCATGTCAATTCAATGGCTATGGTGAATCTTTTTGTGACAATCAATTACCACCATCATATGCCTATGAATCTTATCCGCAACATGAACCTCAACCATGCTCACAAGCCTTTCCACACCAAACACCTTCATATGACCCTTATCCACCATATGACCAATCACCCATACCATATCCTTGTGACCATTATGAGCAAGAACCTTTAGAACCACCACGACCCTATCATGATTACTACCAAGAACCACCTCAATACATGCCATCTCAACACCCTCACCAAGTAGAACCACCTTCCTACTATGAACCCTTTCTCCAAAATGATGAATCCTCCTATCCACCCCAGGCTCCAATAGATGATTCTCTCACTTTGCTACTTCAAGGACAAGCGGATATGCAAAGGAGCACACTACAGTTTGTGACTAACTTGACCAAGGTAGTGCACACCTTAGCCTACCAATGCTTGAACACTCAAGGTGCTTCCGTGACCATGTGTGAAAGATCAAAAGAAGAGCAAAGCATGAAGAAGATATTGAAAAGCCCGGTGGAGAAGGATGAGTTGGGTTTTGTATTGGAACAATTGGAGAAGCCATTTGTTGGATTTTGTTTCATTATTTCTAGTTAGTTTTTGTTTGATATTTTCTCTCGTCACCATGAATTCTTACTTTGGCTATGAGTTTGGTTCTAATTGTGTTGTAGGAAATGTGAACTTCAATGACCACATGTATCAAGGATGGAACCAACAAAGATGGGAGGAGCCTCAAAGAATTGATCACTCCTATTGGCAACAACCTCCGGATACCTATAGGTATAATCACCATCCTAATACATGTCAATTCAATGGCTATGGTGAATATTCTTGTGACAATCAACAACCACCATCATATGCCTATGAATCTTGTCCTCAACATGAACCTCAACCATACTCACAAGCCTTTCCATACCAAACATCATCCTATGATCCATATCCATCATATGACCAACCACCCATACCACATCCTTATGACCATTATGAGCAAGAACCTTTGGAACTACCACAACCTTATCATGACTACTATGAAGAACCACCTCAATCCTCACCATCTCCATACCCCTACCAAGAAGAACCACCTTCCTACTATGACCCCTTTCTCCAAAATAATGAACCTTCCTACCCACCCCAAGTCCCAATAGATGATTCTCTTACCTTGTTACTTCAAGACCAAGCAGATATGCAAAGGAACACCCTAGAGTTTATGACTAATTTAACTAAATTAGTACATACTTTAGCCCACCAATGTTTGAATACTCAAGGTGTCTCCGTGGCCACATGTGAAAAACCAAAAGAAGAGCAAAGTATGAAAGAGAAATTAGAAAATTCGGTGGAAAAGAAGGAGGAGTCGAACTTTGTATTAGAACAATTAGAGGAACCTAGGGTCATTGAAGAAAAGGAAAGAGTGGTTGAAGATCTAGGAGATGCGGAACCACCATGGGAGTCTCAACAACCTCCAGAGTATATCAAAATTGAAGAATATGAAGAGGTTGATCAAGAGATGGATTCAATTATCAATGACTTTTTATCCAAAATTGAATCACCTCCCATTAGGTGTGAAATTGAAGTTATTGAGGACAACTCCAAGCCAAGTGATATTGGTGACCTTGTTGAAGACCCTTCCATTGAATGTGAAGTTGATATTGAATTGGACTTCACACAACCTCCAAGAGTTGACTTGATTGATGACGAGGAGGAAATGGAAGAAGTTGACAAGCAAGAAGATTTTGAAGGGAGTTATCAAGAGGTGGAAACAACCAAGGAAGAGCACAAGGGAGTAGGCTTCGCATTGTCCAAGTGTGGGGAGGTTCCCCTTCCTAAGCCATCACCATCCCTTCTTTCATTCAAGTGGGTAAATTCCTTATACTTAAGCTTCAAGATTCCCCTTGAATACTGTTTTCTTGAGACGGATGGTCAACTTAGACATATTTGTGGCTTTAAGAGGAAAAAGGAGATGGTTAGTGGTTGGCATCGTAAATCGAGGTTCATTATGGTTACATGCTCAAAGCTTAATTACAAGGATTGGTGTAGGACTAGAGTGCTTGGGGTCTAAGATGATGTTTGGTCACTTCATTAAGAATTTACCTTGCTTACCACCCACATGGATCAATGATAGTCAACTTGAAGATGGGTGTAGAAGCAAGATATGGGATCTGGGAATACATGAGGATCACCTTTGGGAGCCCATGGTTTGTGAAGAACTCCATCAAAGCTTGGTGACATTACTTTTGAAGAATGGAACTTATGGAGACTCAAGCATTGGTGGATGTTCAAGGATAGCTTCAAGCACAAGCCACCTTGAGAGGAGCTCCCCATAAGTCCAACTTAAGGACAATAAACAAAAGTGCTAGCTGGGAGACACCCCACCATGGTAAAATCTTTTCATTTTTTTCTCCTTTGTAAATATTGGTAGAATTAGTTTAATTTCATGTTTTGATTGATTGATTGAGTTTACTTGGTAGTTTGGTATGTTAAATAAGGTTTTATGGTGTTTTGGTGGTTGTTTGGAGGTTTGGAATGCTTGGTTTGGTGCAAAAAAAAATTGAAAAACAGAGCACCATCCACGCATACGCGTCACCCACGCGTACGCGTGCCCCAAGCTTTTTGGCCAATCCACGTGCACGTGTAACCCACGCGTACGCGTGGATACAAAATTTCCCACTCCAAGCCATTCTCTTGAGAGTTGTGCCTGCATCGCACGGACATTGTGCCTTTCGCGCAAGCCAACTCACGCGTACGCGTACATGACGCGTACGCATCG
The DNA here is from genome assembly GCF_000816755.2 of Arachis ipaensis. Taxonomy (NCBI): domain Eukaryota; kingdom Viridiplantae; phylum Streptophyta; class Magnoliopsida; order Fabales; family Fabaceae; genus Arachis; species Arachis ipaensis. The sequence goes on along the minus strand of NC_029786.2, from coordinate 50,411,775 downwards.
CTCTCCAAGTAAGCCATCGACGCACACGCGTGACACACGTGCACGCGTTGCTACCATTCATCCCACCCACGCGCACGCGTCGTGCACGCGTACGCGTGGATGCCCTTCTCTCATACACTTTTTTTCTCCTCTCCTTTCCATTTCTTTCCTTCTTCTCTCACCCATCATCCAACATCACCAAACACCATCCATAACCATTTCTTTTAGTTGTATAATTAGCTAGTTGTTTAGTTAGTTTATTTTTCATTTTAATTTTTGTTTTTCCTTATAAGTGTTGGATTTTCATCTTGTTTACTGTGTATTACTGCTGAGTACTAAATGAATGTTATCTTAACATCATTGTGTTTATACCCATTGTTGGATACTTTGATCAAGGTTATGTTTTGTTACTTAGTTTTGAATTTTTCTTGTTCAACCTTTGAGAACACCAAGTACATATGAGGTTGCCTTCCAGTACTCTAACTCTTTTGAATTGCATGATTTGGCCACTATGTGATTTGAATCCTATTATTTGATTAGGCATTATCTTGATGGATGTTGTGCATTTATCTTAATGCGTGTGTTTCTTGATCATATGCATCTATATATTTTTGGCTTGAATGCCTTCATGCTTCTTTATTGCTTGTTTAGGTGTTTTAACCCACAAGTTAAGAGCATCTCAAGCACATTAGGATGAGTGAAGTGCATGTTCCTTTTTGTGTAATTGTGACATAGCTCTTTATGATAATGTGTGTGTTCTAAACCACGTGCAACTTAGAATACACACTTACGTTTATCCATGTCACACTAATCCACTCACTCCATTCTAGTGATTTACCTCATACCAACAATGTACACTTCCTTGCTTTGTATTTTTTCATTTTATGGTGTTGTTTTCTGTTTTTCATGAATGATGCACCACAAGCAAAAACGGAAGTGGGAGAAAGAACACACAGAACCGGTTGATCTACCAGCCGAAGGTAGCAACTCGGAAGTCACCACACCCCCTTGCTCGTCTTTGGATGCACTGAGGACGGTGCAAACTTTTAAGTGTGGGGAGGTCGTCCGACCAGTCGGCACTTTTGGGTAACAAGTTTCTAATCTCAACACTTTTGCATTTCATTTCATTTCTTAGGTTTTTTAGGATTTTTACTTGCATTTTCTTATTTTTTCATATATATATACATAATAAGCTTAGTCAAAATAATGAAATTTTTCAAGAAATTTATCTATAAGGCACCTCAA
>NC_029786.2:50408605-50410418 GCF_000816755.2 Arachis ipaensis | reverse complement strand
ATATATATTATATATATTATGGAACATGTTTTGAGCTAAGAACACACAATCTTGTGAGATTTGACCCTTAATTGCGTGGTTACATCTTATAACCACTTATTTCCCTTCTTGTGTGCATTATTCTCTTTCTATGATTGTAATCTTTGATTTGTTTGATTCATTATGTCCATTACTCCTTGTATTCATGCACTTATATGATTGAGGCCATTGTTTCATTAGCTCACTCATCCAAATAAGCCTACCTTTTACCTTCCATTGTTAGCCAATTTTGAGCCTGTGCTTAACCCAATTGTTTTTTATTTCAGCACATTACAAGCCTAAAGCGAAAAATAATAAAAGTCCCTTTGTTTGGATCTTTGATTAGTTTAGGCTAGTGAGAGTGTTCATTATTCAAGTTGGGGAGATTTGGGAACATTGGTGGGGGATAAAAGGGTGCTTTGTACTTTTATATTTGGGAATTAGGTGCATACTCATGTATTAATCAAATGTCAAATCTTGTGCATTGATATTCTTGTATATAGTTTAAAAGAAAGAAAAATGAGAAAAACAAAAGAAAAGAAAAGAAAAAAAAATATGGAAAAGAAAAGAAAAAAATATAGAAAAAGAAAGAAAAAAAAAAGAGAAAAGCAACAAAAAGGGGACAAAATTCCCGAAAGTAAAGTTCAATAAGAATAAATGCATAAGTGTTGTGAAATGAAAAGAAAATGCATGAGTATGTGAAAAAAGTGAAGAATGGGTAGTTAGGTTAGAACTTAATTGTATAGGTTGTTATATAGGTTAGGTGGGAAAGTCTAGGTTAATCAAAGATTCAAATTCTAGTCCACTTAACCATATATGACCCTACCTTGACCGTAGCCCCATTACAACCTTTGAGAAAGACTTCATGATAATCATATGCATGCATTGAATAATTGTTGATTGTTAGATGAAGAACAAATCTTGGAAAGCATGATTAGGGAGGAATTGAGTGAATCAACCCCTAAACACTTGAGTGACTAGAGCGGATACACATCCGGTAAGTGTTTGATTGCTCAATTACATGTTTTCACCATAATCATCCTTATTCATGCAAGTTTATAAATGTTTCTGATAATTCAATACAATTGTGGGTTGGATTTAATTCTTATTGCTTTAGCCCTCATGCTTACATATGTTCTCTTGGAGGATTAATTTGTTTTGATCAAGCATTTGCATTCATGTAGGTAGTTGCATTTAGATAGGTTGCATATAGTTTAGTCCATTGAATAAATGTCATACCCCTTACTTCGTTCTTGGTATAGTATGAGGACATGCTATAGTTTAAGTGTGGGGAGGTTGATAAACCCCATTTTTGGGGTTTATCTTATGTTGAATTTAGAGTATTTTATCAACCTTTTCTCACATTTCACTACAAGAAAAACACCCATTCAGGTACACTTGAAAAGTGTAGCCAAAAGTGAAAAAAAATTATGCCTTAGGCTACGGCTACGCTTTTTGGGCTACGGCTATGCTTTTTGGGGTGATTCCTATTCGGCCTTGCCTATTCTCAAAGGCTATGCTTTTCTGCACCAAGGGCTACGCTTTTGGGGTTTGGGAATAGGGTGCGCTTTTCAAGTGATGCTGTCCAGGACCAAAGGCTACGCTTTTCAGCTTCCATTTTTGCCAGAATAGGCTACGCTTTTCAATGCTACTGCATCACCTGTAAAGCGTAGCCACATTGTATACCATGGCTACTTTTTATAAGTGTAGCCTTAGGTCCCTTGGTTTTTTTTTTTATTGTATACTATAGCTACTGTATATAAGTGTAGCCTTAGGTCCCTCATTGTTTTTTTTT
>NC_029786.2:50384508-50404452 GCF_000816755.2 Arachis ipaensis | reverse complement strand
AGGCTACGCTTTTCAATGCTACTGCATCACCTGTAAAGCGTAGCCACATTGTATACCATGGCTACTTTTTATAAGTGTAGCCTTAGGTCCCTTGGTTTTTTTTTTTATTGTATACTATAGCTATTGTATATAAGTGTAGCCTTATGTCTCATTTTTTTTTGTATATATATATTCTACTAATTATTAATACAACATAATATTTAGTAATATGATTACATGTATAATAATTCTGCATTTTTAATTAAATGAGTTAAATATTATAAAATAAAAATAAATACATAATTATACTAAATAATTTCTTTATATAATAAAAATTATCTGTAAATAAAATATATTTATAATGATCCAAAAGTATTAATATTCATATATCTCACACTAAATTAAGTATAGCTATATCAAAATAAACATGAAACCACTTAGAATTTACTACTAATACTCTACCAAAAATTAAAATATTGTATCCTACATCAATTCTGTCTTCACCGTTTTATTTTTTGAAAGAGGAGCTCAACACAAGCAGTGGAGCAATTCTGTCTTCACCATTACGACTTCCTATAATCCATGCCCTGCCAAAACGGTTGAGAGAAAAAAAATTCACATCAAAATTCACACCAAAATTCATAACTATTTCCACTTCATGATAGATTCTATTATTAGTATTTAATTTCTTTAATAAGTTTCTAAAATAACGTACTACCAAAGATAAAGAAGGCACATACATTAGTAGTAAGATTGAGCAGAAATTTCTTTCTTATCTTCTAATATTTTTGCTGCCAGAATCCATAAGAATTGTCAATCTTTTTCCGTGTTCATGAATTGACTACATAAATGATGAATCAGAAACAAAACTTCAATATATATAAATGAATTTGAAAACGAAAAGCTAGAAATAATAGTAGTGCTACAAGAACCAATTTCACATTAGAATTTTTGGACCAAAACCAGCAAAAAATATTATAAGTTCCCTTAATGATTTTAATTTCATCAAGTTTGAACCAACAAATTACAATGAGCCACAAAAATACTGCAGCATATATAATCCACATGCAACAAAAATAATTAACAACATGAAATCAGTAAACTACTCTAGAAAAATGAATAATAGCCCCCATTAGTACTTGATTTTTGTTTATTGGAACATTATCATTTACCACTACAAAGTAAACTGTGCTGATTAAGAAAGCAACAATCATTCATAGATCCAAGAATCAAGCAGCTGACTGATCAATAAATACATTATGTAGCCTAACTTATTTGAGCATAAGCATACTCAATGGAAAGGTTACTTAGATATGAAACTACTTCTGCCATTTAATCAAAGGATACATACAATAAGTTGCAGCAACCAAAGTTTAGAGAAATTCAAGAGCATGAGATCTAGAAACATAGCTAAGTACAAGATTTAAAATAATATCATAGTACAGAAACAGATTCTAACAGAAGTTATTCAAAACCAGCTAACATGCTCTTATCCATGATTCAACCAGGGATTTTGGAGAAGAAACTCAAACCCAAGGAACGAAATTGAAACTAGTTAACTAATAATAATATAAGATGAAACTAAAGATAAAAAAGAAATAGAAAGCAAACAAAACTTAACTAAAGATGAAGCAGAATTTTGTGCAGAAGATGAAGCTAAAGACCTAGTAGTTCTTCTGGGAATTTGTGTAGCTTCCTCTGAATTCATGTTTCCTCTGATAAAATAAACAATGGAATCATCAATTTGGAATCAAAAGTGATCAGAAGTACTAAAAAAAATTAAATAACAAGAGTGATCAGAAGCACCAATAATATGCCTTATAATAAAAAATAATATGCATAATAAACTAAATTCACTAATGAAACTAGCAAGAGTGATCAGAAGCACTAATGAAGCAGAGCAGTTTTTTTAAGAATTAGCAAGGAAAGGAAACTAAAGATGATAATAACAAAAATTAGCAGTTTTTTTCTGCTGAACTTTCACCATTTACAGTGTTGAAATAATAACATTCGTTCAAATTTTGCAAGTAATAAAATTAAGAAAACAGCAATAACAAAGGCAGTTTAAAAAACAGCACTAGAAAAACTAGTAGTACTATGTAAGAAACAGGACTAGCAACATTGCAACAAAATTTGAAAATATATTCTATAATTTCTGTTCCCTATCGAATAAACACATAATCCCATATAAAGATAATGAAGTACAAGAGTAGCAACATTGACTCTGCTACATGAATAAATGTCTCTCTACAACTTCTGGTACAGATTACAATGTTAGTCTCCATGTTTATTTTATAAGTAAATCCAACATTATTAATTTAAATGATTGAAACAATTGCGTGGACTGTCAGTTTCTTAACAAATTCATAGAAAATTAGAACCAGTTTTCATGATGAGCACAAAATAATCAAACACAGCTTAACATGATGGAAGTAGGAAATGAATGCTTAAATTACAAAAAGTTGAAGAAACTGGGATCAAAGAACTTCAAAATCAAGAGGAGTAACATATCAAAGAACTACAATGTACTTTTTTACTAGCAAACATGTTGATTAGCAAAATCTCACAGCACTGAATACAAGTTGGACCGGCAATTTACTGCACTGAACACAAGTAGCAAAATCTCCACCAATGCACATAACACACAGTTCAAGAATACATCAAGTTACACAAGTGAATTGAAGCAAAAGGTTTAAAAAATTGAGGACAAATTAATGAATAAAACTTCATATATTAGTGCATCAAATAAGAAAAACTTTTTCACCTCCAAATTTTGAGAAATGCAGTGCTGCTTATCTCTGGAATGGGCTGTCGGATTACATATTCCATGACGACACCAATTAAAACCCTCCAAGTGATCTTGCACTACATATTAAAGACTAATAATAAGAATTGAAGGTATTTCAAAATTCAAATACCCCTGCACTATTTTGAATTCCATTAAAAGCTTTTCCCCTAATGCAATAATAAAACCAGAGAGAATATAGAGCAAAGCATCCATTCAATTCACCAAACTATGAAGTTAGAATTCACATTTTTTGAGAAACTCACCTTTGATGAAAGAGAATTGTGAAGTCCAAACATAACACCATCACACAAAGCTTCTTCCCACTCATCACCAAACTCTCCATTTTTTCTTCTCTTATCAACACATTCAAACTATAAACAAAACTTGAAAAGCTGTTTCTTTTTCCACTTTTTTTGAGATTGAGAGGCTTTAACTATGGTTGGTGAAGGAAGGTGGTGAAACTTAGAAGCTCCCAAATTGTTTATATACGTTTGAAAATCCAAAGCTATGGGACCCATATCCCTCCTTCCTTCCTTCTAAGGTACTGGATCCCACACGCAACTGCTACTTATACATTCTTAGATAGAGTGACATCAAATTAAGTAGTACAATGTTTGTTCTCTTTAATAGACATTGAATAAAGAAAAATAAAAAGATAGTAATTTTTTGGATATATAAAAAACTAAAATTGGGTATACAAACTAATAAAATGATAAAAAAAAATTATAAAGGGTTTAAGTTTGGCAAGAAACTCATGCTGCTCATGGTGGTTTATAATTTCAAACCGATCTCATTAACCGCATGAAAATACTCCTATTATTACTAATTAAGAAGGCCCAAAGTTTGATTTAGTGGCTTTATTAGTTCACTGAGGAATTTTCTTCACTCTTGCACACCAAGAGCCTGGCTGTTCTCAAGAAACAGGTAGGTAAATGAGCATTGGAATTTGGAATCGGAAGCAGAAAATCTTATTAATGAATCTGAGGTTTGATATTAAAATTTTTAATTGTAGTGGATAAGAAGAAAGATGGTTAGAAGTGCCAAAGAAAGCATAAAACAGAAAGCCAGCAAATCAGAAATCTATGGGAATCTGTAGGCTGTGTTTATAGAAATGGATAGCACTCAAGATATAAGCATAAGCCTTCAAACCTTGTCCCAATTAAAGAATAGCTAAGTTCATATTATTCATCTTGAATTATGATTTTTCACAGAACCATTCAGTGGCCAAAGAACTAGCTGAATTAAAAGAGATTGTCCTAAATGGTTAAGATAAAGGAGAAAACAAGGAGAGTACATTTGATCTTGAGAAACACATGATTCATATCTACTAGTCAGGTACTTGATTTTTAGTCTCTTTTCAATTTAAGTTTATCAATTGTATCTTTAGTGGTTTTACTACAGAATGCATCATTATCTTAATCTCTTCGCTTGTTAGAATCTTCTTCCTTATCTTTACAGCCGACACATTTCAGTTCCTACTACAGAATTCTTTCTGTTTTTACTAAGCTTCTAGTTTAGATTTCAGGAACATTACCTGAGATGGATGAAGCATTTTTCAAAAGAATTGTTCTCGTGATTGCTTCGTCTTGCTAACCCCACCTTAGCTTTATTCTTATTCTTGTTCTTGTGATTACTTCCTGTAATCTTAGCTCTTAATGATGGTCCTCTCCTGTCATTTGTTTCTGAACATTTGGTACCAACAGTATCAATCATCATAGAAGTTACAATAAAATTCTTAAAAGGAGAAATGAGGGAATGAGAGTTCCCTCGCGCCGCAACATACCCAAACCCCCAAATTAAAAACCCTAAAATCGAAACCCTAATCCTCTGAAATTTCAGAACAAAATGGGAGTGAATACATACCTTCTCCACCACGATGGTGAGTGACGGGATCAGAGGATGATGCTGACGACCAACGTGAGCACGCCGCGAAGACGACTGATGGCTCTCGAGTGGTTAACGTTGAGTGTGGAAGAGGAGTGGCAACACCGATTGTTCTCGAGTGGATGGTGCGACGGCAGAACGTTTTGGGGTTTGATGAGAAAGGTAACGAAGTGTTGCTAGTGACGAGTTAGGGTTCTCGAGTGAAGCACTTCTGAAGTTAAGTTTTGTGTTGGTGATAGTATTGGTGAAATTGAAAAAAATTACTAAATGTTGAGGGGTTTAGTAGTCTTACATAGATTAGGCAGCGCTTTAGAAGTGCACCCAAAATATAATAAATGGGTTACTTTTTTAAAGCGTTTCCTTTGGTGTAAAAAGTGTCTCCATAGCTATTCAAATATGGCTAGGCTTTATAAGTGATGTTTAAAATATCTAAGGAGACACTTTTGAAGTGATTCCTCAATAGTGTTTCCTATTCTCTTATAAAAGGGCACCTTGCGAAAAAGCGTAGCCTATTCTAGGAATAGGCTACGCTTTTCATATGTAGCTTAAAAAAAGTGTGGTTGAATGGGTGTTTTTCTTGTAGTGTTTATTCATTGAAATAGCATGGTTTTGTGATTCTCCCTCATTTTGTGCTTAAGTGTGAAAACATGCTTTTAGACCTTTAATTTGATGATTTTAATTCACCTTTGATTCCACTAGATGCCTTGATTTGTTTGTTAAGCGATTTTAGGTTGAAAATGCTAGGAATGGATCAAAGGAGTGAAGAGGAAAGCATGCAAAGTGGAGAACACATGGAAAAAACAAAGATTTGGTTGCACTCATCCACGCGCACGCGCAACAGACACGCACGTGTGGATTGTAAAAACCCCATGGATGCGCACACGTGCTGTACGTGTACTTGTCGGTGCTGGCACGTAATTTTTAAGTGAAAACGTGCCCAGCGAATTCACAGAGGCTGTGGGGCCCAATCTAAACCAACTTTGGCGCCAAAATACTTAAAAGGATCAAGGATTGAAGGAGAAATCATCATGTATCATTGAGAGTTTAGATCTAGTTTTAGTTTTAGTTTTAGAGAGAGAAGCTCTCACTTCTCTCTAAAATTAGGATTAGGTTTAGGTCAATAAGCTTAGATCTAGGTTTTAATTCATGCTTCTCATCTACTTCTACTTTGGAATTCTTTGTTGTTACATCTTGTTCTTCTATTCTTTTGTTGTAATTTCCTGTATTTTGTCTCTACACTTTGTTGTTGATCTACTCTTGTTCCTTTTATTTTCTTTTAATGCAATTTGAGGTAATTCATGTTAATTGTGCTTTCTTTGATTGTTGTTGTTGATTCTTTGCAGTAAATTGTTGTTAGATTTCATTCTTGTTGTCAATTTACTATGCTTTTCTTTTATGCCTTCCAAGTGTTTGTCAAAATGCTTGAAAGGATATTAGAGTAGAATTTTATTTTATGTCCTTGGCTTGGGAAGGTAACTTAGGAATTCTTGAGTCACTAATGTCTAAGTGATTGATAGTTGGTAGCCATTGACTCTAGCTCTCATTAATTCAATTAATGAATAGCTAAGACTTATGGACTTGGATTGATATAGCTCACTTGACTTTTCTTTACTTGTTAGAGGATGACTTAGTGGGATTGATCCTTGCAATTATCATATTGTGGTTAGTGATAAGGATAGAGATCCTTGACCACCAAACCTTGCCAAGACATTTTCATCATTTGAATTCCTATACCATTTACTTTTCTTGTCTCTTATTCAAAACCCCAAAATATACATGTCCATAGCCAATAACAAGAACACTTTATTGTAATTCCTAGGGAGAACGACCCGAAGTTTGAATACTTCGGTTATTTTTATAGGAGTTTGTTACTTATGACAACCAAATTTTTGTATGAAAGGATTCTTTGTTGGTTTAGAAACTATACTTGCAACGAGATTTCATTTGTGAATTCTTTACCATAAAAAAACCATTCATCAGTTATTAACCGGTTAGTGAAATTTAAAACCAGTTTTTACACTAAAAACAGTTTTTTATACTAAAAAACCAGTTTTTATATTAAAAAATTAGTTTTTATACCATAAAATTGGTTTTTACATGTAAAAATAGATTTTTACACAAATTAATATTTTTACATACAAAAACCCAAATTTTTAAACCTTTTTTAATCTAAAATTTTTTTTTCTTCCTAAATGATACGAATAACATTTGTAAATAATGAAATCCTTTCGATTGCTTTCGTTCCTTTTTCTTTCTTATCTATTTTCAACATTTTTAATAAATAATTTTCTTTCTAAATGATACGAGTAACTTTTTCTTATCTCATTCTTTCCATCTCTCTCCTTTTCTTTTTTTCTTTCTCCCTCTCTTCTCTCTATCTATCTCTCTCTCCCCCTTCCCCTCTTTCTCCCCCTCCCCTTTCTTTCTCTCTATCCTTCTCTCCCTCTCTCTCCCCTTCCCTCTTTCTCTCTCCCCTCCTCTCCCTTTCTCCTTCTTTCTCCCCTCCTCTCTTTTCTCTCTCTCCTTATCTTTTTCTATCTCTCTCTCCTTCTCTCTTCCCATCCTCTCTCTCTCTCTCTCCCCTCTCTCTTTCTCTCTATTTGTCCTTTTTCTCTTCCTCTTTCTCTCTCTTCTTCTATCTCTCTTATCATTCTTCTCTCTTCTTATCTCTCTCCTTTTTTTTCTTTCTCCTCCTCTATCTTCTCTTCCTCTCTCTCTTCTCTCTCGCTTTAGAAAAAGAGGAGAAAAAAGATAGAAGAGGGATAGATATTGAGAGAAGGTTGAGAGAAAAAGAGAAAAGAGAGAGTAAGAGAGAAAAGGAAAAAAAGAGAGAGAAAGAAAGGGGAGGAAAAGGAGAGAGAGAGAGAGAGAGACAGGAAGGAGAGGGAAGAGAGAGAGAAAGAGAGAGAAGGGAAAAAAGAGGAGAAATGAGAGATATATGGGAGAGAGAGAGAGAGAAGGAGAGGAGAGAAAGATAGGAGGGGAGAGAGAGAGGAGGGAGAGAGATAGAAAAAGAGAAAAGATGATTAGAGAGAGGAAAGGAGGAGAGAGAGAAAGAGAGAGAAGGAAGGGGGAGAAAGAGAGCAAGGAGAGAGAGAGAAGAAGTGAGAGAGCGGAGAGAAGGAGAGAGAGACAGAGATAGGGAGAGAAAGAAAGAGAGAAAGAGGAAAGGGGAGAGAGAGGGAGAGAAGGATAGAGAGACAAGGGAGAGAGAAAGAAATATGAGGTGGAGAGAGTGAGAGAGAGAGAGAGAGAGAGGAGGAGGAGAGAAAGATGGGAGAGAAATAGAGGAAAAGAAGAGAGAGAAAGGGAGAGAGAATAGAGAGAGAGAGGAGGGGGAGAGAAAAAAGGAGAGGACAAAGAGGAGGAGGAAAAAGAGAAAAATGAGAGAGAGAGAGAGAGAGAGGGAGAGATGGGAAAAAGAGAGATAGGAAGAGAGAGAGAATGGAGAGAAAGAGGAGAGAGAGAGAGAGAGAAAAGAAGAGAAAGAAGGGAGGGGGAGAGAAAGAGAGAGGAAGGGGGAGAAGGAGAGAGAGAGAGGCAGGGGAGAAGGAGGGAGAGAGAGAGAGGTAGGGGGAGAAGGATTACGTAATTTGGTTTTGAAATTAGGTTTTGATTTTAATTTGTTTTTGGTTTTGGTTAACCGATTAAAAACTGGTTTTTTTAATTTAGTTTTGGTTAACCAATTCTAAAAAATATGGATATGGTTTTTAAAATTGTTTTATTAAACTGGTTAACAAAAATGTGGTTATGGTTTTTTAACCAGTTAACCACATTTTGATTTTTTTATGAACACCCCTAATGCTTGACTCTCTGTCCGTTGACAGTGAACCTGTTGTCTGGGTCTTTACCTTGAAATTCTACGTACCCATAGGGTGATACATTAGTAACCACATATAGTCTTTTCCAATGGGATTTGAGTTTTCCAAGAAATAATCTGAGTCTTGAGTTGAACAACAGAACCTTTTGGCTTGGTTCAAAGACTCTTGAAGCTATCTTCCTGTCATGCCACTTTTTTGCTTTTTCTTTATAGATCTTTGCATTTTCAAATGCGGCTAAGCGGAATTCATCCAACTCATTCAGTTGGAGTAGCCATTTTTCTCCTGCTGCTTTAGTATCAAGGTTGAGGAATCTGGTTTCTCAATAGGCCTTGTGTTCTAGTTCCACTGGTAAATGATAGGATTTTTCATAAACCAATTGATATGGTGATGTTCCTATAGGGGTCTTGGAAGTTGTTCTGTATGCTCATAGAGCATCATTAAGCTTTCTAGCCCAATCCTTTCTAGAGGCGCTTACTGTCCTCTCCAGGATTCACTTTAGTTCTCTATTTGAGACTTCAGCCTGCCCATTTATCTGAGGATGGTATGGTGTTGTCACTTTATGGCAAACTCCGTAATAGATCAAAACAGAATCAAGCTGTCTGTTGCAAAAATGAGTACCTCCATCACTAATCAATGTCTGAGGGATACCAAACCTCCCGAAGATGTTCTTCTGGAGGAACTTCGTTACTACTCTAGTGTCATTAATGGGTGATGCTATGGCTTCAACCCATTTAGACACATAAGCTACTGCTACCAATATGTAAGTGTTTGAGTATGAAGGTGGGAAGGGTCTCATGAAGTTTATACCACATACGTCAAACAACTCAATCTCTAAGATTTCTTGCTGAGGCATGTCGTGACCATGAGGGAGATTGCCAGCCCTTTGGCAACTGTCACAGTTCTGGACAAACTCTCTAGAGTCCTTAAAGAGTGTGGGCCAGTAGAAGTCACATTGGAGAACCTTTGTGGCTGCTAAGCCCTGGCAGTGCCATAGGATTTTGTGTGCTTTTTCTTCAGACACACAGCGTCGGATGATGCCATTCGAGCATCTCTTATAGAGATATGGTTCATCCCACAGGTAGTACTTTCCATCATGCATGAGTTTTCGAGCTTGCTACCTATTATACTCTTTAGGAATGAATCTTATAGCTTTTTAATTTGCAATGTCTATAAACCATGGTGCTGTCTGAATGGCAAAGAGTTGTTCATCTGAAAAGTTTCGGATATGCCAGTGGAGGGAAGAATATCCCCTGCTACTGGTTCAATCTGAGATAAGTGGTCAGCCACTTGATTTTTTGTATGCTTTCTGTCGCTAATTTCTATATCAAACTTTTGCAGGAGTAACACCCATCTTATAAATCTGGGCTTAGAATCCTGCTTGGTAAGGAGATATTTTAGAGCAGCATGGTCAGTATAGATAATTACTTTAGATCTTACTAAATAGGATCTGAACTTGGTAATGGCATAAACCACTGCAAGTAATTCCTTTTCTGTGGTGGTATAGTTCTTCTGTGCATCACTTAGAACACGACTGGCATAATAAATGACATGCAAAAGCTTGTCATGCCTCTGCCCCAAAACTGTGCTAATGGCATCGTCACTGGTGTCACACATCAGCTTGAATGGTAAGTCCCAGTTGGGTGCAAAGATTACAAGCGCAGTGATAAGCTTAACTTTTAGAGTCTCAAAGGCCTGTAGACACTCCTGGTCAAAGACAAATGGAGTGTCAGTTGTGAGTAAGTTGCACAGGGTTTTAGGATTTTAGAAAAATCTTTTATAAACCTCCTGTAGAATCCTGCATGTCCTAGGAAACTCCTTATTCCTTTGACATTAGTGGGTGGTGGTAATCGCTCAATTACCTCCACTTTAGCTTGATCCACTTCTATCCCCTTGTTCGAAATCCGATGTCTAAGGAGGACTCCTTCAGTCACCATGAAGTGACATTTTTCCTAGTTTAAAACCAGGTTTATCTCTTGGCATCGTTTCGGAACTAAGGCTAGATGGTCAAGGAAGGATTCAAATGAATCTCCAAAGACATACTAGTTATCCATGAATACTTCAAGGAACTTCTCCACCATATCAGAAAATATGGAGAGCACACACCTCTGGAAGGTGGCAGGTACATTGCACAGGCCAAATGGCATTCGCCTATAGGCAAACACGCCATATGGGCATGTACATACTGTCTTTTCTTGATCCTGCAGATCCACTGTAATTTGATTGTAACCGGAATAGCCATCCAGGAAACAATAAAAGGCATGTCCTGCTAGTCTCTCTAGCATTTGATCTATGAATGGTAAAGGAAAATGATATTTCCTTGTGGCATTGTTAAGCCTTCTATAGTCAATGCACATCCGCCACCCTGTAACTGTACTTGTAGGAATCAGTTCATTCTTTTCATTATGAACCACTGTCATGCCTCCCTTCTTGGGAACAACTTGGACAGGGCTCACCCAGGGGCTGTCAGAAATGGGATAGATAATCCCAGCCTCCTATAACTTAGTGACTTCTTTCTGCACCACTTCCTTCATGGCAGGATTCAGTCGCCTTTGTGGTTGTACCACTAGTTTGGTGTCGTCTTCCAGCAGGATTTTGTGCATGCAACATTTTGGGCTAATACCCTTAAGGTCACTTATATTCCACCCAAGAGCTGTATTGTGTGTCTTTAGCACTTGGATTAGTGCTTCCTCTTCCTGTGGCTCTAAGGTAGAGCTTATAATCACAGGATAGGTGTCCTTATCCCCTAAGAATGCATATTTTAGGGATGATGGTAATGATTTGAGCTCGAATTTAGGAGGCTTCTCCTCTTCCTTAGGAGCAGTCAAAGTTTCCTGTATTTCATCTGCTACCTCCAACTCGAGTTGGGCATCATAAAAGATGTCATCCAGCTCTTCTTCAAGTCTCTCAACCATGTTTACTTCTTTCACCAGGGAGTCGATGATATCAATGCTCATACAATTCTCTGGGGTGTCTGGATTCTGCATGGCTTTGACAGCATTTAGCACAAACTCATCTTCATTAACTCTCAGGGTTACTTCTCCTTTTTGGACGTCAATGAGAGTCCGTCCTGTTGCTAGGCAGGGTCTTTCTAGAATGAGGGATGCACTCTTGTGCTCTTCCATATCCAATACCACAAAGTCTTTGGGGAAAGCAAATGGTCTAACCCTATCAATTATGTCTTCAATCACGCCTGATGGAAGTTTAATAAATCCATTAGCAAGTTAGAGACATATGCGAGTAGGTTTAACTTCGTGAGTTAAACAGAGCTCCTTTATGAGTGATGTAGGCATGAGGTTGATACTTGCCCCAAGATCACATAAGGCTCTCTTTGTGTAGGCATCTCCCAAGGTTCATGGTAGCATAAAGTTGCTAGGATCCTTAAGTTTCTCTCGTAAGCTCTTTTGAATGACTGCACTGCATTCTTCAGTGAGGAGGACTGTTTCTGCCTCTCTCCAATCCTTCTTATGACTTAAGATGTCGTTCATGAACTTACCATAAGAAGGTATCTGTTCAAGAGCTTCTGTAAAAGGGATCTTGATCTCTAGTGTTCTGAGATAATCCGCAAAGCGGACAAACTGTTTATCTCTTTTTACTTGACGGAGTTTTTGGGGAAATGGCATCTTGGCCTTATACTCATCATTCTTAGTTGATATAGGCTAAGTGCCTAATGTACTGGACGGGGGGTTACTCACTTGCTTCTGAGGGGTGTTATCAGCACTTATATGTGCCTGACTACCCTTATTTGGGGGTTCAACGCCTTCGTTGTTGCCCCCTTCCTAGCGTTCAATGCCAGGAACACTATCCCTTGTTGGGCGTTCAATGCCAAGAGTGGGTATCTCTTCTTGGCATTGAACGCCAAGATTGCTACCCCCATTTGGGCGTTCAACGCTAGGGGTAGATACCCCTTCTTAGCGTTGAACGCCAATGACATTACTCTTTGGGCGTTCAATGCCTTCAGAGATGTCTTGGACAGCAGTCTGGTATCCTTCTTCTATTATCTTTTCTTTCCTTGATCTCTTGTTACCCTGGCGTTGGGTGTTTAATGATTTCCCACTCCTCAATTGAATGGCCCGACACTCTTCTGTTATCTGCTTAGATAACTGTTGTCTTGTTTGACTCAGCTGGGCTTCTACATTCCTGTTGGAAGCCTGAGTTTCTCTCAAAGCCTCTTGTGATTCCAGCAGTTGCTGGGCAAGGGCGTGTAGTTGCTGTGTCAATGGGCCTTCCTTTTTTGGAGGGTTAGGTTCAGTAAATATTGCCTTAACCTCTCGTTTCATAGAAGTCTCAGCAGCTGAGTACAGATGCTGGTTAGTGGCAACTGTCTCAATAAGCTCGTGAGCCTCTTCAATTGTCATTCTTATATGTATGGAACCACTAACAAAGTGGTCCAGAGACATTTTATCCATGTCTGAAATTTTATAGTAGAAGATGTCTAGCTTTACCTATTCTGAAAACATTTCAGTAAGACATTTTCTTAGCATCCTTCTATACCTCCCCAAGGCATCATGAAGAGATTCATTGTTCTCTTGTTTGAAGCCCTGGATATCCAGCCTTAGTTGGGTTAACTTCCTTGGAGGGAAGTATTGATTTAAGAACTTGTCTACTAGCTGTTTCCATGTTTTCAAGTTAGATTTGGGATGGTTAACCAACCACCTCTTTGCTTGGTCTCTAATAGCAAAAGAAAAAAGTAGCAGCCTGTAAACATCCTGATCTACTCCCTTAGTGTGTACTGTGTTAGCAATCTATAAGAAATCTACCAGAAACTCAGTAGGTTCTTCTTGTGGAAGTCCAGAATACTGACAGTTTTGCTACGCTAGAGTAATGAGTTGAGGGTTTAGCTCAAAGTTACTTGCTTTGATTGGAGGTATGTGGTGCACGAAATTGTGATCTCAGGCAACGGCACCAAAAACTCTGTGCGCACGTCTTAATAAATTGTTTTTCATTCACAACTTCGATACAACTAACAAGCAAGTGCACTGGGTCGTCCAAGTAATAAACCTTACGTGAGTAAGGGTCGATCCCACGGAGATTGTTGGTATGAAGCAAGCTATGGTCACCTTGTAAATCTCAGTCAGGCGGATGTAAAATAGTTATGGAGTTTTCGAACACAAATAATAAATAGATAGAAAATAAGGATAGAAACACTTATGTATATCATTGGTGAGAATTTCAGATAAGTGTATAGAGATGCTTTTGTTCCTCTGAACCTCTGCTTTCCTGCTGTCTTCATCCAATCAGTCTTACTCCTTTCCATGGCTGGCTTTATGTAAGGACATTACCGTTGTCAATGGCTACTTTGTATCCTCTCTGGAAAATGGTCCGATGCGCTGTCACTGCATGGCTAATCGTCTGGAGGCATCACCCTTATCAATGGCTGCATCCCATCCTCTTGTGAAAATGGTCCAAATGCTCTGTCACAGCACGGCTAATCATCTGAGGTTCTCGATCATACTGGAATAGGATTCAACCTCCTTTTGCGTCTGTCACTACGCCCAGCACTCGCGAGTTTGAAGTTCGTCACAGTCATTCAATCCCAGAGTCCTACTCGGAATACCACAGACAAGGTTTAGACTTCCCGGATTCTCATGAATGCCGCCATCAATCTAGCTTACACCACGAAGATTCTGATTTAGAGATCCAAGAGATAATCATTCATTCTAAGGTGGAACGGAAGTGGTTGTCAGGCACGCGTTCGTGGGGGAATGATGATGATTGTCACGTTCATCACATTCATGTTGAAGTGCGAATTAATATCTTAGAAGCGGAATAAGTTGAGTTGAATAGAAAAATAGTAGTACTTTACATTAATTCATGAAGAACAGCAGAGCTCCACACCTTAATCTATGGAGTGTAGAAACTCTACCGTTGCAAATACATAAGTGAAAATAGGGTAAGCATGGCCGAGTGGCCAGCCTCCCATGGAGGTCTAGAGATCTAAAAATGATCAAAAGATGTCTAATACAATAGTAAAAAGTCCTATTTATACTAAACTAGTTACTAGGGTTTACAGAAGTAAGTAATTGATGCATAAATCCACTTCCGGGGCCCAATTGGTGTGTGCTTGGGCTGAGCTTGAATGTTACACGTGTAGAGGTCAATCTTGGAGTTGAACGCTAGTTTGTAACGTATTTCTGGCGTTCAACTCTGGCTTGTGACGTGTTTCTGGCGTTTAACTCCAGACAGCAGCGTAGAACTGGCGTTCAATGCCCTTTTACATCATCTAAACTCGGTCAAAGCATGGACTATTATACATTTCTGGAAAGCCCTGGATGTCTACTTTCCAACGCAATTGGAAGCGCGCCATTTTGAGTTCTGTAGCTCCAGAAAATCCACTTTGAGTGCAGGGAGGTCAGAATCCAACAGCATCAGCATTCCTTCTTCAACCTCTGAATCTGATTTTTGCTCAAGTCCCTCAATTTCAGCCAGAAAATACCTGAAATCACAGAAAAACACACAAACTCATAGTAAAGTCCAGAAATATGAATTTAACATAAAAACTAATGAAAACATCCCTAAAAGTAACTAGATTCTACTAAAAACAATGCCAAAAAAGCGTATAAATTATTCGCTCATCAGTATGCTAATACTTCTTCCATAGAAGTCAGCAGTGGGGGTCGTATAGGACCCCAAAGTTCTTCTGAACTGTTCATTCCCATTTGGATTCATGGTGAAAGAAAGGTAGAAGAAAGAAGTAAAGAGAAAATAGAATTAGATTATTTTTGTTTTTATTTTTATTTATTAATTAAATTTAAAAATAAAAGCTTAATTAATTAAAAAGATTTGAAAATTAGAAGGTAGTTTTCAAAAAAGGAGAGAGAGGAGAATTAGTTAGGAAGTTTAGAAAAAGAAGAAAGAGAAAACAAGTAACCAATTAAGAGAGACTTGCAATTAAGATAAGATAGAAGATTAAAAAAGATTTGAAAGAGATAAGATTTGAAATTTAATTTTTTAAAAGGATTTGATTTTGAAATTTGATATTTGAAATTTAAAATTTTAAATTTTAAATTTTGAAAATTGAATTTTAAAATTTGAATTTGAAATAAGATAACTTAAGATTTTTGAAATTTAAAGAAAGATAAAAAGATAATATAGTAATTTGAAAAAGATATGATTTTTGAAAAGATTTGATTTTGAAAAGATTTGAATTTGAAATTTAAAACAAAGATAAGATAAGATAATGATTTTGAAATTAGAATTTTGAAATTTTTGTTGATTTTTTTTTTCGAAAATTAAGATAAAAAGATAGAAAAGATTTTTTTTTATTTTTTGAATTAATGAATAAAGAGAAAAACAACTAAATGACACCAAACTTAAAATTATTAGATCTAAAGACACTAAGAACAAACTCGAAAAATTCAAAGAAAAACAAGAACAATTTGAAGATCAAAAACACCAAGAACAAACTCGAAAAATTCAAAGCAATAAAAGAACACACAATGGACACCAAACTTAAGATTTGACACTAGACTCAAACAAAAGACACCATTTTTGAAAAATTTTGGAAAAAGACTCAAGAAAGTTTGATCTCGAACAACAACAAGAACAAAAGACTCAAACAAAAGATAAAGATTAATAAAGAACGAAGATACATCTTAGGAGAGAATTAAACACGAATTGAAATATAACAGTAGTACTTTCATTAATCCATAAAACTCAGCAGAACTCCTAACCTTAACCTATGAGGTTTAGTGGCTGATAATGTACATATAACAATGTAAAATGTGTTAGGTGGTGGAAGAAGATCTTAAACAAGGGTGATTGGTGCACGAATCCCCACACTTTCATACAGCTGTACCATTAAGTGCACTGGTTCATCCAAGTAATACCTGAGTGAGTTAGGGTCGATCCCACGAGGATTGTGGTTTGAAACAAGCTATGGTTATCCTGCAGGTCTTAGTTAGGCAGATTTAGAATTCAGGTTGATTGATGCAAGGGCAATTAATATTGTATAAATTACTTTTTATATTAAATGGAATAATAATAGGAATATAGTTGAGGATTGGAGTTGCTTTGTCTTTCGGAATTAACTCTGGTAGTACTGTTTCCTTTGCTTGTGAATGATTTCTTCAATGGCAGGCTATATGTGATTGACGCTGGTTTGAGCAGTAGCCAATACTCCTCTAGATCTAAACCTTAGGGTTAGTGCGGATCCATTATGATTGAGGGTGAAGCTCCTGTAGTTCATTCTCCTTGATGATCCTACTCAAAACGCCACAGAGAAGGTCGAATCTTCCAGATCGGAGGAATGCTGCACCTTTGGTTTTAGCCTCTACCACAGAGACCCTAATCTCCCCAGAAATTGGATGAACTGATGTCTCGAGAAGTTCCCAACGAAGTCGTGGATTAGCCGTCTGAGAGATGTATAGTCAAGCTGGTGGTTTATCATTGTCCGATGAAAGACGCACTCTAAACCGATGTAGAATATGATAACCTTATGCCAGTTCAATGCATTCATATTGATGAAGAACGAATATACATCTTAGAATTAATCAAACACGGATCGAAGAAGATCAGTAATACTTTTATTAATTCATAGGACTCAGCAGGGCTCCTCCCCTCAACCTAGGAGGTTTATAAACTCATACTGAAAGAAAAATACAATGTAAAACTCTAATATCGTGTGTAATGTTAGGCGTCCCCCTTTAGAGAGATGTAAAATAAGTCTAAAATACTAACCAGATGACTAGTAAGGGTAAAACAGTCTATCTAGTGCTAAAATCAACTTTTAGGGCCCACTTGATGAGTGTTTGGGCTGAGCTTTGATGAGATCCATGTGCTATGAGGCTCCAAGGGCATTGAACGCTGGCTAGGGGGTCGTCTCTGGGCGTTTGGATGCTGGACTCTGCTCTGTGGGTGCTGGACGCCTGGAAGGGGGCAGGTAGCTGGCATTGGACGCCAGTTTTGCGCCTTCTAATTTGAAGTAAAGTATGGACTATTATACATTACTAGAAATCTCTGGAAGTCAGCTTTCCATAGCCATTTAGTACGCTCTATTTGGACTTTTGTAGCTCTAGAAAAGCTCTTCTGAGTGCAAGGAGGTCAGATCTGGACAGCATCTGCAGTGCTTTCTCTGTCTCTGAATCAGACTTTTGCACCAGCTCCTCAATTTCAGCCAGAAATTACCTGAAATTACACAAAAATATACAATCTCATATTAGAATCCAAAAATGTGAATTTAACACTAAAACCTATAAAAACTTAATAAAAACTAAACAAAACTTACTAAAAACTATATGAAAATGATGCCAAAAAGTGTATAAAATATCCACTCATCACAACACCAAACTTAAACTGTTGCTTGTCCCTAAGCAAGTAAAAATAAAATAGGATGAAAAGAAGATTAGAATGCAATAAATCTCTGAGTTTCCAATGAAGCTCAGTTTCAATTAGATCAGCGGGACTTAGTAGCTTTTTGCTTCTGAATAGTTTTGACATCTCACTATTCATTGAAACTCAGGAATGTTGGTCTCTTTTGGAACTTAGAATCCAGATAATATTATTGATTCCCTTAGTTCTGTTCTTTTTTATTCTTGAACACAGCTTTCAGAGTCTTGGCCGTGACCCTAAACACCTTGTTTCTCAGTATTACCACCGGATACAACAATGCCACAGACATGATGACATGTCATCATGTCATGTTTTTTCTATGCTTTTTCATATAAGAAATTGATGATTTGTGCTTAGATATTGAAAGCTTTTGTGCTTAAATGGTATATTTCTTTGATCTTTTGATTTTATAAATTTTGTTAGAAATAAGTGGAAAAAGAAGCAAAATAGCACAAAATCAGCTCAAAAGAAGAAAAAAAGAATTTTGGGGCACACTTTGAAGTTTGAGCACACTTTGGAACTTTAGGCCACACTTTTAAAAGCGTGGCCCATGACCATGAGGCCATGACATGCATTAATGCCTTATGCATGCATTTAATTATTAATGCCATCATGATGCATTATTAACGCATTAGGCATGGAAAATGAATGATACGTTAAAGCAATTGGTATTATTAGTCAATGAATGCATGCATGAAATGTTGCATGAAACATTAATTAATTATGCCAATAAGAATGAATGAATGCTACGTTGAAATAAATGAATGATACATTGGCATTATTAATTAAGTTCATGAAAGAATGCATGTAATATTATTAATACCAATAAGGCATTAATGAAGTGCATGAACGAAACCATTAAATCATTAATGCCATAATGAATGAATGCTTTAACGTAATGCAATTGGCTTTATTAACTAAGTAATATAATAAAAGCATGCATTTGTTTAGTTAATTAGTACCATCATGGACAATGCATTGGCTTTATTAATTAAGATAGAATGAAAGCATGTAGCGTTGATTTTTGCAACGGAGCGCCTCAACAAAGCCAAGGAGAAACAAGAGAGCGCTCCGTTCATTCATTTCACTTTTTTGGGCATGACCCATGAGGAAAAGCAAGGCGCGAATAAAGGAAGCAAAGTAGCGCTACGTTTGTGCTCTTAACTGAGCGCTACAAGGCTTGGCAAGAAAATTGGCCAAAGTGGCTTCACCAAGATTCGAAAAGGGAGCCTCACTCAAAGGCAAAGGGGCGCTGCGTTGTTTCTTTTAACTGAACGCTATAAACAAGGCTTGGCACGAGACAACAATTGAAGGGGACAAGGCATTGAGCGCTACGTTACCTTACTTCATGGTGCACGAAATTGTGATGTCCAGGCTCGAACAATCCCTGGCAACATGAGCAACTTGGTGCACTCATGTACTTCTTGTTCTTTTGAATTAAAACATTTTTCATTTAAGAGAGGTGATGGATTCATAGGACATTTATAACTTTAAGACAAAGTTACTAATTACTAATGATCATGTAATGAAGACACAAACATAGATAAGCACATAACATAGAAAACGAAAACAGAAGAAATAAGAACAAGGAATGAATCCACCTTAGTGATGGTGACGTTTCCTTCTTGAGGAACCAATGATGTCCTTAAGCTCTTTTATGTCTCTTCCTTGTCTTTGTTGCTCCTCCCTCATTGCTTTTTAATCTTCTCTTATTTCATGAAGCATGATGGAGTGCTCTTGATGTTCCACCCTTAGTTGTCCCATATTGGAACTCAGTTCTTCTAGGGAGGTGTTGATTTGCTCCCAATAGTTTTGTGGAGGAAAGTGCATTTGAGGCATTTCTGGAATCCCATGGTGATGAGCTTCTTGCGCCTCTTGAGCTCCATGACTGGGCTCTCTTGCTTGCTCCATCTTTTTCTTAGTGATGGGCTTTTCCTCTTTAATGAGGATATCTCCCTCTATGTCAATCCCAGCTGAATTGCATAGGTGGCAAATGAGGTGAGGAAAGGCTAACCTTGCCATCGTGGAGGACTTGTCAGCCACCTTGTAGAGTTCTTGAGGTATAATCTCATGAACTTCCACCTCTTCTCCAATCATGATGCTATAGATCATGATGGCCCGGTCTATAGTAACTTCAGACCGGTT
>NC_029786.2:50383120-50384488 GCF_000816755.2 Arachis ipaensis | reverse complement strand
ATGACTCGGATGTGGAAGCTTTTATCTTCCCTTTCCCTCTTCTAGAGGATTCTCCGGTCTTAGATGCCATCAATGGTAATGGAAAAACAAAAAAGCTATGCTTTTACCACACCAAACTTAGAATATTGCTCGCCCTCGAGCAATAAACAAAAGAATAGAAGAAGAAGAAGAAGAAATATGGAGAGGGAGAGGGAATGTGGTTTCGGCCAAGAGGAGTGTATAGGGGTGTGTTGTGTGAATTTGATGAAGAGTGGAGGTCTTTATATAGGGAAGGGAGGGGGGTTAAGGTTCGGCCATATGGGTGGGTTTGGGTGGGAAATTGGTTTTGAATTTTGAAGGTAGGTGGAGTTTATGAGGTAGGTTTAGGGGGAAGAGGAGATGGATGTGAGTGGTGAAGGTTTAGTGGGGAAGAGAGATTGAGGTGATTGGTGAGGGGTTTTTAGGGAAGAGTGTTTGTGGGGTTGTGCGAAAGAGAGTGGTGAGAAGGAGTGAGTGGAGGTAGGTGGGGATCCTGTGGGGTCCACAGATCCTGAGGTGTCAAGGCATTTACATCCCTGCACCCATTAGGCATGTAAAAATGCCTTTGTACCCAACTTTGGGCGTTCAGCGCCAGGTTGGTGGCCATTTTGGGCGTTCAACGCCCATCTGTGTGCCATTTCTGGCGTTAAACGCCAGAACCATGCCTGTTCTGGCGTTCAGCGCCCAGAAGCTGCCCATTTTGGGCGTTCAGCGCCAGAATCATGCTCTGTTCTGGCGCTGAACGCCAAACAGATGCTCCTCGAGGGTGTGATTTTTCTTCTGCTGTTTTTGATTCCGTTTTCAATTTTTCTGTTTATTTTGTGACTCCACATGATCATGAACCTAAGAAAACATGAAAAACAATAAAAAATAAGAATTAGATAAACATTGGGTTGCCTCCCAATAAGCGCTTCTTTAATGTCAATAGCTTGACAGTGGGCTCTCATGGAGCCTCACAGATGTGCAGAGCTTTTTTCTCTTCAGAGTCCTTTCAGGTTCTGGATCTGCTTCAACAAGAATGTTCTTATCCTTGCTCCTGCTCATATGACAAAGAAGAAGGCACAGAAAAATAATAATAATAATAGAGATCCTTTATACCACAGTATAGGGATCCCTTTGTGAGTGGAAGGAAAGAGGGGGAGACAAAGAATGTGATGTAAAGGAAGAAACACAACTGTACGGATGGAAGAGATGTGAGATGAGATGTTAGGATATGAATGAATAAATAGAGTAGGATGGGGGAGGGATAATTTTCGAAAATTATTTTTGAAAAGGAGTTAGTGATTTTTGAAAATAGTTTTTGAAAAATGTTAGTAATTTTCGAAAATTAAGATTTAAAATTTAAAATAA
>NC_029786.2:50381491-50382955 GCF_000816755.2 Arachis ipaensis | reverse complement strand
AAGCTTGCTCAACTTTTGAGGAGGAAAGTACTTGGCTAAGAAAGTCGTGACCAGCTTATCCCAAGAGTTCAGGCTGTCTTTGGGTTGGGAATCCAACCATAATCTAGCTCTGTCTCTTACAGCAAAAGGGAAAAATGATATTTTCGAAAAATGCAAGATGCATATGCAAGTGACACCAAACTTATAATGTGACTCAAGACTCAAACAAGAAACAGGAAATATTTTTTATTTTTATGATTTTCTAATTTTTTTTGGATTTTTATTTTATATTTTTTCGAAAATTATATGAAAAAGAAAAATAAGGATTCCAAAATTTTTAATATGAATTCCAGGAATCTTGCATTCTTAGTCTAAAGCTTCAGTCCAGGAATTAGACATGGCTCACTAGCCAGCCAAGCTTTCAAAGAAGGCTTCAGTCCAAAACACTAGACATGGCCAATGGCCAGCCAAGCTTCAGCAGGTGATCATGGATCAGCAGCAGGTAGATGAGCAACAACTAAATTGCTCTTGATAACAATTTGCAAGCCTCAGTCCAAATGAATTTAGACATGGCTTTACAGCCAGCCAGGCTTCACATGCTTCATGAAACACTAGAATTCATTCTTAAAAATTTTGAATAAATTTTTGAAAACATTTTTATTTTTTTTCGAAAACAAAAGAGAAATTTTTAAAAATATTTTTGAAAGATTTTTGAAAAGAAAACGAAAAGAAAGTTACCCAATCTGTCAGTTGTCCAAACTCAAACAATCCCCGGCAACGGCGCCAAAAACTTGGTGCTGTTGCCGGATCAAAAGGGAATCTGGCACTGATGTTACCGGACCAAAAGCTTGCCGAAGACTCGAACAATCCCCGGCAACGGCGCCAAAAACTTGGTGCACGAAATTGTGATGTCCAGGCTCGAACAATCCCTGGCAACGTGAGCAACTTGGTGCCCGTAATCGTGATTACACACGCCAGCCCCCAAAACGTGATCACAGGATCAAAGTACAATCCAGGATCCAAAGATGGTCAAAAAGACGCCTAATACAATAGTAAAAGGTCTTATTTATAATAAACTAGCTACTAGGGTTTACATGAGTAAGTAATTGATGCATAAATCCACTTCCGAAGCCCACTTGGTGTGTGTTTGGGCTGAGCCTGAGTGTTGCACGTGCAGAGGCCATTTGTGGAGTTGAACGCCAGTTTCTGTGCCAGTTTGGGCGTTCAACTCTGGTTTTGGATCCTTTTCTGGCGCTGGACTCCAGATTTGGGTAGAAAGCTGGCGTTGAACGCCAGTTTACGTCGTCTATTCTTGGCCAAAGTATGGACTATTATACGTTGCTGGAAAGCCCTGGATGTCTACTTTCCAACGCAATTGGAAGCGCGCCATTTCGAGTTCTGTAGCTCCAGAAAATCCACTTTGAGTGCAGGGAGGTCAGAATCCAACAACATCAGCAGTCCTTCTTCAACCTCTGAATCTGATTT
>NC_029786.2:50360982-50379992 GCF_000816755.2 Arachis ipaensis | reverse complement strand
CAGTTTCTGTGCCAGTTTGGGCGTTCAACTCTGGTTTTGGATCCTTTTCTGGCGCTGGACGCCAGATTTGGGCAGAAGGCTGGCGTTGAACGCCAGTTTACGTCGTCAATTCTTGGCCAAAGTATGGACTATTATATATTGCTGGAAAGCCCTGGATGTCTACTTTCCAACGCAATTGGAAGCGCGCCATTTCGAGTTCTGTAGCTCCAGAAAATCCACTTTGAGTGCAGGGAGGTCAGAATCCAACAGCATCAGCAGTCCTTTTTCAACCTCTGAATCTGATTTCTGCTTAAGTCCCTCAATTTCAGCCAGAAAATACCTGAAATCACAGAAAAACACACAAACTCATAGTAAAGTCCAGAAATGTGAATTTAACATAAAAACTAATGAAAACATCCCTAAAAGTAACTAGATCCTACTAAAAACATACTAAAAACAATGCCAAAAAGCGTATAAATTATCCGCTCATCACTTCACTTAGCGCTTCACTGGGAGCTGCCCCATGCCTCAAACCAACCTGAACCAAGCAACCTTGACCCATGCTCCAAACCAATTGAACCAAGGTCAACCGGACCCATCTCTCTTCAAATCCAAAGCAAGCAAAAGCCCATATCATCACTCAAAGGCACAAGAACAAGCTAGATTAGGAATTTCAGTTAATTTTAATTTGTTTTCAATTTTATTTTTATTTTTCATTTTGTAAAAAGCCTATATAAGGCATCATTTTTATTTTTGTGAGAAGGCTGGCTCCATTAGAGAGCAGTAGAAGTAGGAGTAGAGAGCTCTCTCTTCTAATTTTCCTTTTTGAATTCTAGAGAATTGAGATCGGATCTGAGATTGTTTCCTATTTTGATTTTCTTTCTTACCTTTGCTTTTTGATTCTGGGTTTGTAAACTTTGATTGAAGAATTCTTTGGAGTTCTTCCTCTTGGAGTTCCATTATTTTTCTGCTTTCTGAATTTAAGAATTAAAGATCTGATCTCAATTGTTTCTTTAAGTTTCAAACTGAAGCAAGTTTTCACTTTTGATTTTCAATTCTTCTGCAATTTTCATTTTTGCTTTAGAATTTCTGCAAATCTACTTCATCTCCTACTTCTTTGCACTTTACAAATCAAGTTTTATTTTGAATCCTAGTTCCCAAATCCTTTATTCTTCAAGCAATTTAAGTTTCTCAACAATTTAGATTCAAGCCGTTTATATTTCTTGCACTTTAAGTTTCATGCAATTTACTTTTCTTGCAATTTAAGTTTTAGCTCTTTTACTTTCTTGCACTTTAAGTTTCTGCCCAATTTACTTTCTGCACTCTACTTTCACTACAATTTACATTCTGTTGCTCAATTTCACCCAATTCACTAATGTTAGCTTGACTAAACTAATTACCTACTAAAGTTGCTTGATCCATCAATCCCTATGGGATGACCTCACTCTAAGTGAGTTTTACTACTTGATGCAACCCGGTACACTTGCCGGTGAGTTTTGGTATGGGAATCTAATTTCCACCCATCAAGACACTTTAACCGGGTGAAACTTTTCAGATTTTGACTCAGCTTTTCTAGAGTCCCCAGATAGAGGTGTCCAGAGTTCGTAAGCACACTCTTTTTGCTTTGGATCACGACTTTAACCGCTCAGTCTCAAACTTTTCACTTGACACCTTCACGCCACAAGCACATGGTTAAGTACAGCTTGGTTGAGCCGCTTAGGCCAGGATTTTATTCCGTGCAGGCCTTCCTATCCATTAATGCTCAAAGCCTTGGATCTTTTTACCCTTGCTTTTTGGTTTAAAGGGTTACTGGCTTTTTGCTCTTGCCTTTTGGTTTAAAGAGCTAATGGCTTTTTCTCTTTTTTTTCTATTTTCTTTTCTTTTTCGCCATTTTTTTCCTTCTTTTTCTTGCTTCAAGAATCAATTTTTGGTTTTTTTCAGATTGTCAATAATACTTTTCATTTTTCTTCATTCTTCCAAGAGCCAGCATCCTAAAATTCCAACTTCAAACATGCACTATTTATTCATACATTCTGAAAACTAAAGCAATGACACCATATCAAAATAATTAACTATTCTTTATTGGAGAACTCAAAAATTTATGCATATTTTATTCTTCTAAAAAAATCTACTATTTTATTCATTGTTTAATGATGATAAGAGGAATAATTTTTAGCTAATTAGAAAAATAAAAATTAATTAATTACTACTAATGCTTATGAAATCTAAAAATTAAAAGACATAAAATAAAACTAAAGACTTAAATACTACTAGTGATCATGTAAACCTAAATATGAGACATAGGAATAAGAATAACAGAAATATAAGAAATAGGAATTAGAATAGCCACAGAGTTGAAACTCAACAACCTTCAGGTTGAGGGATGTTGGGCTCTTTAGGTTGAGGGACGCATGGTTCTTCAACTTAAGGGGCACTGGGCTCTTCAGGGGAGAGCTTCTAGCGCTTCAGCTCCTCCAGCTCACGCCCTTGCTTCTCATGCTCCTTGATTAGTTTGCAAATCAAGCTAGTCTGACCTTTCTGCTCCTTTTTGAGCTGATCTAAAGTGCTTTGTAAGTGTATTACAGACGCCTTTAGCTGGTCCCAATACTCCATTGGAGGGATCTCTTGGGGAGGTCAGGTGCTTTCTTTTTGGCTTGATCCTCTTCTATCTTGGAACTCTCCATCACCTACTTGGTGATTGGTTTTTCCACTGGAATAAAGTTATCTAATGGGATCATAACCTTAGCCTCTTGGCATAGGCAAAAGATGAGATTTAGATAAGCTAGCATTGCATTAGTGGACACCCTGTTTGCCAGCTTGTAAATATCACGAGGGAGTATTTGGTGGACTTCCACCTCATTCCCCATCATGATGCAGTGAATCATCATAGCTCTTAGAATAGTGACTTTAGAGCGGTTACTTATGAGGAGTATAGAACGCCTGATGAAGTCTAGCCATCCTCTAGCAACTAGCTTGAGGTTCTCCCTTTTTAGCTGGCATGGTTCCCCTTTTGTATTCTCAATCCATTGAGTTCCAGGCAAGCATATATCCTCTAGGACTTGATCCAGCTTTTGGTTGGCTACAACCCTTCTGTTGTATGATTTAGGGTAATCCTTTTGCAAGGGTAATTTGAAGATCTCTCTCACCCTATCCAGATAAAAATATATGATCTTCCCCCTGACCATAGTGCGAAAACTATGGACAGCTGTTCCATCTTTCTTTTGCTTATCTGTCATCCACAGATTTCCATAGAATTCACGGATCATGGTGTATCTGACTTTAGACTGAAGATCAGCCAGAATCTCCTAGCCTCTCCTTCGAATTTGCTCTTAGATCTCTGGGTATTCTTCTTCTCCTAATTCGAATCCCACCTCAGGGATTACTGCCCTTTTACTTATTATCTTGTGATAATGTTCTTCATGTTGCTTGGTAAGGAATCAAATAGGTTTGAAAATAACTGTTGAGTTGTCTTCTTTCTTGTTCTTAGGGGCGGTCTTGCCACTTCTTGGAGTCATGGGATTGAATTCTTGATGAAAGAACAGGGCTCCTTCCAAATCAATCTTAAAAATTTGCTCGTCCTCGAGAAAAAAGTAAGAAAGGAAGAAGAAGAAAAGAGAATAGAATTCGAATGAGAGGTGGTGAGTGAGGGAGAGAGGCACGGTCACAAATATATATACGGAGGGGGGAGGGATTTTCGAAAAAAATCATGAAAGAAGGATAAAGATTTTTGAAAAAGATAGAAAAAGATAAGTTGTTAAACTTGAAAGAAAAAAAAGATTTTAAAAAGATATAAAATATTTTAAAGATAAAATAAGAAATATGAAAAAGATTTGAAAGTTTAATAAAAGATATGAACAAAAATTTTAAAGATAAGAAAAGATTCTGAAAGAATTTGAAAACAAGTTGAAAAAGATATGAAATTTGAAAAAGAATTTTAAAGTTTTTGAAAAAATTGTTTTAATTTTGAAATTAAATTGAAATTGAGATTTTTGAACAAGATTTGATTTAAGAATCAAAGAATAATTGAAATTGGATTGAAAAAAAAGATGAGTTGAATCAAGAGAAGATTGAGAATTTTGAAATTACCTCCATGCTGCCTTGTTGGCGTTTAAACACCCCGAATGCTGGCATTCAGGCATTTAATGCCAGAGTAGTCCTCCCTCTTGGGCGTTAAATGGCCAGCCAGGGCTCCCTGGCTGGCGTTTAATGCCAGGCTTGTGCTCCCTATTGGGCGTTAAATGCCCAGCCAGAGCTCCCTGGCTGGCGTTTAATGCCAGGCTTGCTGCCTCCATGGGCGTTTGAACGCCCACTTGCCTACCCTTTCTAGCAATTAACGCCAGAGAGATCCTTACTCTAGGGTATTCTGTTTGCTGTTCTGCACCATTCTGTCTCTGTTTAAGCACTGTTCATGATCACTAATTTTAGTATTAACTTAAAACATAATCAAAAATTAATTAAAAAAAACTAATTAAAACAGAAATAATCAGAAAATTAATGATGTATGAGCAAGCATTGGGTTGCCTCCCAATAAGCGCTTCTTTAATGTCTTTAGATGGACTTCACTGTGCTTAGCTTAGCAACAGTGTTGAACCTCCTAGTTCTATATCTCCTTCAAGGTAATGCTTAACTCTCTGTCCATTGATAGTGAACCTGTTTTCAGGATCTTTACCTTGAAGTTCTATGTGCCCGTAAGGTGATATACTTGTAATCACATACGGTCTTTTCCAGCGGGATTTGAGTTTACCAAGGAATAATTTGAGTCTTGATTTGAAGAACAGGACTTTCTGTCCTGGTTCAAAGACTCTGGAAGCCAATTACCTGTCATGCCACCTTTTTGCCTTTTCCTTATAGATCTTTGCATTTTTAAATGCATTTAAGCAGAATTTGTCTAACTCATTTAGTTGGAGGAGTCGTTTTTCTCCTGCCGCTTTAGCATCAAGGTTATGGAATCTAGTTGCCCAATAGGCTTTGTGTTCTAGTTCCACTGGCAAATGACAGGACTTCCCATATACTAACTGATACGGTGAGGTTCCAATTGGGGTTTTGAAAGCTATTCTGTATGCCCACAGAGCATCATCAAGCCTTCTAGCCCAATCTTTTCTAGAGGCACTTACTGTCCTCTCTAGGATTTGCTTTAGCTCTCTATTTGAGATTTCAGCTTGCCCATTTGTTTGGAGATGATACGGTGTTACTACTTTGTGGAGAACTTCGTAACGGCTTAAGACAGAATCAAATTGTCTGTTGCAAAAATGAGTACTTCCATCACTAATTAGTGTCCTAGGGAGACCAAATCTACTGAAGATGTTCTTTTGGAGGAACTTAATTACTACTCTGGTGTCATTAGTGGGTGTTGCTATTGCTTAAACCTATTTAGACACATAATCTACTGCCACAAGGATATAGATGTTTGAGTATGAAGGCGGGAAGGGTCCCATGAAATCTATGCCCCATACGTCAAACAACTAAATCTCTAGGATTCCTTGCTGAGGCATGCTGTGACCATGAGGGAGATTGCCAGCCCTTTGGCAACTATCACAGTAACGGATGAACTCTCTAGAATCCTTAAAGAAAGTAGGCCAGTAAAAGCCACTTTGGAGTACCTTGGTGACTGTTCGCTCACCTCCAAAGTGTCCTCCATAGTCAGAGCCATGGCAATGCCATAGAATTCTCTGTGCCTCTTTTTCAGACAGACAGCGTCAGATTATTCCATCCGAGCATCTCTTAAAGAGATATGGCTCATTGACAAACGGATTTTTGCTGGTAAAGAATTCACAAAAGTAATCACGTTGTAAGTATAGTTTCTAAACTAGCAAAGAATCCTCTCATACAAAAGTTTGGTTGTCACAAGTAACAAAACCTAGTAAAATTTATAACCGAAGTATTTAAACCTCGGGTCGTCTCTCAAGGAATTGCAGGGAAGTATGATTTATTATTGGTTATGGAAAAAGATATATTTTTGGGTTTTTGAATATGAAACAACAAAATAAATTGGCAAGAAAGTAAATTAATTATCATGAAAACCATTGCAAGGTATAAGAACTGGAAATTCCATCCTAGTTATCCTTATCAGGTGTGATGAGAATTGTTTATTGCTCCCACTTAGTTAACCCTTACTAAATAAAGGAAACTCAAGTGGACTAATTAATATGATTCCTCAAGTCCTAGTTAACTCCTGTGGAAAGACTAGCTTTAGAGGGATCCAAATCAATCAACAAATTCTAATTTTCAATCAATAGCTGAGTTTGATAACTCAAGTGTCACCAATTACTCAACCAAAGCAAAGGGGGAAAAATCTAAATTATTTATATCATAAATAGAAGAAAGCAATCATAAATCTGAAATACCTCAATTTGTATTAAACATAAATTCAAATCTAACATGGGAAGTTCATAAGCCAATTTGGCAACATAAGTAATTAGCAAGTGAAATAGAGCAACTAAAGTAATAGAGTAAATAAAAGTAGAAGAGAAACAAAAATTAAAGGAACATTGAACCTGGAATGAAGAAATAACCATAAACTAAAAGAAACCCTAATTCTAAAACCTAAGAGAGAGGAGAGAACCTCTCTCTCTAGAAAACTACATCTAAAACCTAAAATTGTGAATAATGAATGTTCTCCTTGATTCCCTCATTCTCCAACCTCTATTATGTGTTTATGGGCTTGGATTTGGGCCGAAAAAGGGCCTAGAAATTGCTGGGGGCGACTTCTGCAGTTTTTTGCATGTGGCGTCTGTCACGCGTGCGCGTGGGTCACGCGTGCGCGTCATTGGAGATTTTCCTTGCCACACGTATGTGTCAGTTACGTGTACGCGTCGTTTGTGCTCTGCACCAGGCACGCGTTCGCGTCGTCCATGCGTGTGCGTCGCTTGCATTTTGCGCTAGGCACGCGTCCGCATCGTCCATGCGTATGCGTCGCTGCCATTTTCTTCAAAACTCCATTTTGTGCGTTCCTTCCATTTTTGCATGTTTCCTTTCTGTCCTCTAAGTCATTCCTGCCCTATGAAGCCTGAAAATACTTAACACACAGATCACGGCATCGAATGGTAATAAAGGATAATTAAAATTAATATTTTTAAGGCATAGAAAACATGTTTTTATATTTATCATAGAATAAGGGAGGAATTGTAAAACCATGCAATTTATATGAATAAGTGGGTGAAGAATTGCTAAAAAACTCAATTGAGCACAAGATAAATCATAAAATAGGAGTTTATCACTCATCCCATAGGTAATATTTGGTATCATGCATGAGTCTCCGGGCTTGCTGCCTGGTACATTTCTTGGGAATGAACCTTATAGTCTTGTAATTTGCAATGTCTACAAAGCAAGGTACTGTCCAGATGGCATAGAGTTGCTCATCTGGAAAGAATTCGGATATATCAGTGGAGGGAGAAGAAGTCCCTGCTACTGGCTCAATCCTAGACAAGTGGTCAGCCACTTGATTTTCTGTGCCATTTCTATCTCTAATTTCTATATCAAACTCTTGCATGAGTAATACCCATCTTATAAGTCTGGGCTTGGAGTCCTGCTTAGTGAGTAGATACTTTAGAGTGGCATTGTCAGTATAAATAATGACCTCCTTAGATCCTACTAGGTAGGATATAAATTTATCAATGGCATAAACAACTGCAAGTAGTCTCTTTTCTGTAGTAGTGTAGTTTTTCTGCGTATCATTTAGTATATGACTAGGATAGTAAATGACATGCAGGAGCTTCTCATGTCTCTGCCCTAGGACTATGCCAATTGCATGATCACTGGCATCACACATTAGCTCAAATGGTAAGTCCCAGTTGGGTGCAGAGATGATGGGAGCAGTGATAAGCTTGCCTTTCAGAGCTTCAAAGGCATGCAGACATTCTTGGTCAAAGACGAATGGAACATCAATGGCCAAGAGATTACACATGGGTTTTGCGATTTTAGAGAAATCTTTTACGAACTGTCTGTAAAATCCTGCATGTCCTAGAAAACTTCTGATTACCTTGACATTAGTAGGTGAAGGCAAGCATTCTATCACTTCCACCTTAGCTTGATCCACTTCTATCCCCTTATTTGAGATCCAATGTCCAAGAATAATGCCTTCAGTTACCATGAAGTGGCATTTCTCCCAGTTTAGAACTAGGTTTGTTTCTTGGCATCTTTTTAGAACTCGGGTCAGATGATTAAGACAGGAGTCAAATGAGTCCCCAAAGACAGAAAAGTCATCTATGAACACTTCAAGGAACTTATCTACCATATCAGAGAAGATGGATAGCATACATCTCTGAAAGGTGGCAGGTGCATTGCACAAGCCAAATGGCATTCGCCTGTAGGCAAATACGCCAGATGGATGATGTGGGAAAATTGTCGGTAAAGAATTTCACAAAAATGGTTATGTTGCAAGTATAGTTCTAAACCCACAATGAATCCTCAAATCAAATTTTAATATGGTTGTCACTAGTTCAACCCCAATAAAATAACCGAGAGTATTAATCCCGGGTCGTTCTCCCTAGGAATTACAATGAAGTGCTTTATTATTGGCTATGAAGGAATGTTTTGGGGATTTTGTAGTAAGAGACAAGAAATGTAAATAACAAAAGAAATAAGCTAACAACTAAGAAAGCTCTTGGCAAGGAATGAGAACTAGAAGTCCTATCCTCATTATCATCATCAATTGTGACAAGAATTGTCCATTGCTCCCACATAGTTAACCTCTAACTATGAAGAAAAGTCAAATGGATACAATTAACTTGAGTCCACAAGTCCTAGTCAACTCCTAAGGAAAGACTAGCTTTAGTGGCATTCAAATCAGCTAGCAACTTTCAATTATCAATTAACAAAAGAGTTTGATAACTCAAGAGTCTCCAATTACTCAACCCAAGCCAAGAGGAGAAAAATCTAACTCATAACTAAAAAAAATATTTCATCAAACACCTAGTGGGCATAAACATAGAGCATGGTAAATTGCAAGAAATAATAAAAGCTATAACTATCAAAAGCAAGAAATCAACAATAGAAACCAAGGCCAACATTAAAACACATGAAAACATAAATTGCATTAAAAGAAAATGGAAATCAACAAAAGAGTGCATGAATTAAAATTAACAAAATAAAAGAATTAACCAGAGAAGTAAAGTACTAGAACAAGTAAAAGTAAAGGAAAACTAAATTGAAGGAGAAAGAGATCTAGATCTAAAGAGGAGTAAAACTAAGAACCCTAATCTAGAGAGAGGAGAGCTTCTCTCTCTAGAAAACAACATCTAAACTAAAAGTGTATATGAATGGTGATCCCCCTATCCTCCTTCACTCCCAGCCTCTTATCTACATACTGGGCTCAAAACTAGGCCAAAAGTCTGCCCAGAAATCGCCCCCAGCGATTTCTCTTTAATGAGGCACGTGCCGCTCGTCACGCGTACGCGTCACCCACGTGTACGCGTCACTTGGAAGATGCACTGGTCACGCATATGCGTTGAGTCACGTGTACGCGTCGCTCAGAGTATGGCGCGATCATGCGCACGCGTCATCCATGTGTGTGCATCGGCATTAGCTTCTCAAATCCTCATTTTCTTGTGTTCCTTCCACCTTTGCATGCTTCCTTTCTATCCTCTAAGCTATTCCTACTCTATAATATCTGAAATCACTTAACAAACACATCATGGCATCGAATCGTAAAAAGAGAGGATTAAAAATTAGTGATTTTAAGGCCTTGGAAGCATGTTTTCATTCATAGCACAAAATTAGGAAGAAATCTTAAAACCATGCGAATTGTATGAATAAGTGTGAGAATAGTTGACAAAATTCACTAAATTTAGCACAAGATAAACCCTAAACATGGGGTTTATCAATGGACATGTGAATGCTATTAGTGCACAAAATTGTGATCATCAATGGCGCCAACAACTTGGTACGCACAATTGTAATCTCAACTCTTTCTCACAACTTCGCACAACTAACCAGCAAGTGCACTGGGTCGTCCAAGTAATAAACCTTACGTGAGTAAGGGTCAATCCCACGGAGATTATCGGCTTGAAGCAAGCTATGGTCATCTTGTAAATCTCAGTCAGGTAGATTCAAATGGTTATGGAGAATTGATAATTAAAAGATGAATAAATTATAAAATAAGATAGAGGTACTTATGTAATTCATTGGTGAGAATTTCAGATAAGCGCATGAAGATGCTTTGTTCCTCCTGAACTTCTACTTTCCTATTGTCTTCATTCAATCATTCATACTCCTTTCCATGACAAGCTGTATGTTGGGTTTCACCGTTGTCAATGGCTACCTCCCGTCCTTTCAGTGAAAATGGTCCAAATGCGCTGTCACCGCACGGCTAATCATCTGTCGGTTCTCGATCATGTTAGAATAGGATCCATTGATCCTTTTGCGTCTGTCACTACGCCCAGCACTCGCGAGTTTAAAGCTCGTCACAGTCATCCCTTCCCAGATCCTACTTGGAATACCACAGACAAGGTTTAGACTTTTCGGATCTCAGGAATGGCCGCCAATAATTCTAGCCTATACCACGAAGGTTCCAATCTTAGATTAGAAACCCAAGAGATACACATTCAAGCTTGTTTGCATGTAGAACGGAAGTGGTTGTCAGGCACGCGTTCATAGGTGAGAATGGTAATGAGTGTCACATAATCATCACATTCATCATGTTCTTGAATGTGAATGAATATCTTGGAGAAGAAATAGGCTTGAGTTGAATAGAAAAACAATAGTACTTTGCATTAATTCATGAGGAACAGCAGAGCTCCACACCTTAATCTATAGTGTGTAGAAACTCCACCGTTAAAAATACAAAACTGATAATGGTGATCATTGGCTTCGGCCCTAGAGAGTGAACCAGAAGAACCAAGTTGATCCGAAGATGAAAATACAATAGCAAAAGGTCCTATTTATAGGGAACTAGTAGCCTAGGGTTTACAGAAATAAGTAATTAATGCAGAAATCTTCTTCCGGACCCACTTGGTGTGTGCTTGGACTGAGCATTGAAGCTTTCATGTGTAGAGACTTTTCTTGGAGTTAAACGCCAGCTTTTGTGCCAGTTTGGGCGTTTAACTCCAGCTTTTCTGCCAGTTCTGGCATTTTGACGCCAAAATTTTTATGCTGACTTGGAACGCCGGTTTGGGCCATCAAATCTTGGGTAAAGTATGGACTATTATATATTGGGGGAAAGCCCAGGATGTCTACTTTCCAAAGCAATTGAGAGCGCACAAATTGGGCTTTTGTAGCTCCAGAAAATCCACTTCGAGTGCAGGGAGGTCAGAATCCAACAGCATCTGCAGTCCTTTTTCAGCCTCTGTATCAGATTTTTGCTCAGGTCCTTCAATTTCAGCCAGAAAATACCTGAAATTATAGAAAAACACACAAACTCATAGTAAAGTCCAGAAATTTGAATTTTATTTAAAAACTAATAAAAATATAATAAAAACTAATTAAAATATACTAAAAACATACTAAAAACAATGCCAAAAAGCGTATAAATTATCCGCTCATCACAACACCATACTTAAATTGTTGCTTGCCCCAAGCAACTGAAAATAAAATAGGATAAAAAGAAGAGAATATACAATGAATTCCAAAAACATCTATGAAGATCAGTTTTAATTAGATGAGCGGGCTTTTAGCTTTTTGCTTCTGAACAGTTTTGGCATCTCACTTTATCCTTTGAAATTCAGAACAGTTTAGAATGATTGGCATCTATAGGAACTTAGAATTTAGCTAGTGTTATTGATTTTCCTTGTTCAGTATGTTGATTCTTGGACACAGTTACTTTATGAGTCTTGGCCGTGACCCTAAGCATTTTGTTTTCCAGTATTACGACCGGATACATAAATGCCACAGACACATAACTGGGTGAACCTTTTCAGATTGTGACTCAGCTTTGCTAGAGTCCCCAATTAGAGGTGTCCAGAGCTCTTAAGCACACTCTTTTTGCTTTGGACCATGACTTTAACCGCTCAGTCTCAAGCTTTTCACTTGACACCTTCATGCCACAAGGACATGGTTAGGGACAGCTTGGTTTAGCCGCTTAGGCCAGGATTTTATTCCTGTGGGCCCTCCTATCCACTGATGCTCAAAGCCTTGGATCCTTTTTATTTTACCCTTGTCTTTTGGTTTAAAGGGCTATTGGCTTTTTCTGCTTGCTTTTTCTTTCTCTTTCTTTCCCTTTTTTTCGCATATATATTTTTTTCTGCAAGCTTTTCACTGCTTTTTCTTGCTTCAAGAATCATTTTTATGATTTTTCAGATTATCAATAACATTTATCCTTTTTCATTATTCTTTCAAGAGCCACCAATTTTAACATTCATGAACAAAAAATTTAAAAATATGCATTGTTCAAGCATTCATTCAGAAAAATAAAAAGTATTGCCACCACATCAAAATAATTAATCTGTTTTAAAATTCGAAATTCATGTGCTTCTTTTTCTTTTTCAATTAAAAACATTTTTCTTTTAAGAAAGGTGATGGATTCATAGGACATTCATAGCTTTAAGGAATAGACACTAATGATCATATAATAAAGACACAAACATAGATAGA
Source organism: Arachis ipaensis (assembly GCF_000816755.2). Classification (NCBI taxonomy): domain Eukaryota; kingdom Viridiplantae; phylum Streptophyta; class Magnoliopsida; order Fabales; family Fabaceae; genus Arachis; species Arachis ipaensis. Next base: position 50,367,488 of record NC_029786.2, on the reverse strand, counting down.
CATAAAGCATAATTTTAGAAAAACAGAAAAATAAGAACAAGGAGATTAAAGAACAGGTCCACCTTAGTGATGGCGGCTTGTTCTTCCTCTTGAAGATCTTATGGAGTGTTTGAGCTCCTCAATGTCTCTTCCTTGCCTTTGTTGCTCCTCCCTCATGACTCTTTGGTCTTCTCTAATTTCATGGAGGAGGATGGAATGCTCTTGGTGCTCCACCATTAGTTGTCCCATATTGGAACTTAATTCTCCTAGGGAGGTGTTGATTTTCTCCCAATAGTTTTGTGGAGGAAAATGCATCCCTTGAGGCATCTCAGGAATTTCATGATGAGGAGTTTCCTCATGCTCTTGTCCAAGAGTGGGATCTCTTGTTTGCTCCATCCTTTTCTTGGTGATGGGCTTGTCCTCATCAATGAGGATGTCTTCCTCTATGTCAATTCTAGCTGAATTGCAGAGGTGACAAATGATATGAGGGAAGGCTAACCTTGCCAAAGTAGAAGACTTGTCCGCCACCTTGTAGAGTTCTAGGGATACAACCTCATGAACTTCTACTTCCTCTCCAATCATGATGCTATGGATCATGATAGCCCGGTCTATAGTAACTTCAGACCGGTTGCTAGTGGAAATGATTGAGCGTTGCATGAACTCCAGCCATCCTCTAGCCACGGGCTTGAGGTCATGCCTTCTTAGTTGAACCGGCTTCCCTCTTGAATCTCTCTTCCATTGAGCGCCCTCTTTACAAATGTCTATGAGGAATTTGTCCAACCTTTGATCGAAGTTGACCCTTCTAGTGTAGGGTTGTGCATCTCCTTGCATCATGGGCAAGTTGAATGCCAATGACGTTGGGATTTTTGCCAGTAAAGAATTTCATAAAAATAGTTGCGTTGTAGATATAGTCTTTTAACCAATAAAAATCCCTTCGTACAAACATTTTGGTTGTCACAAGTAACAAACCCCTTAAAAATTGTTAACTGAGTATTCAAACCTCGGGTCGTCTTCTCAAGGAACTGCAAGGAAGTATGTTCTAATTATTGGCTATAAAGGTCGTAATCGGGGTTTAGAAGGTGAGAAGCAAGTGATTTGAATGACAAGTAAAGTAAATGGCAATTAAAATAAATAAATACTGTAAAGCAAACTTTTGGCAAGGTAAGAGAAATTGGAAGTCCAACTTAGTTATCTCTCTCAACAATGATGAAAGTTGAATCTAAATTCCACTTAGTTGACCTTTACTAAAGCAAAGGAAAGTCAAGGGACTAATTAGTTTGACCTTCGAATCCTATTTATTTCCTAAGAAAAAGTTGGGATTATTGAAGTTCAGTTCAATTAGCAAGATAACGATTATCAATTATGCTGAGTTGGTAACTGTTGAGTTACTGATTTCTTAACCAAGACCAAAAGCGGATAAAGTAAATTGCTGGAATAAAATATCTTCAGATCGGAAACAATGATAAGATAAATTAAAAAGAGCAATCATAAACTGAAAATACCTCAAATATCATTCATTCAAATAATAATCTGTAACATGGAATAATTCATAAATTCAATTATAAAAGTAAATAATCAACTCAAGTGCTGGAATAAATAAAAGTGAAAGGGAAGCTAAAACAAAGAAACATAAAACCTGGATCGAGAGTCACTCTTACAAACTAAGAGAAGTCCTAAATCCTAAGAGAGAGAGGAGAGAACCTCTCTCAAGACTAAATCTAAATTATGAGAAGTAAAAATTGGCGAGCTCTCTTTTGAATGGATGCATTTCCCCACTTTATAGCCTCTAGTCTGTGTGTTCTGTACCTGGATCTGGGCCAAAAGGGCTTCAGAAATCGTTGGGGGCGTATTCTGTAAATTCTGATACGTGGCCTCTGTCACGCGTCCGCGTGGGTCACGCGGTCGCGTCATCTGGAGTTTTCCTTGTGGCGCGGTCACGTCGGTCACGCGTCCGCATCAAATGCGCTATGCTCAAGTCGCGCGGCCGCGTCAGTCATGCAGCCGCATCGCTGCTCCTTCGCTCCTGGCACGCAATCGCGTCGTCCATGCGATCGCGTGGATGCCAGTTTCTTCAAAACTCCGTTTTGCACTTTCCTTCCATTTTGTACATTTCCTTTTCCATCCTTTAAGTCATTCTGTCTTAGAAAATCTGAAACTACTCAACACACTAATCACGGCATCGAATGGAAATAAAGGTAATTAAAATAATTAATTTTAAAGCTTAGGAAACATATTTTTCACGTACATCACCTAATAAGGAAGGGAAAGTAAAACCATGCAATTAATATGAATAAGTAAGTGAAGGATTGAATAAATCACTCAAACTAAGCACAAAATAACTCATGAAATATGGGTTTATCAACCTCCCCACACTTAAATAATAGCATGTCCTCATGCTAAATCCAAGGTAAAGAATAAGGTAAGGTTAAAATGGTGGAATGTTATGCAATGCATCCTATTCTAAATGCATCTACCTAAATGAGTCATGCAATTCCAATTTATCCACTCATATATAAAGCTTACACATAGTCAAATTAATTCACATTCTCAAGGAGTCATATATATATATAGCCAACCCTTAAATAATAAAGCACTTCTGCAAATGAAATGGGAAAGAAAAATATTGTACAAACTTGCAAAACAATTAGTAATTTAAGCACAGATATATGTTGATGAGCTATTGAACCCTCACTGGAATTTGTGTTTACCCTCTAGTCACTTAGTGTTTATTGGGTTTATTCACTCTACTTTTCTTTTTATTCTTACTTTCTATAACTTTGTTCTTCATCTAACCAATCAACAATTATAGAGTACAGTCATACCAAAAGTCATGAGGTCTTTAATTAAGGTTGTAATGGGGCCAAGGTAAAGGTAAGGATATATGTATAAGGCTAAGTGAGCTAATAAGTGAATCCTTAATTAGACTAAGATCTCACCTAACATACATATTTATTAGAACAAAACTTCTTTACCAATTTTTCCATATTATCCCACTTGTTGTTACATGCTCATGTTTCAATTTTATTTTTATCCCATGTGCATTGCTTTTATTTTGCATTGAGGAATTCTTTTGTATCCCCTTTTATTAAATGCTGAAAAATAACCTTTTTTTTTTGTAGAGAAATAAACATATCTTATCTATGCACATGGATTTCCTATTATTTTTCTATTTTGGTTTTTCATGAGTAGGTTTCCAAATTCCTAATATTCAAATAAATTAGAAACATGTTACATTTCCTTATTAACCCATGTTCCCACAATTTCCCCACACTTAGTTGATACACAATCTCTATCTTAAGCTAATCAAAGATTCAATTGGGGTTTTTTAATTTGTTTTTCTGCTTAAGGCTAGTGATGTGGTAAAATATAGAATAAATGGGTATTAAAAGGCTCAAAGTGGCTGACAAGGGTGATTTAAAGGGTAGGCTTTTTTGGGATAAGTGAGCTAAAATCAAACAATGGCCTCAATCCTATGCAAGCATGTAAATATACTAAATAATGGACATATAGAATGGAACAAAGCTAAGATTGCAATCATAGAGAAGTAAACACACAAGAATAAAAATTTATGGTTAAATAATGTAACCATATAAATAAGCTCAAAATCTCACAGGTTGTGTGTTCTTTGGCTCAAAAACCATGTTCCAATTACAACCTCAAACAAGTTTTACCATAAAAATTTTCAATTTAAATTAGTGAAATTTTTCAAAAATAGGGTCTTTAGAAGAAATTTATTATTTTTCAACCAAGTAGTATTTAAATGCAAACAATCAACTACACATGCAATCTATTATGTAATGCAACAATGAACTAATGAAGAAAATAAGACATTGGTGTTGAGAAGAGAATAACTAACCCATGAAGATCGGTATCGACCTCCCCACACTTAAAGATTGCACCGTCCTCGGTGCATGCTGAGATTTGTAGGTGGACGGGTTGTTTCAACTGTTGCTTTTCTCTAAGGATTGTGCAGATGGACTTGTCTGTCTCCCCATGTAAAACGTCTTCCGCTTCCCTTCCGGGTGGCCATCCTGAAAGAGAGAGGGAAGAAGAGTAACCCAGAAATAGAGATAAGAAAATAAAAGAAGTATGGGTGGGTTAATGCCAAATGATAAGGGTCTCATTTACATGGAAGCTTCAACATGTAAGTGAGAAAACAATAGAAGCCATGGCATGCCAGTGGTATAAAATTTGTAACATAGGGGAGGAGTGTGGGTAATGGAAGTATCAATACAAGCTCATGTCAATGCAAATGGAGTGCAAGTATCATAAAAGATTGGCATTGGCAGATAATTAATATCATCCCACAGTGTAAACCAAGTTACCAAAATAAATTCAAGAAAAGATGCAACAGTTGAATAAAAAAAAAAATTTTAACACCAATAGAAAAATAAAAAAAATTCAGAAAAGAAAATAAAAATATGCACAAATTTAAAATGCAATGAATGAAAATATGTAAATAAATTAAATAAAATAAAAATAAAGATAAGAAGAATGAGAAGGGAAAGAAATAAAGTAAGAAAGAAAAAAGAAAAGATAGAAGAAATTAGGATTAGAAAAGAAAAATAAGATAATTGGCGTTAATCTGGATAGGTTGTGCGACGCTGGCGACGCGGTCGCGTGGGTGACGCGGTCGCGTGGTGCGCGATAAGGTTGGGTGACGCGGACGCGTGGGGCACGCGATCGGGTGACTCGATTTGTGCTAGTGGCACGAGTGCAGCCTCGCAGTTGCACAACTCTCTGTTCAAAACTTACTATTGCCAAAATCCAGGGTGACGCGGTCGCGTGGTCGACGTGATCGCGCAGGTGGCCTTATTTCCAATATGACGCGAACGCGTGGATGACGCATTCGTGTGGCAGGGCTTGTGCTGCTAGCACGGGTCCAGCCCAATTCCAGCTCAACTTTCGGCCATATACCCTAGTTACGTCGATTTACAGGGCCACGCGGTCGCGTGGGTGACGCGGACGCGTGGGGAAGCTATTTTGCAAATGACGCGGCCGCATCAAACATGTTGTAGATATTTTTCAAATGAAGATATTTTTTCCAGTAAAGAATTTCATAAAAACAGTCGGGTTGTAGATATAATCTCTAAACCGACAGAAATCCCTTCGTACAAACGCTTTGGTTGTCACAAGTAACAAACCCTTTAAAATTGATAACCGAGTATTTAAACCTCGGGTCGTCTTCTCAAGGAATTGCAGGGAGGTATGTTCTTATTATTGGTTATGAGTTTGTAAATTGGGATTTTGGAAAATGAATTAAAGAGAGCAATCATAAACTGGAATACCTCAAATATCATTAATTCAAATAACAATCTGTAACATGGAATAATTTATAAATTAAATTATAAAAGTAAATAATCAACTCAAATGCTGGAATAAATAAATAAAAGTGAAAAGGGAAGCTTAAAACAAAGAAATATAAATCCTGGATCGAGAGTCACTCTTACAGACTAAGAGAAGTCTTAAATCCTAAGAGAGAGAGGAGATAACCTCTTTCAAGACTAAATCTAAATCATGGGAAGTAACAAAAATGCGAGCTCTTTCCTTTGAATGGATGCATTCCCCCACTTTATAGCCTCTAATCTGTATTTTCTGGGCTGCAAACTGGGTCAAAAACAGCCCAGAAATCGCTCCCAGAGTATTTTGCTACGTTCAGGTCGCGGGCAAGTGACGCGGAGGCGTCGCTCACGCGGCCGCGCGGATTGAAGTTCGCAGATGCGACGCGTCCGCGTTGATCACGCGTTCGCGTCGCCTAGCGTCAAGGAAACTATGGCATAATATATATCAAATCGAAGCCCCGAACGTTAGCTTTCCAGCGCAACTGAAACCGCGTTGTTTGGACCTCTGTAGCTAAAGTTATAGCCGTTTGAGTGCGAAGAGGTCAGGCTGGATAGCTTAGCAATTTCTCCAACTTCTTGTATTCCTTCCACTTTTGCATGCTTCCTTTCCATCCTCTGAGCCATTCCTGCCCTGTAATCTCTGAAATCACTTGACACACATATCAAGGCATCTAATGATGATAAAAGAGGATTAATATTATCAATATAAGATCAAAGAAGCATGTTTTCAATCATAGCACAAAATCAGGAAGGAAAATATAAAACCATGCAAATATTATGAATAAGTGGGTAAAGAGTTGATAAAATCCACTCAATTGAGCACAAGATAAACCATGAAATAGTGGTTTATCAACCTTCCCACACTTAAACATTAGCATGTCCTCATGCTAAGCTCAAGAGAAGCTATAAAGGAGTGAAGAGGAATGGTAGAATGTAAGAAATGCAACCTATGAATGCAACTACATGCAAAATGTTTCTACCTACTTAGTTAAAAGTAAACAAATCCTTTAAGAAGAAATATGAATTGGATTTCATTAATTCAAATCCTAAAAATGAAGTACAAATAGACTTGCAAGAAGAAAATAGCTCATGAAAGCAGGGAATAAGGAATTGAGCATCGAACCCTCACTGGTAGTGTATACACTCTAATCACTCAAGTGTTTAAGGTTCGATTCTTTCAATTCT
>NC_029786.2:50350909-50360148 GCF_000816755.2 Arachis ipaensis | reverse complement strand
GGTCTTTTAAGGGTTGTAATGGGGTTAGGGTCAAGGTAGGATTGTATTTGGCCAAGTGGACTAAAATCTGAATCCTTAATTAACTTAAACTTTTCCCATCTAACTTAAGACAATCCATGTAATCAAAATACGAAACCTAACTATCCATTAACCATTTTTTCCACATATTCATGCATTCTAATTTTAAGTACAGTACATATGCATTGCTTTCAACACTTACTTTGGGGCATTTTGTCCCCTTTTTGCTTAATTGCTCTTTTTTTTCTTTTCTTTTTCTCACTTTTTATTTTTTTTTTTTTTCTTTTATTTTTCTCAATGCATATGATTAAGATATTGAATGCATGAATCATGTTCTAAATATTTCTTTCATAGTTTCATAAAGATATATAATACCCAGTTCTTAAACCAATTGTTTCCAAACCCACTTTTCCCCACACTTAATTCATGAGCACTTTCACTAGTCTAAGCTAACCAAGGATTCAAATTAAGGACATTATTGTTTTTCGCTTAGAGTTAATGATGTGCTAAAGTAAAGAACAAAGGGGTAAAATAGGCTCAAATTGGTTTGCAAGGGATAATGAAAGGTAAGGCCATATGGGTATGTAAGCTCAGTGAAACAAAGGCCTCAATCATGTAAGTGTATGCATACATCAAATAATGAAAATATAGAATTAAGCAAGACAAAGATCACAATTTTAGAGAGAAAAATACACACTAAAATAGAATTTTGGTTGATAAAATGCAACCAATTCAAATAGGCTCAAAAATCTCACAGGTTTTGTGTGTTCGAGCTCTAAACCATGTTCCAGTATAATATTTCTTCAAACAAGTGTAACATTAAATTTTATTCAAATTAGTGAAATACTCTAAAAGGTTTCTTGAAAAAGAAAATATTATTTTCAACCAAGTGGTAAAATATGCACAAAATCAAACAAACATGCAAATGCAGCAACTAACTACAAAGAAAATTTAAACATTGGTGTTGAGACAGGAAAGTACTAACCCATGGAGATCGGTATCGACCTCCCCACACTTAAAGATTGCACCGTCCTCGGTGCATGCTAAGATGTGCAAGTGGACGGGTTGCTTCAACTGATGCTCTTCTCATCAAGAAATGTGCGTAGGGACTTGTTTGTCTCTCCCATTAAGAAGCTTTTCCTCTCCCTTTGTGGTGGCCATCCTAAAAGAAGAGGGAAAAGAAGAAAATTAACCCAAAATAAAGATAGAAAGTAAATAAAATATGGGTGTTAATGCCAGATAATAAGGGTCTAAATTACATGGTAGCTACAACATGCAAGTGAGAAAACAGTAGAAGTACATGGCAGATCAAGAGTGCAAAAATTTGCAACAATGGGAGGAGAGAATGGGTAATGAAAGACAATGTAAGTTTATGTCAATGCAAATGAAGTGCAAGTATCATAAAAGATTGGCATTGGCAGATAATTAATATCATCCCACAGTGTAAAATAAGTTACTAAGCACCAAAGTAATTCAAGAAAAGATGTAACAGTTGAATAAGAAAATTTTTAACACCAATGAAAAAAATAAAAAAAAACATGCACAAAATTAAAATGCAATGAATAAATTAAAATAAAATAAAATAAAAGATAATAAGAATGAGAAGGAAAAGAAGGGAAGAAGAAGTAAGTAAGAAAGGAGGTAGGAAAAATTAGGATTGGGGAAGAAAAGATGAGATATTTGGCAAATTAGGATAAGCTGTGCGGCGCAAGCGACGCGGTCGCGTGGGGTACGCGGTCGCGCGGCTTGCGCTTAAACTGATTGACGCGGTCGCGTCGGTGACGCGGTCGCGTGACCCATTTTATGCTACTGGCGCGAGGGCAGCCTCGCACTCGCACAACTCTCTGTTCAAAATCATTAGTTGCCAAATATTGGGTGACGCAATCGCATGGGGCATGCGATCGCGTGAGTGGGCTTTCAGAAGGATATGACGCGGCCGCGTGGGGCACGCGGTCGGGTGAGATGGACTGCGCGTCCAGCGCCAGTCCAGCACCACTCTAGCACAACTTTTGACTGTGCACCATTATTACGTCGAAATCTTGGTCACGCGACCGCGTGGGGCACGCAGTCGCGTGGGAGGCCATTATTCCCATATGACGCGGTCGCGTCAGCGACGCGGTCGTATGGGGTGAATTGTGCCATTGGCACGCCTCCAGCCCTGCTCTTGCGTAACTCTCTGTTCAATTCTTTTCTTCCAAAACGCACTGGTGACGCGGACGCGTCAGCGATGCTGCCGCGTCGCGTGTGTTTTTTTTTTTTTAAATGCAGTATGTAGAATGCAATGGTTAATGTGAATGCTATGCATAATTCCAGGTTCAATAAAATAAAATAAAATTTGAAAACAAATAAAACTGAATAAAAATGAAAAAAGGAACGATCATACCATGGTGGGTTGTCTCCCACCTAGCACTTTTAGTTAAAGTCCTTAAGTTGGACATTGGAAGAGCTTCCTGCTATGGTGGCTTATGTTTAAATTCGTCCCAAAATCTCCACCAATGCTTGGAATGCCAATAGCCTCTGGGGTCCCAAACTAGGCATGTAAAGCTTCTTAGCAGCTTCAAACAGATTGTCAGGCTCCTGGGGTGACGAATGTCAGAATAGAATCCATGATCCCAAGCCTTGTTTTTAAATCCGCCTCTGTCTTGATCTACATGTTTCCATTCGGGCGGTTTAAAAAGTAGATTCTCATCATGGTGACCAAACGTTTTCCGTGATCCATTCAATTGAGTTTGATACCAATCCGTACACTTCAAGTTGAAGCGTGGAACCTTATCGAACCTTGTGCACCATCCCTGAGCACGAGCCATTTCCCGCTTACTCTTAAAGCCACAGAGAGCTCTAAGCTGGCCATCTGTTTCAAGTAAACCATATTCAAATGAATAAGTAAAGTTAAAGGATAAGGATTGTACCCACTTGAAGCTTGCATTGGATGGCAATGGCCTTGGTGTAGGTGTTTCTGGTGGTTCTGTAAGTTCTTCTCCCTTGGGTTCTTCTGTGAATTTCTCCACTTCCTTGCAAGAGTCTTCAAATGTAGCATCACCCTGGTCAAAGTCTTCTATGTTTTCCTCATCACTCGAGTCATAGATTGGAGGTTGAGAGAAATCTACCTCTGCATCGTCTTCATATTCACTTGGGGAAGATTATTCGATCTCAGAGAATTCACTTGCAGATGCAAATTCATTACTAAGAGAATTTGACTTGTGACTATCATCATCAAGGGAATTTGTGTCCTGGGTTATTCTGTCTTATTCTTCATAAATGACTTGCCTTGGGGATTGTGCACTATCCTCCTTAGCATCAACCGTAACGTCCTTGACGGAGTTCTCCTCAGTTCTGGATTCCCATGGAGGTTCAGCATCTCCTAGATCTTCAACCAACTCTTCTTCTTGAACAATGACAGCTTCTTCTACTTGTTCTAGTATAAATTCATGCTCTGTCTTGTCCACTGGAGTCTCTAGTACCTCTTTCATGTTACGCTCTTCATGAAATTGTCCACATGGGGTTGTGGTTGGTCCTTGAATGTTTGAGCGTCTAGAAACCCATTGGATTACTGCTTGCTCCAGTTGTCGAATGGTTGTTTGAAGTTTATTTACTGTTTCCTTTAGGCGAACCTCTGCTTCTCGGGGTGCCGGATTTGGACATGATACATAGGAAAGTGGTGGTGGTTGGGAGTGATTGGATTGGAATCGGGGTAAGGAAGGATTATATGGTGGCGAATGGTGAAGAGAAGCTTGTGAGTGTGGTGGTTCGAGATTATGTTGAAAGGATGGTCTATAGGGTTTAAGCTTTTTGTTTTATTCTCCTCTTAATTTACGAAAAAGCAAAAAAATAAAAATAAAAATAAAAATAAAAACAAATCAAAAAGCAAATATTTACAATAACCAATAATAAGGCACACGTTTGCAATTCCCCGGCAACGGCGCCATTTTGACGTTGGAATTTTTGCCAGTAAAGAATTTCATAAAAACAGTCGCGTTGTAGATATAGTCTCTAAACCGACAGAAATCCTTTCGTATAAACGTTTTGGTTGTCACAAGTAACAAACCCCTTTAAAATTGATAACCGAGTATTTAAACCTCGGGTCGTCTTCTCAAGGAATTGCAGGGAGGTTTGTCCTTATTATTGGTTATGAGTTTGTAAATTGGAGTTTTGGAAGTAAGGTGAGAATATGTTATATGACAAATAATTTAAATGGCAATTAAAATAAATAAATACTGTAAAGCAAACTTTTGGCAAGGTAAGAGAAATTGGAAGTCCAACTTAGTTATCCCTCTCAACAATAATGAAAGTTGAATCTAAATTCCACTTAGTTAACCTTTACTAAAGCAAAGGAATGTCAAGGGACTAATTAGTTTGACCTTCGAATCCTATTTATTTCCTAAGAAAAAGTTGGGATTATGGAAGCTCAGTTCAATTAGCAAGATAGCGATTATCAGTTATGTTGAGTTTGATAATGTTGAGTTACTGATTTCTTAACCAAGACCAAAAGGGGAAAAAGTAAAATTGGTGGAATAAAAATGTCCTTAGATGGAAGCCAATGAATTAAAGAGAGCAATCATAAACTGGAATACCTCAAATATCATTAATTCAAATAAGAATCTATAACATGGAATAATTCATAAATTAAATTATAAAAGTAAATAATCAACTCAAGTGCTGGAATAAATAAATAAAAGTGAAAAGGGAAGCTTAAAACAAAGAAACATAAAACCTAGATCGAGAGTCACTCTTACAGACTAAGAGAAGTCCTAAATCCTAAGAGAGAGAGGAGAGAACCTCTCTCAAGACTAAATCTAAATCCCGGGAAGTAACAAAAATGCGAGCTCTTTCCTTTGAATGGATGCATTCCCCCACTTTATAGCCTCTAATCTGTGTTTTCTGGGCCGCAAACTGTGTCAAAAACAGCCCAGAAATCGCCCCCAGCGTATTTTGGTACGTTCAGGTCGCGAGCAAGTGATGCGGAGGCGTCGCTCACGCGGCCGCACGGATTGAAGTTCGCAGATGCAACGCGTCCGCGTGGATCACGCGTTGGCGTCACCTAGCATCAGGGCAACTATGGCATATTATATATCAAATCGAAGCCCCGGACGTTAGCTTTACAACGCAACTGGAACCGCATTATTTGGACCTCTGTAGCTAAAGTTATAGCCGTTTGAGTGCAAAGAGGTCAGGCTGGACAGCTTAGCAATTTCTCCAACTTCTTGTATTCCTTCCACTTTTGCATGCTTCCTTTCCATTCTCTGAGCCATTCCTGCCCTGTAATCTCTAAAATCACTTGACACACATATCAAGGCATCTAATGGTGATAAGAAAGGATTAATATTAGCAATATAAGATCAAAGAAGCATATTTTCAATCATAGCACAAAATCAGGAAGGAAATATAAAACCACGCAAATATTATGAATAAGTGGGTAAAAAGTTGATAAAATCCACTCAATTGAGCACAAGATAAACCATGAAATAGTGGCGTGTGCCTTATTATTAGTTATTGTAAATATTTGCTTTTTGATTTGTTTTTATTTTTATTTTTATTTTTATTTTTTTGCTTTTTCGTAAATTAAGAGGTTATTGGTTTTTATTTTAAAATTTTTTTTTCTGATCTTATATTATTTCAAAAATCAAATTTCAAATTTCAAAATTCAAATTTCAAAATTTAATTTTCAAATTCAAAATTTAAATAACCTTTTAATTTAAATTTGTTTTTATTTTTGAGGTTTGAATACTCGGTTAACAATTTCTAAAGGGGTTTGTTACTTGTAACACCCAAAACGTTTGTACGAAGGGATTCTTGTCGGTTTAGAGACTATATCTACAACGCAACTGTTTCTATGAATCTCTTTACTGGTAAAAAGCCTCTCGTCAAAATGGCGCCGTTGCCGGGGAACTGCTAACGTGTGCCTTATTATTGGTTATTGTAAATATTTTTTCTTTTACTTGTTTATTTGTTTATTTTTATTTTTATTTGCATTAGTTACCATGAACTCTCACCCCTCTCGCTTTGAGTTTGGTTGTAACTATGTTGTAGGAAATAGAAGTTACAGCAGAAATGTGCATCAAGGTCAGACCAATCAAGGATGGATGGAGCCAAGAGGATCTAATCAACCCTTTAGGCAACAACCCCCTCCGAGATATCATGGACAAGGACCATTCTACAATGCATACCCAGCTGAAAGATATGGTGGACAACCTTGTAACTACCAACAAGCCCCACCCCGTGCCTATAGATCATCCTTTCAACATAACCTCGAACCACCACACTCACAAGCTTCTCTTCACCATTCACCACCATATGATCCTTCCTTACCCCGATTCCAATCCAATCACTCCCAACCACCACCACTTTCCTATGTATCATGTCCAAATCCGGCACCCCGAGAAGCAGAGGTTCGCCTAAAGGAAACAGTAAATAAACTTCAAACAACCATTCGACAACTGGAGCAAGCAGTAATCCAATGGGTTTCTAGATTCTCAAACATTCAAGGACCAACCACAGCCCCATGTGGACAATTTCATGAAGAGCATAGCATGAAGGAGATACTAGAGACTCCAGTGGACAAGACAGAGCATGAATTCATACTAGAACAAGTAGAAGAAGCTGTCATTGTTCAAGAAGAAGAGTTGGTTGAAGATCTAGGAGATGCTGAACCTCCATGGGAATGCAGAGCTGAAGAGAACCCCGTCAAGGACGTTACAGTTGATGCTAAGGAGGATAGTGCACAACCCCCAAGGCACGTCGTTTATGAAGAATCAGACGGAATAATCCAAGAAGCAAATTCCCTTGATAGTGATAGTCACAAGTCTAGCTCTCTTAGTAATGAACTTGCATCCGCAAGTGAATTCTCTGAGATCGAAGAAGCTGGTGCACAAGGTTCGATAAGGTTCCACGCTTCAACTTGAAGTGTACGGATTGGTATCAAGCTCAATTGAATGGATCAGGGAAAATGTTTGGTCACCATGGTGAGAATCTACTTTTTAAACCGTCCGAATGGAAACATGTAGATCAAGACAGAGGCGGATTTAAAAACAAGGCTTGGGATCATGGATTCTATTCTGACATTCGTCACCCCGGGAGCCTGACAATCTGTTTGAAGCTGCTCAGAAGCTTTACATGCCTAGTTTGGGACCCCGGAGGCTATTGGCATTCCAAGCATTGGTGGAGATTTTTGGACGAATTTAAACATAAGCCACCATAGCAGGAAGCTCTTCCAATGTCCAACTTAAGGACTTTAACTAAAAGTGCTAGGTGGGAGACAACCCACCATGGTATGATCGTTCCTTTTTTCATTTTTATTCAGTTTTATTTGTTTTCAAATTTTATTTTATTTTATTGAACCTGGAATTATGCATAGCATTCACATTAACCATTACATTCTGCATACTGCATTAAAAAAAAAAAACCCACGCGACGTGTCCGCGTCACCAGTGCGTTTTAGAAGAAAAGAATTGAACAGAGAGTTACGCAGGAGCAGGGCTGGAGGCGTGCCAATGGCACAATTCACCCCATGCGACCGTGTCGCTGACGCGACCACGTGCCCCACGCGGCCGCGTGACCAAGATTTCGACGTAATAATGGTGCACAGCCGAAAGTTGTGCTAGAGTTGTGCTGGACTGGCGCTAGTCGTGCAGTCCATCTCACGCGACCGCGTGCCCCACGCGGCCACGTCATATCCTTCTGAAAGCCCACTCACGTGATCGCATGCCCCACGCGATCGCGTCACCCAATATTTGGCAACTAATGATTTTGAACAGAGAGTTGTACAAGTGCGAGGCTGCCCTCGCGCCAGTAGCATAAAACGGGTCACGCAACCGCGTGACCGACGCGACCGCGTCAATCAGTTTAAGCGCAAGCCGCGTGACTGTGTGCCCCACGCGACCGCATTGCTTGCGCCGCACAGCTTATCCTAATTTGCCAAATATCTCATATTATCTTCCCCAATCCTAATTTTTCCTACCTCCTTTCTTACTTACTTCTTCTTCCCTTCTTTCCCTTCTCATTCTTATTATCTTTTATTTTATTTTATTTTAATTTATTCATTGCATTTTAATTTTGTGCATGTTTTTTTTATTTTTTTCATTGGTGTTACAAATTTTCTTATTCAACTGTTACATCTTTTCTTGAATTACTTTGGTGCTTAGTAACTTGTTTTACACTGTGGGATGATATTAATTATCTGCCAATGCCAATATTTTATGATACTTGCACTTCATTTGCATTGACATGAACTTACATTGTCTTTCATTACCCACTCTCTCCTCCCATTGTTGCAAATTTTTGCACTCTTGATCTGCCATGTACTTCTACTGTTTTTTCACTTGCATGTTGTAGCTACCATGTAATTGAGACCCTTATTATCTGGCATTAACACCCATATTTTCTTTACTTTCTATCTTTATTTTGGGTTAATTTCTTCTTTTCCCTCTTCTTTCAGGATGGCCACCACAAAGGGAGAGGAAAAGCTTCTTAATGGGAGAGACAAACAAGTCCCTACGCACATTCCTTGATGAGAAGAGCATCAGTTGAAGTAACCCGTCCACTTGCACATCTTAGCATGCACCGAGGACGGTGCAATCTTTAAGTGTGGGGAGGTCGATACTGATCTCTATAGGTTAGTACTTTCCTGTCTCAACACCAATGTTTAAATTTTCTTTGTAGTTAGTTGCTGCATTTGCATGTTTGTTTGATTTTATGCATATTTTACCACTTGGTTAAAAATAATATTTTCTTTTTCAAGAAACCTTTTAGAGTATTTCACTAATTTGAATAAAATTTAATGTTACACTTGTTTGAAGAAATATTATACTGGAACATGGTTTAGAGCTCGAACACACAAAACCTGTGAGATTTTTGAGCCTATTTGAATTGGTTGCATTTTATCAACCAAAATTCTGTTTTAGTGTGTATTTTTCTCTCTAAAATTGTGATCTTTGTCTTGCTTAATTCTATATTTCCATTATTTGATGTATGCATACACTTACATGAATGAGGCCTTTGTTTCACTGAGCTTACATACCCATATGGCCTTACCTTTCATTATCCCTTGCAAACCAATTTGAGCCTATTTTACCCCTTTGTTTTTTACTTTAGCACATCATTAACTCTAAGCGGAAAACAATAATGTTCTTAATTTGAATCCTTGGTTAGCTTAGACTAGTGAAAGTGCTCATGAATTAAGTGTGGGGAAAAGTGGGTTTGGAAACAATTGGTTTAAGAACTAGGTG
>NC_029786.2:50318786-50350879 GCF_000816755.2 Arachis ipaensis | reverse complement strand
ATATATATATATATATATAAAGAGAGAGAGAGAGAGAGAAAAAGAAAAGAAAAAGAACAAATAAGAAAAAGGGGACAAAATGCCCCAAAAAATGTGGTGAAAGCAATGCATATGAGTTGTACTTGAAATTAGAATGCATGAATATGTAGAAAACATGGTTAATGGATAGTTAGATATTATATTATGATTACATGGATTGTCTAAAGTTAGGTGGCAAGTTTAAGTTAATTAAGGATTCAGATTTTAGTCCACTTGGCCAAATACAATCCTACCTTGACCATAACCCCATTACAACCCTTAAAAGACCTCTTGATTTGTGTATTTGTGTATTAAATTTATGTTGAATGTTAGATGAAGAGCAAGCCTTAGAAAGTAAGGTTAGTAGAGAATTGAGAGAATCAAACCTTAAACACTTGAGTGATTAGAGTGTATACACTTCTTGCAAGTCTATTTGTACTTCATTTTCAGGATTTGAATTAGTGAAATCCAGTTCATATTTCTTCTTGAAGGATTTGTTTACTTTTAACTAAGTAGGTAGAAACATTTTGCATGTAGTTGCATTCATAGGTTGCATTTCATACATTCTACCATTCCTCTTCACTCCTTTATAGCTTCTCTTGAGCTTAGCATGAGGACATGCTAATGTTTAAGTGTGGGTAGGTTGATAAACCACTTTTTCATGATTTATCTTGTGCTCAATTGAGTGGATTTTATCAACTCTTTACCCACTTATTCATAATATTTGCGTGGTTTTATATTTCCTTCCTGATTTTGTACTATGATTGAAAACATGCTTCTTTGATCTTATATTGCTAATATTAATCCTCTCTTATCACCATTAGATGCCTTGATATGTGTGTCAAGTGATTTCAGAGATTACAGTACAGGAATGGCTCAGTGGATGGAAAGGAAGCATGCAAAAGTGGAAGGAATACAAGAAGTTGGAGAAATTGCTAAGCTGTCCAGCCTGACCTCTTCGCACTCAAACGACTATAACTTTAGCTACAGAGGTCCAAACAACGCGGTTCTAGTTTTGTTGGAAAGCTAACGTCCAGGGCTTCGATTTGATATATAATATTCCATAGTTGCCATGATGCTAAGCGATGCGAACGCGTGATCCACGCGGACGCGTCGCATCTACGAACTTCAATCCGCGGGGCCGCGTGAGCGACGCCTCCGCGTCACTTGCCCGCGACCTGAACGTACCAAAATACGCTGGGGGTGATTTCTGGGCTATTTTTGACCCAGTTTGCGGCCCAGAAAACACATATTAGAGGCTATAAAGTGGGGGAATGCATCCATTCAAAGGAAGGAGCTCGCCAATTTTTACTTCCCATGATTTAGATTTAGTCTTGAGAGAGGTTCTCTCCTCTCTCTCTTAGGATATGAAATATGGGTTTATGAGCCAACTTTACATTTTTCGGACTGAAATCTAAGTATGTCCCCCGAACCATTGTGAGCCAATTCCTTGGGTCCGGGTTCACACTTTGATCATGGTTCTTGGTGATCCATGCATTAGCATAGAATGTTTATGGTGTGTGAAAATGAAGGAGTGAAGATTGGTTTATATAGGAGTGGATAGAGGAGTAGGGTTCGGTCATATATGGGTGGGTTTGGGAGGTTAATTAGTTTAAATTTTAATGGTGAGGTAGATGGGGTTTTATGATGGATGGATGTGGATTGGTGAAGAAATTATGGAGAAGAGGGTAGGATTTGATAGGTGAGGAGGTTTTGGGGAAGATGTATTGAGGTGATTGGTGAAGGGTATTTGGGGGAGAGTGTTATGGAAAGGTGAGAAGAAGAGAGAGAGAGATGAGGTAGGTGGGGATCCTATGGGGTCCACAGATCTTGAGGTGTCAAGGATTTCTCATCCCTGCACCATATTGGCGTGTAAACGCCCCTTGCTTGCCAATCCTGGCGTTAAACGCTAGGTTGTTGCCCATTTCTGGCATTTAACGCCAGCTCTGTACCCATTTCTGGCGTTTAACGCCAGCTCTGTGCCCATTTCTGGCGTTTAACGCCAACTCTGTGCCCATTTCTGGCGTTTAACGCCAGCTCTGTGCCTATTTCTGGCATTAAACGCTAGTCTGGTGCCCATTTATGGCGTTAAACGCCCATTCTGCTACCCTTACTGGCGTTTAAATGCCAACAAGTTTCTCCTCTAGGGTGTGCTGTTTTTAATACTGTTTTTTATTTTGTTTTTGCTTTTTCAGTTATTTTTGTGACTTCATATGATCATCAACCTACAGAAAACATAAAATAACAATGGAAAATAAATAGATATGATTAAATAAAATTGGGTTGCCTCCCAACAAGTGCTTCTTTAATGTCAATAGCTTGACAGTGGGCTCTCATAGAGCCTCACAGATACTCAGAGCGTGATGATGGCCTCCCAACACCAAACTTAGAGTTTGAATGTGGGGGCTCTATTTGACTCTGCATTGAGAGAAGCTTCTCATGCTTCCTCTCCATGGTTACAGAGGGAGATCCTTGAGCCTTAAACACAAGGGAGTCCTCATTCACTTGAAGGACCAATTCTCCTCTGTCAACATCAATCACAGCTTTTGCTGTGGCTAGGAAGGGTCTGCCAAGGATGATGGATTCATTCATACACTTCCCAGTGTCTAGGATTATGAAATCAACAAGGATGTAATGGTCTTCAACCTTTACCAAGACATCCTCTAGAAGTCCATAAGCCTGTTTCCTTGAATTGTCTGCCATCTCTAATGAGATTCTTGCAGCTTGTACCTCAAGGATCCCTAGCTTCTCCATTACAGAGAGAGGCATGAGGTTTATGCATGACACTAGGTCACACAGAGCCTTCTCAAAGGTCATGGTGCCTATGATACAAGGTATTGAGAACTTTCCAGGATCCTGTCTCTTCTGAGGTAATCTCTGCCTAGTCAAGTCATCCAATTCTTTGGTGAGCAAGGGGGGTTCATCCTCCCAAGTCTCATTACCAAATAGCTTAACATTCAACTTCATGATTGCTCCAAGGTACTTAGCAACTTGCTCTTCAATAACATCTTCATCCTCTTCAGAGGAAGAATACTCATCATAGCTCATGAATGGCAGAGGTAAATTCAATGGAATATCTATGGTCTCAGTGTGAGCCTCAGATTCCCATGGTTCCTCATTAGGGAACTCCATGGTCTCAGTGTGAGCCTCAGATTCCCATGGTTCCTCAGTTTGTTTTTGCTTTTTCAATTGTTTTTGTGACTTCACATGATCGTCAACCTACAGAAAACATAAAATAACAATAAAAAATAGAGATTTAACATAGATAATTAAAGATTGGGTTGCCTCCCAACAAGCGCTTCTTTAATGTCAATAGCTTAACAGTGGGCTCTCATGGAGCCTCACAGATGTTCAGAGCAATGTTGGAACCT
The DNA here is from genome assembly GCF_000816755.2 of Arachis ipaensis. Taxonomy (NCBI): domain Eukaryota; kingdom Viridiplantae; phylum Streptophyta; class Magnoliopsida; order Fabales; family Fabaceae; genus Arachis; species Arachis ipaensis. The sequence goes on along the minus strand of NC_029786.2, from coordinate 50,347,490 downwards.
CCCAACACCAAACTTAGAGTTTGAATGTGGGGGTTCAATACCAAACTTAAAGCTTGGTTATGGCCTCCCAACACCAAACTTAGAGTTTGACTGTGGGGACTCTGTTTGACTCTGTATTGAGAGAAGCTTTTCATGTTTCTTCTCCATGGCTACAGAGGGATATCCTTGATCTTTAAACACAAGGTAGTCCTCATTCACTTGAAGGAGTAATTCTCCTCTGTCAACATCAATCACAGTTTTTGTTGTGGCTAGGAAGGGTCTGCCAAGGATGATGGATTCATCCATACACTTCCCAGTCTCTAGGATTATGAAATCAGCAGGGATGTAATGGTATTCAACCTTTACCAAGAAATCCTCTACAAGTCCATAAGCCTGTTTCCTTGAATTGTCTGCCATCTCTAGTGAGATTCTTGCAGCTTGTACCTCAAGGATCCCTAGCTTCTCCATTACAGAGAGAGGCATGAGGTTTATGCTTGACCCTAGGTCACACAGAGCTTTCGGAAAGGTCATGGTGCCTATGGTGCAAGGTATTGAGAATTTTTCAGGATCCTGTCTCTTTTGAGGAAATCTCTGCCGAGTCAAGTCATCCAGTTCTTTGATGAGCAATAGAGGTTCATCCTCCCAAGTCTCATTACCAAATAACTTGGCATTTAGCTTCATGATTGCTCCAAGGTACTTAGCAACTTGCTCTTCAGTAACATCTTCATCCTCTTTAGAGGAAGAATACTCATCAGAGCTCATGAATGGCAGGAGTAAATTCAATGGAATCTCTATGATCTTAGTGTGAGCCTTAGATTCCCATGGTTCCTCATCAGGGAACTTCATGGAGGCCAGTGGACGTCCTTTGAGGTCTTCCTCAGTGGAGATCACTGCCTCATCCTCCTCTCCAGGTTCGGCCGTGTGAGTTATAGTTATGGCCTTGCACTCTCTTTTTGGATTCTCTTCTGTATTGCTTGGGAGAGTGCTAGGAGGGAGTTCAGTAACTTTTTTACTTAGCTGACCAACTTGTGCCTCCAAATTTCTAATGGAGGATCTTGTTTCATTCATAAAACTTTGAGTGGTTTTAATTAGATCAGAGACTATGGTTGCTAAGTCAGAGTGGCTCTGCTTAGAATTCTTTGTCTGTTGCTGAGAAGATGACGGAAAAGGTTTACTATTACTAAACCTGTTTCTTCCACCATTACTGTTGTTGAAACCTTGTTGAGGTCTCTGTTGGTCCTTCCATAAGAGATTTGGATGATTTGTCCATGAAGGATTATAGGTGTTTCCATGGGATTCTCCTATGTAATTCACCTCTTCCATTGCTGGGTTCTCAGGGTCATAAGCTTCTTCTTCAGAAGATGCTTCTTTGGTACTGCCTATTGCTGCTTGCATTTCAGACAGACTCTGAGAGATCATATTGACTTGTTGAGTCAATATTTTATTCTGAGCAAATATGGCATTCAGAGTATCAATCTCAAGAACTCCTTTCTTCTGATTTGTCGCATTATTCACCGGATTCCTTTCAGAAGTGTACATGAATTGGTTATTTGCAACCATCTCAATGAGTTCCTGAGCTTCTGCAGGCGTCTTCTTCAGATGAAGAGATCCTCCAGCAGAGCTGTCCAATGACATCTTGGACAGTTAAGACAGACCATCATAGAAGATACCTATGATGCTCCATTCTGAAAGCATGTCAGAAGGGCACCTTCTGATTAATTGCTTGTATCTTTCCCAAGCTTCATAGAGGGATTCACCTTCCTTCTGTCTGAAGGTTTGGACTTCCACTCTAAGCTTACTCAATTTTTGAGGTGGAAAGAACTTTGCCAAGAAGGCATTGACTAGCTTTTCTCAAGAGTTCAGGCTTTCTTTAGGTTGTGAATCCAACCATGTTCTAGCTCTGTCTCTTACAGCAAAAGGAAAGAGCATAAGCTTGTAGACCTCGGGATCAACCCCATTGGTCTTGACAGTGTCACCGATTTGTAGGAATTCAGCTAAGAACTGATGAGGATCTTCCATTGGAAGTCCATGAAACTTGCAATTCTGTTGCATTAGAGAAACTAATTGAGGCTTAAGCTCAAAGTTGTTTGCTCCAATGGCAGGGATTGAGATGCTTCTCCCATAGAAGTCGGGAGTAGGTGCAGTAAAGTCACCCAGCACCTTCCTTGCATTGTTGGCATTGTTGTTTTTGGCTGCCATGGCTTCTTCTTCTTTGAAAAGCTCTGTTAGCCCCTCTACAGAGAGTTGTGCTTTAGCTTCTCTTAGCTTTCTCTTCAAGGTCCTTTCAGGTTCAGGATCAGCTTCAACAAGAATGCCTTTGTCTTTGCTCCTGCTCATATGAAAGAGAAGAGAACAAGAAAGTATGAAATCCTCTATGTCACAATATAGAGATTCCTTGAGGTGTCAGAGGAAAAGAAGAATAGAAGGAGGAGATAGATAGAAGAGAATTCGAACTTATCAAGAGGGATAAAGTTCGAATTGCACCTTAAGGAGGAGTGTTAGTCCCTTAAATAGAAGGATGTGAGAAGAGGGGAAGAATTTTCGAAATTAAAGTAAAAAATTTTTAAAATAATAAAAAGAAATTTGAAAATTTGATTGAGATTTTCGAAAATTAAGATTGGGAAAGAAATTAAGTGATTTTGAAAAAGATTTTTGAAATTAGAAATAAAAAAGATATGCTTGAAAATTAATTTTGAAAAAGATATGATTGAAAAGATATGATTGAGAAGATATGATTGAAAATCAAATAAAAAGAAAGTTTTAAAATTAAAGTTGATTACTTGACTAATAAGAAATTAAAAGATATGATTCTTAGAATTTAAAATTTTGATCCTTTCTTAATAGGCAAGTAACAACTTAAAAATTTTGAAGTAAAACATTAATTGAAGCAAGGATTTTCGAAAATAATAAAAAAATGGAAAGAAATTAATTTTGAAGAGATATGATTGAAAAGATATGATTTGAAAAAGATTTGATTTTGAAAAATTATGAAAATTTGAAAAAGATTTGAATTAAAAACAAAATCTTCCTTCTAGTGTCCTCTTGGCGTTAAACGCCCAAAATCCTACCTTTTTGGGCGTTTAACGCCCAGCCAGGCACCCTGCTGGCGTTTAAACGCCAGTTTTCCTTCTTCACTGGGTGTTTTGAATGCCCAGCTTTTTCTGTTTGATTTCTCTGCTGAATGTTCTGAATCTTCAATTCTCTTTATTATTGAATTGAAAAGACAGTTTTGAAAATTTTTTTTTGAATTTTTAATAATGAGAAACAAATAAAATGTAACTAATTCATGAAAAACTAAGATCAAATAAGCAATGCATGCAGGACACTAAACTTAGAAATTGACACTAAGATAGATAAAATATTTTTGATTTTTATGCTTGAGTTGAATAGAAAAATAATAGTACTTTGCATTAATTCATGAAGAACAGCAGAGCTCCACACCTTAATCTATGGTGTGTAGAAACTCCACCGTTGAAAATATATAAGAACAAGGTTCAGGTATGGCCGTGAGGCCAGCCTCCCAAAACGTGATCAAATGTATGAAAAGTATATAAAAAGTGTGTCAAATACAATAGCAAAAGGTCCTATTTATAGAGACTAGTAGCCTAGGGTTACAGAAATAAGTAATTAATGCAGAAATCTTCTTCCGGACCCACTTGGTGTGTGCTTGGGCTGAGCATTGAAGATTTCATGTGTAGAGACTTTTCTTGGAGTTAAACGCCAGCTTTTGTGCCAGTTTGGGCGTTTAACTCCAGCTTTTATGCCAGTTCTGGTGTTTTGACGCCAGAATTTTTGTGCTGACTTGGAACGCCGGTTTGGGCCATCAAATCTCGAGCAAAGTATAGACTATTGTATATTGCTGGAAAGCCCAGGATGTCTACTTTCCAACACAGTTAAGAGCGTGCCAATTGGGCTTCTATAGCTCCAGAAAATCCACTTCGAGTGTAGGGAGGTCAGAATCCAACAGCATCTGCAGTCCTTTTTCAGCCTCTGAATCAGATTTTTGCTCAGGTCTCTCAATTTTAGCCAAAAAATACCTGAAATCACAGAAAAACACAAAAACTCATAGTCAAGTCCAGAAAAGTGAATTTTAAATAAAAACTAATAAAAATATAATAAAAACTAACTAAAATATACTAAAAAAATACTAAAAACAATGCCAAAAAGCGTATAAATTATCCGCTCATCATCAACCCTATTGGTCTTAATAGTATCACAGATTTGCAAGAATTCAGCTAAGAACTGGTGAGGATCTTCTAATGAAAGTCCATGAAACTTGCAATTCTGTTGCATTAGAGAAACTAATTGAGGCTTAAGCTCAAAGTTGTTTCTCCCATAGAAGTCAGGAGTAGGTGCAGTAAAGTCACCAAGCCCCTTCCTTGCATTGTTAGCATTATTGTTGTTTTCGTCTGCCATGGCTTCTTCTTATTTGAAAATTTCTGTTAGGTCCTCTACAGAGAGTTGTACTTTAGCCTTTCTGAGCTTTCTCTTCAAGGTCCTTTCAGGTTCAGGATCAACTTCAACAAGAATGCCCTTGTCCTTGCTCCTGCTCATATGAAAGAGAGAAGAAGAAAGTATAGAACCCTCTATGTCACAGTATAGAGATTCCTTGAGATGTCAAAGGAAAAGAAGAATAGAAGGAGGAGGTAGAGAGAAGAGAATTCAAACTTATAGAGAGAGAGAGTCCGAATTGCTGATAGTGGAGGAGTGTTACTCCTTAAATAGAAGGATGTGAGAAGAGGGGAAGAATTTTTGAAAATAAATTAAAAAGATTTTGAAATAATTAAAAGAAATTTGAAAAATTGATTGATGATTTTTGAAAATTAGAATTGAGAAAGTAGTTAAGTGATTTTTGAAAAAGGTTTTGAAATTAGAAATCAAAAAGATATGATTGAAAATTATTTTGAAAAAGATGTCATTGAGAAGATATGATTGAGAAGATATGATTGAGAATCAAATTTAAAAAAGAAAGTTTTAAAATTAAAGTTGATTACTTGACTAACAAGAAATTTAAAAGATATAATTCTAGAATTTAAAATTTCATCCTTTCTTAATATGCAAGTAACAACTTAGAATTTTTGAATTAAATCATTAATTGTAGCAAGGATTTTTGAAAATAGTAAAAAAAATAGAAAATGGAAAGAAATTGATTTTGAAAAGATATGATTGAAAAGATATGAATTGAAAAAGATTTGATTTTGAAAAATTATGAAAATTTGAAAAAGATTTGAATTAAAAACAAAATCTTCTCTCTCGTGCCATCCTGGCGTTAAACGCCCATAATGGTATCTATTCTGGCGTTTAACGCCCAAAATACTACCTTTTTAGGCGTTTAACGCCCAGCCAGGTACCCTGGCTGGCGTTTAAACGCCAGTTTTCCTTCCTCACTGGGCCTTTTGAACGCCCAATTTTTTTCTTTGTAGTTCCTCTGCTGTATGTTCTGAATCTTCAATTCTCTGTATTATTAACTTAAAAAGACATAATTTTGAAAACTTTTTTGAATTTTTAATGATGAGAAATAATCAAAATGCAACTAATCATGAAAACTAAGATCAAACAAACAATGCATGCAAGACACCAAACTTAGAAATTTTCATATTAGAGACACTAACAAATTGAGAATGCATATGAGAAACAACAAAACACACAAAACAAGAGAATTTAAAGATCAGAGCAAGGAAATCATCAAGAACAACTTGAAGATTAATGAAGAACAAAATTCATACATTCGAAAGATGCAGGAATAAATAAAACATGTAGGACACCAAACTTAAAAATAAACACTAGACTCAAACAAGAAACACAAAATTTTTTTGGTTTTTATGATTTTATAAATTTTTTTTGTATTTTTTTCGAAAATTATTTGGAAAAGAAAAATAAGGTTTTCAAAATTTTTAATAATAATTCCAGGAATTAGACATGGCTTATTAGCCAGCCAAGCTTTCAGTGAAAGCTTCGGTCCAAAACACTAGACATGGCCAATGGCCAGCCAAGCTTTAGCAGATCATTACGTTCAACAGCAAGATTGATAGAAATCAACAAGCCCTTGTGATGATAAGTTGAAACCTCGGTCCAAACGTTTAGACATGGTTTCACAACCAGCCAGACTTCAACAAATCATCATGAAACTCTAGAATTCATTCTTAAAAACTCTGAAGAACAGAATAGAAATATTTTTATTTTTTTTAAATATTTTTTGAAAATAAAGAGTTAAAAGCTTAAACATAAAATAAAATTACCTAATCTGAGCAACAAGATGAACCGTCAGTTGTCCAAACTCGAACAATCCCCGGCAACGGCGCCAAAATCTTGGTGCACAAAATTATAATCATCAATGGAGCCAACAACTTGGTACGCACAATTGTAATCTCAACTCTTTTTCACAACTCCGCACAACTAACCAGCAAGTGCACTGGGTCGTCCAAGTAATAAACCTTACGTGAGTAAGTGTCGATCCCACGGAGATTGTTGGCTTGAAGCAAGCTATGGTCATCTTGTAAATCTCAGTCAGGCAGATTTAAATGGTTATGGAGAATTGATAATTAAAAGATGAATAAAATATAAAATAAGATAGAGGTACTTATGTAATTCATTGGTGAGAATTTCAGATAAGCGCATGAAGATACTTTGTTCCTCCTGAACTTCTGCTTTCCTATTATCTTCATTCAATCATTCATACTCCTTTCCATGGCAAGCTGTATGTTGGGTTTCACCGTTGTCAATGGCTACCTCCCGTCCTCTCAATGAAAATGGTCCAAATGCGCTGTCACCGCACGGCTAATCATATGTCGGTTCTCGATCATGTTGGAATATGATCCATTGATCCTTTTGCGTCTGTCACTACGCCCAACACTCGTGATTTTGAAGCTCGTCACAGTCATCCCTTCCTAGATCCTACTCGGAATACCACAGACAAGGTTTAGACTTTCTGGATCTCAAGAATGGCCACCAATAATTCTAGCCTATACCACGAAGGTTCCAATCTTAGATTAGAAACCCAAGAGATACACATTCAAGCTTGTTTGCATGAAGAATGGAAGTGGTTGTCAGGCACGCATTCATAGGTGGAAATGGTGATGAGTGTCACATAATCAACACATTCATCATGTTCTTGAGTGCGAATGAATATCTTGGAGAAGAAATAGGCTTGAGTTGAATAGAAAAACAATAGTACTTTGCATTAATTCATGAGGAACAGTAGAGCTCCACACCTTAATCTATGGTGTGTAGAAACTCCACCATTGAAAATACAAAAGTGATAATGGTGATCATTGGCTTCGGCCCCAGAGAGGGAACCATAAGAACCAAGATGATCCGAAGATGAAAATACAATAGCAAAAGGTCCTATTTATAAATAACTAGTAGCCTAGGATTTACAGAAATAAGTAATTAATGCAGAAATCTTCTTCCGGACCCACTTGGTGTGTGCTTGGGCTTATCATTGAACTTTCATGTGTAGAAACTTTTCTTGGAGTTAAACGCCAGCTTTTGTGCCAGTTTGGGCGTTTAACTCCAGCTTTTCTGCCAGTTTTGGCGTTTTGACGCCAGAATTTTTATGCTGACTTCGAACGCCGGTTTGTGATGCCAGGGCATTTTGGCCAGTTTCACTGACCTTTTCATTACTGTTTTTAGGGTAGTTCCATGCATTTCCTTAGGAAATAAGATAGTTTTGGGTAGATATTCACTTACATCTTGATTCCAGTATACATTGTGCACTTTACATGATTTCATAAGGATTTTGCATAAATTTAAGGACAAATTGGATGTTGCATCTCCCATGACTTGGACTAGAACTTTGATGCACTTTATTGCTAGATTTCAGGAAAAAGGAAGCAAAGAAGAACCACATTAGTGGCTACGTTAGTTACACTAACGTTAACACTAACGTGGAATGGGAGTAACTTGCAAAATTAATGAGAAAAGTAATTGCCAATAACGCTCTCGAAGCCATCATTTCCCACGTTAAGAGTCACGTTAACTAAGTTAACTTGAACTCTAACATGGAAGAAAGGAAATGAGTCAACGTTAGTGACACTTAACATTATCACTAACGTTGGACCAAGCTCATAAGTGGCCACGTTAACTTAGTTAACATGGCCTCTAACGTTAAGAAGAAAGGGGGGAGGCCAATGTTAGTGACATTCAACATTATCCCTAACGTTGGCCAAGTCACATTAAGCCACGTTAACTTCCACGTTAACCTAGTTAACGTGGAAGCTAACGTGAGGAAACAAAGTGGTCGACAACGTTAGTGACACCAAACATTGTCACTAACGTTGGAAGGAACCCACACAAGCCCCAATAAGCCACGTTAACTCCCACGTTAACCTAGTTAACGTGGAAGCTAACGTGAAGAAGGAAGGTGATCGCCAAGGTTAGTGACACCCAACATTGTCACTAACGTTGGAAGGAGCCCACACTTGCCACCATGAGCCACGTTAACTCCCATGTTAAATTAGTTAACGTGGAAGTTAACGTGAGGAGAAGGATGATAAGCCAACGTTAGTGACATTCAACATTGTCACTAACGTTGGAGATGGCTAGCACAGCCACGTTAGAAGCCACGTTAACCTAGTTAACGTGGACTCTAACGTGGGAGCTAAGGGGCACATTGGAACGTTAGTGACAATGTTAAGTGTCACTAACGTTCTCGATGGTTGGCAAGCCTACGTTAAAAGAGCCACGTTAACTAAGTTAACGTGGACTCTAATGTAGGGAAGGGGAAGACTTCTCAACGTTACTGGAAAAGTTGAGTCCCAGTAACGTGTGCGAAGGGCATAGAGGCAACGTTAGTGGCAACGTTTGTGCCACTAACGTTGAAGTTAACGTGGCTCTTACTTTGGTAAGAAACGTTAGTGAAAAAGTGATTGTCACTAACGTTCTCGAACCCATATTTTTACTAAACGTTAACACCACTAACGTCCTGAGCCAAAGTCTCTGCCCACTTCACACTTTCTCTCTGCAAGTAAAACTCAGCCCAATGAAGAAGATAGCTGCTTCAAACTCAAGATCCAAAGGCCCATACCCAAGACTTGAAGAACCAACTAGAAGATCAGAAAAGTAGTATATATAGGAGTAGCTTTGAATTAAATTGGGAGTTGGAAATTATAGGGAGCCTCTTGGCATAGAATTACTCTCTGTATTTTACTTTCTCTACACTTCTAGTTTCATCATGTATTCTCCATCTTTGTTTTCATTTTCCAGAGCTATGAACAACTAAACCCCTTTAGAGAGCTCTGTTGTAATTTGATGGATCAATACTAGTTTTCATTATTCTTCTTCTATCTTTTCTCTTAATTTTACTTGAAAGCTTTTGATCTTCATCCAATTGGGTAGTTATCTTGGAAAAGAAGCTATTCATACTTGGATCTCTTCTGAACCTTGAAAGAGGAATGAAGAGATCATGCTAGAAATACTTTCTCATGCTGGACCAAATTGGGTTTGGATGGATATGTGACTATAATCCTCTCAACACTTGATTTGGGAAATGCATGTGGTATAATCAGTGACCATACTTCATCTCTTCTCATGAGCAATTGACCAAGGAATTGGCTATTGATCAAGATTTGAGAGATTGAATTTGTAATTCGATCAATTAAGATTTCTAAGGAGATCAATGAGTGCATTGATTGAGGAAGAGATGAAAATAAAATTGATCCGGAGAATGCAACTTCTCCTAAGCCCGATGAACTCCCAATTTCTGATCTTACCCTTTCTCTTCAATTTCTGTTACTTTACTCTTATGAGCAATTCCCCATTCCCATTTACAATTCTGCAATTTACTTTCCGTCATTTACATTCAGCTCTTCATTTTCAGCATTTACTTTTCTGTTATTTACTTTCCTGCCATTTAATTTTCTGCAATTCTCAACTCAAATTCTGGATTCGCTCAACTAGAACATTCCTCTTGTTAAAGTTGCTTGATCAATCAATCCCTGTGGGATTCGACCTCACTCTATTGTGAGTTTTTACTTGACGACAAATTTGGTACACTTGCCGAAGGAAATTTGTTGAGAGACAAGTTTTCCGTGCATCAAGTTTATGGCGCTGTTGCCGGGGATTGATTGTGCATCAACAATGATTAAATTGGAGGATAACTAGATTGAGCATTTTATTTTTGTTTGATTTAATTTTCTGTTTGAGTCATTTACTTTCTGTTTTAGTTAATTTCTTCCCTTTCCCCTACTTTTTCTTTGATGGAGCTAAACAATGTAGATGCTCTGCTGGCCCAAAACAAGCTCATTACCCAGCAGCTGGCTGACCTCACCAAGAAGATGGAGAGGAACCAAGTAGCAGCAATCGCCACTTCATCAACAACCCAAGAAGGAGTGAATGAAGAAGCAGAGGGTAGCCAGGAGCAAGCCAACTACATTGGGAATTCACCTAGGCAAAATCATGATCCATACTCTAAGACCTACAACCCTGGATGGAGGAATCACTCAAACTTTGGGTGGGGAAATCAACTAGACCAAAGCCTTGATCAAAGACGCCCAAATCCCAACAATGCAGCTCACCAACATTTCACATCTAGGCCATATCAACACTCCCATAACAACACCTCTCCACATTCACATCAAAACCAAAATAACTTTCCTCATCCTTCAACCTCTAATCACGATCTACAAGCATTTGATGACAGACTCTCAAGGATTGAGTATCTACTTGAAGGACAGACTCTCAAGGATTGAGTATCTACTTGAAGGCATAGGCAAAGAGATTCAAGACAGTAAAGCATTCCGAGAAGAAGTGATGTCCAATATGCAGAATCAGGATGCTGCCATCAAGAAACTTGAGACACAAATTGGCTACTTATTCAAGCTAATTCCCAGCCACAACCTTTGCAGTAATACTAACTCAACCAAAAGGGAGGAGTGTCAGGCTATCACCCTTCGGAGTGGGAAGGAACTGAAGGAAACCGCCCAGAAACCATAAGAAGAGGACTCAAATAAAGAGGAAGAAGAGCAGGACGAAGCTCGAGTTCCGACTTTGAGTTCACAAAAAGGGGAAGGAGTGCTGAAGCCAGACGTCCCAAGAGTCCCATACCCTCAGCAATTAAAGAAGAAGGGGGATGACAATCAGTTCTCGAGATTTTTGGAAATCTTCAAGAAACTGCAAATCAACATACCCTTTGCTGAAGCAATAGAGCAAATGCCACTCTACGCCAAGTTCTTGAAGGAGCTTATGACTAAGAAGAGAAGCTGGAAGAACAACGAGACTGTGATACTAACCGAAGAATGTAGTGCTATCATTCAGTACAAACTGCCCCAGAAATTGAAGGATCCTGGGAGTTTTCAGATACCTTGCATTATAGGGGAAATCACAGTAGAGAAAGCTCTTTGTGACTTAGGAGCTAGCATCAACTTGATGTCAGTAGCTATGATGAGGAAGATGAAGATAGAGGAGGCTAAACCAACAAAAATGGCCTTACAGTTGGCAGACAAATCGTTCAAGTTCCCTCATGGTGTAGTAGAGGATTTGCTGGTGAAAGTGGGAGACTTCATATTCCCGGCAGACTTCGTAGTGCTGGACATGCAGGAGGAAGCCAAGACCTCCATTATCTTGGGAAGGCCGTTCTTGGCCACTGCTGGAGCTGTCATTGATGTCCAAAAAGGTGATCTCACCCTGAGATTACACAATGAAAATATGACAATCAATGTGTTCAAGGCCATGAGTTACCCACAAGAACAACTGGGGGAATGTATGAGGTTGGACTCACTTGAAGAGGAGGTGCAGGAGAGTTTTGAAGAAGAAGAGTCTGAAGAACCCAAAGGAATAATAGAAGAAGAGTGTACATCAAGTGAAGAGGTTGCAACAACAGAAATTGGCATACCAGGTGCACCAAAGGAAAAGAACGAAAAGTCAGAAGCACCTAAACTTGAACTCAAAGCACTGCCACCCACTCTCAAATATGCATACTTAAGAGAAAATGAAAATTACCCAGTGATCATAAGCTCATGCCTCAGCAAAGATCAAGAGGATGAACTGATCAAAGTACTGCGACAGCACAAGGATGCCATTGGTTGGACACTTGCTGACCTGAAGGGGATAAGTTCGGCCATATGCATGCACAAGATACTGCTGGAAGATGATGCCAAACCATCCATTCAATCTCAAAGGAGGTTGAACCCAATCATGAAGGAAGTGGTACAGAAGAAAGTTATGAAGTTATGGCAAGGGGGGTAATTTACCCAATCTCAGACAACCCCTGGGTTAGCCCAGTACATGTCGTCCCAAAAAAGGGAGGAATTACCGTGGTTCCCAATGAGAAGAACGAACTAATTTCTACAAGGACAGTCACAGGATGGCGGATGTGCATAGACTACAGGAAGCTCAACAAAGCTACACGAAAAGATCATTTCCCCCTTCCATTCATGGATCAGATGTTGGAAAGACTTGCAGGGCACGCATATTATTGTTTTCTCGACGGTTATTCAGGATATAACCAAATAGTGGTTGATCCCAGAGATCAAGAGAAAACCTCATTCACTTGCCCATATGGAGTTTTTGCCTACAGGCGCATGCCATTTGGGCTATGTAATGCGCCTGCGACTTTCCAACGCTGCATGCTTTCTATCTTTTCAGATATGATAGAAAAATTCATTGAAGTTTTTATGGATGATTTCTCGGTATTCGGAGATTCCTTCCCTAGTTGCCTACATCACCTCGCCTTGGTATTGAAAAGATGCCAAGAGACCAATTTGGTCTTGAACTGGGAGAAATGTCACTTTATGGTGACAGGAGGAATAGTCCTTGGTCACAAAGTTTCCAACCAAAGCATTGAGGTTGACAGAGCTAAAGTAGAACTTATTGAAAAACTGCCTCCACCCAGTGATGTCAGGGCAATTAGGAGCTTTTTAGGGCATGCTGGTTTTTATAGAAGGTTTATTAAAGATTTTTCAAAGATAGCCAAGCCCTTAAGCAATCTCCTTGTATCTGATACATCATTTATCTTTGATGAAACATGCATGTTAACCTTTGAAAATTTGAAAATGAGGTTGTCCTCTGCTCCTATCATTTCCCCACCTGATTGGAATTTACCGTTTGAATTGATGTGTGATGCATCTGATTTTGCAGTTGGGGCAGTGTTGGGACAGAGGAAAGACAACTTAGTCCATGTGATATACTATGCTAGCAATGTCCTTAATGATACTCAAAGAAATTATACCACTACTGAAAAGGAGTTACTAGCAATAGTTTTTTCATTTGACAAGTTTAGATCATACCTCATTGGTGCTAAAGTGATTGTTTTTACAGATCACACAGCACTTAAATATTTGTTTGCCAAGCAAGAATTAAAACCAAGACTAATAAGATGGATCTTATTGCTGCAGGAATTCAATATTGAAATCAGAGACAAGAAAGGAGTGGAGAACAAGGTAGCAGATCACCTATCTAGGATTCCTCATGATAAAGGTGGAACACCTGATACAAGTGTGAACGAGTTCTTCCCGGATGAGCAGTTGATGATAGTCCACAAAGTACCATGGTTCGCAGACATTGCCAACTTTAAGGCAACTGGGGCATTGCCTTCGGAGATTAATAAACATCAAAAAAGGAAGCTCATGAATGATGCAAAGTACTTTGTCTGGGATGAGCCATATCTATTCAAGAAGTGTTCAGATGGAATCCTTAGAAGATGTATTTCGGAAGAAGAAGGACGAGAGGTCCTATGGAATTGCCATGGCTCATGCTATGGAGGCCACTTTGGAGGGGATAGAACTGCAGCTAAGGTGTTACAAAGCGGATTCTTTTGGCCCACCCTTTTCAAGGATGCCAAAGAACTAGTAAAGAGCTGCAATGAATGCCAAAGATCTGGAAACTTGCCCAAAAGAAATGAGATGCCACAAAATTTCATCTTGGAACTGGAATTGTTTGATGTGTGGGGAATCGATTTCATGGGACCATTCCCAACCTCATATGCAAACAAGTACATCTTGGTAGCAGTGGATTATGTTTCCAAGTGGGTAGAAGCTATTGCAACCCCAACGAATGATAATAGGGTAGTCATGAACTTCCTCAGAAAGAATATCTTAGCCGGTTTGGAGTCCCATGAGCACTCATCAGTGATGGAGGGAGCCATTTTTGTAATAGACCACTAGAAGCTCTTCTCCTACGATATGGGGTAAAACACAAGGTAGCCACACCTTACCATCCCCAAATAAGTGGACAAACTGAGATATCCAACAGAGAGCTAAAGAGGATTCTGGAAAAGACTTTGGGTGCATCAAGAAAGGATTGGTCGAAGAAGCTGGATGATGCTCTTTGGGCATACAGAACAGCATTCAAAACACCACTTGGAATGTCCCCATATCAACTAGTGTATGGGAAAGCTTGTCATTTACCACTGGAGCTGGAACACAAAGCTCTTTGGGCTATCAAGATACTAAATTTTGACAGCATTGCTGCTGGTGCAAAGAGGATCTTGCAACTGCAAGAGATGGATGAATTTAGGTCACAAGCCTATGAAAATACCAAGATGTATAAAGAGAAAGCAAAGAGAAGACATGACCTGCATCTTGCACCCAGGAGTTTCGAAAAGGGGCAGCAAGTACTCCTTTACAATTCCAAATTGAGACTATTCCCAGGAAAACTCAAATCAAGGTGGTCCGGACCTTTTCTTGTCACAAAAGTTTCGCCATATGGACACATCGAAATCATGGATGAAGGTTCAGAGAGGACTTTTACAGTGAACTGAGAAAGACTCAAGAATTATCTGGGCAACATGGGGGAAAACCCCAGAGTAAAGTACCATCTCAAGTAAAGGAGGAACCGTCGAGCTAGCGACGATAAAAGAGCGCTCTGTTGGGAGGCAACCCAACCTCAGGTAGTTTCCTTTTCATCTTTATTTCAATAAGGATCACAAGTTGTTTCCCCTGTATTGCGAGGAGCTAAGTTTAGTGTTCCACACCAAAACAATTCAAGAGTGACAGTGTGATTCTAAGTTTGGTGTTCCACCAAAGACATTAGTTAGAATTACACCCCACTCCTAAAACACATTGCTAGCTCCAACCAATCAAGGGAAACAACTTAGATGTAGTTAGACTTTAGTAATAATTGTTTTGTTAACAACAAGATATGAGGTTCTCTGCATATATGCAATATTTTGTACTGGGCAAGGAACTAAGTTTGGTGTTCACACACCAAATTAAGTTCAAAAGCCACAAGCATACATGCAAGCTAACTATGTCACAAGTTCTTTGGGAACAAGCAACTTCCAATAACTTTGCAGGAATCTTATGAGGAAATGGTGCACCTTCACCCAAGGAAGTGAAGTAGCAAGGACTAGGATGATGACAAAGAAAGAGGGCAACTAGAAATCATCACCCGAAGGTTGTATTGTTACTTAATTCATTTATACTCAGAATTGTTGAAAATTGGAAGTTCGAATGCACTTTTGATTAATAGCTACTCGTAGTTGGAACCTTTTTCAATTCTGTCTTTTAAGATTTTGAGTTGAAAAGGTCTATGTTTGCTGGTCTTTATGTCACTGCACCCTTACTTCGCTTACTTGTATGTTTGTCCCTTTGAATCAAATGAAAAAGAGAATGAGTGTTTTTAAAGACCAGAGAGAAGTTCATACTATGGAGTAAGTTCATGAGTTTATGGTATAGTCATAAGTTAGCTAAGTTGGTTCAACCATAAGGTGGGAAGATTACGTTAGTTACACTAACGTTAACACTAACGTGGAATGGGAGTAACTTGCAAAGTTAATGAGAAAAGTAATTGCCAATAACGCTCTCGAAGCCATCATTGCCCACGTTAAGAGTCACGTTAACTAAGTTAACGTGAACTCTAACGTGGAAGAACGGAAATGAGCCAACGTTAGTGACACTTAACATTATCACTAATGTTGGACCAAGCTCATAAGTGGCCACGTTAGCTGCCATGTTAACTTAGTTAACGTGGCCTCTAACGTTAAGAAGAAAGGGGGGAGGCCAACGTTAGTGACATTCAACATTATCACTAACGTTCTCGAAGGTTGGCAAGCCTACGTTAAAAGAGCCACGTTAACTAAGTTAACGTGGACTCTAACGTAGGGAAGGGGAAGACTTCTCAACGTTATTGGAAAAGTTGAGTCCCAGTAACGTGTGCGAAGGGCATAGAGGCAACGCTAGTGGCAACGTTTGTGCTACTAACGTTGAAGTTAACGTGGCTCTTACTTTGGTAAGAAACGTTAGTGAAAAAGTGATTGTCACTAACGTTCTCGAACCCATATTTTCACTAAACGTTAACACCACTAACGTCCTGAGCCAAAGTCTCTGCCCACTTCACACTTTCTCTCTGCAAGTAAAACTCAGCCCAATGAAGAAGATAACTGCTTCAAACTCAAGATCCAAAGGCCCATACCCAAGACTTGAAGAACCAACTAGAAGATCAGAAAAGCAGTATATATAGGAGTAGCTTTGAATTAAATTGGGAGTTGGAAATTATAGGGAGCCTTTTGGCATAGAATTACTCTCTGTATTTTACTTTCTCTGCACTTATAGTTTCATCATGTATTCTCCATCTTTGTTTTCATTTTCCAGAGCTATGAACAACTAAACCCCTTTCATTGGGTTAGGGAGCTCTGTTGTAATTTGATGGATCAATACTAGTTTTCATTATTCTTCTTCTATCTTTTCTCTTGATTTTACTTGAAAGCTTTTGATCTTCATCCAATTGGGTAGTTATCTTGGAAAAGAAGCTATTCAAACTTGGATCTCTTCTGAACTTTGAAAGAGGAATGAAGAGATCATGCTAGAAATGCTTTCTCATGCTGGACCAAATTGGGTTTGGATGGATATGTGACTATAATCCTCTCAACACTTGATTTGGGAAATGCATGTGGTATAATCAGTGACCATACTTCATCTCTTCTCATGAGCAATTGACCAAGGAGATCAATGAGTGCATTGATTGAGGAGGAGATGAAAATGAAATTGATCCGGAGAATGCAACATCTCCTGAGCCCAACGAACTCCCCATTTCTGATCTTACCCATTCTCTTTAATTTCTGTTATTTACTCTTATGAGCAATTCCCCATTCCCATTTACAATTCTGCAATTTACTTTCCGTCATTTACATTCAGCTCTTCATTTTTAGCATTTACTTTTCTGTTATTTACTTTCCCGCCATTTAATTTTCTGCAATTCTCAACTCAAATTCTGGATTCGCTCAACTAGAACATTCCTCTAGTTAAAATTGCTTGATCAATCAATCCCTGTGGGATTCGACCTCACTCTATTGTGACTTTTTACTTGACGACAAATTCGGTACACTTGCCGAAGGAAATTTGTTGAGAGACAAGTTTTCCGTGTATCAAGTTTGGGCCATCAAATATTGGACAAAGTATTAACTATTATATATTTCTGGAAAGCCCAGGATGTCTACTTTGCAACGCAATTGTGCCAATTGGGCTTCTGTAGCTTCAGAAAATTCACTTCGAGTGCAGGGAGGTCAGAATCCAACAGCATCTGCAGTCCTTTTTTAGTCTCTGAATAAGATTTTTGCTCAGGTCCCTCAATTTCAGCCAGAAAATACCTGAAATCATAGAAAAATATACAAACTCATAGTAAAGTCCAGAAATGTGATTTTTATTTAAAAACTAATAAAAATATAATAAAAACTAACTAAAATATACTAAAAACATACTAAAAATAATGCCAAAAAGCGTATAAATTATCCGCTCATCAGCTGTCTTTTCTTGACCCTGTGGATCCACTGCTATTTGATTGTACCTTGAATATCCGTCCAGAAAATAATAAAAAGCATGACCTGCTAGTCTCTGTAGCATTTGGTCAATAAAGGGAAAAGGAAAATGATCCTTTCTGGTGGCATCATTGAGTTTTCTATAGTCAATGCACATATGCCACCCTGTAACGGTCCTTTTAGGGATCAGTTCATTCTTTTCATTATGAACCATTGTCATGCATCCCTTCTTGGGAATAACCTAGACAGGGCTCATCCAGGGGCTATCAGAAATGGGATAAATAATTCCAGCCTTCCAGAGCTTAGTGCCTTCCTTCTGCACTACTTCCTTCATAGATGAATTCAATCGCCTCTGTGGTTGTACCACTGATTTGGCATTATCCTCCACCGGGATTTTATGTATACATCGGGCTGGGCTAATTCCCTTAAGGTCACTTATAGTCCACCCAAGGGCGGTCCTATGTGTTTTGAGCACTTAAATTAGTGCTTCTTCTTCCTGTGGCTCTAAAGAAGAGCTTATGATAACATAATAGGTGTCTCCTTCTCCCATAAATGCATATTTCAAGGAGGAATGTAATGGCTTAAACTCAAGCTTTAGAGGCTTCTCCTTTTCCTTAGAGGTTTCCAAAGGTTCCTCTGAATCAGGCTGGGATCAAGGATATCATCTAGCCCTTCCTTGAGACTTTCGGCCATGCTGACCTCTTCCACCAGGGAATCAATGAGATCAATGCTCATGCATTCTTCAGGGATGTCTGGATGCTGCATAGCTTTGACAGCATTCAGTACGAACTTTTCCTCATTGACTCTTAGGGTTACTTCTCCCTTTTCAACATCAATGAGGGTCCGTCTTGTAACTAGGAAGGGTCTCCTTAAGATAAGGAATGCACACATGTGCCCTTCCATGTCCAACAACACAAAGTTAGTGGGAAAAGTAAAGGGTCCGACCCTGACAATCATGTCTTCGATTACTCCTGATGGTATCTTAATAGAACCATCAGCAAGTTGAAGGCATATGCGCGGGTTAGTTTGACTTCATCAGTCAAACAAAGCTTCTTTATTAGAGAAGCAAGTATTAGGTTGATGCTTTGGTGCACGAATTGTGAATCACACTTTTCACAACTCGTACCACTAACCAGCAAGTGCACTGGGTCATCCAAGTAATACCTTACGTGAGTAAGGGTCGAATCCCACGGAGATTGTTGGTTTGAAGCAATCTATGGTTATCTTGCAATTCTTAGTCAGGAAGTCAATTATATTTATCAGTTGAATTGTGAATAAACAAGAGAGCATGGGTTAAAGGTTACTTGTTATGCAGTAGTGGAGAATATGTTGGAGTTTTACCAATGGATTCTAGCTTATACCACGGAGATTCTGATTAAGGAATCTAAGAGATATTCATTCAATCTGATGTAGAACGGAGGTGATTGTCAGACACACGTTCATGGATTGAGGAAGGTGATGAATGTCACGGATCATCACCTTCTCCAAAATGAGGCGCGAATGGATATCTTAGATAGGAACACGTATGTTTGAATGGAAAACAGAGATACTTGCATTAATTCATCGAGGCACAGCAGAGCTCCTCACCCCCAACAATGGAGTTTAGAGACTCATGCCATCAAAATGTACAAAGTTCAGATCTAAAATATCATGAGATACAAAATAAATCTCTAAAAGTTGTTTAAATACTAAACTGGTAACCTAGGTTTACAGAAAATGAGTAGACTATGACAGATAGTGCAGAAATCCACTTCTGGGGGCCACTTGGTGTGTGCTGGGGCTGAGACTAAAGCTTCTCATGTGCCTGGGCTGTTTTGGGCGTTCAACGCCAGGTTGTAACCTGTTTTTGGCGTTGAACTCCACTTTGTAACTTGTTTCTGGCGCTGGACGCCAGACTGCAGCATGGAACTGGCGTTGAACGCCAGTTTACGTTGTCTATTCTTGAGTAAAGTATGAACTATTATATATTTATGGAAAGCCCTGGATGTCTACTTTCCAACTCAATTAGAAGCGTGCCATTTGGACTTCTTTAGCTCCAGAAATTCCATTTTGAGTGCAGAGAGGTCAGAATCCAACAGCATCAGCAGTCCTTTTTCAGCCTGAATCAGATTTTTGCTCAGCTCCCTCAATTTCAGCCAAAAAATACCTGAAATTACAGAAAAACACACAAGCTCATAGTAAAGTCCAGAAATATGAATTTTGCCTAGAAACTAATGAGAATAAACTAAAAACTAACTAAAATATACTAAAATCTATATGAAATTAACCCCAAAAATCGTATAAAATATCCGCTCATCATGCTTGTTCCATGGTCACATAGAGCTGTCCTTGTACAAGCATCACCTAGAGTGCACGGTATCATAAAGCTTCCAGGATCCTTAAGTTTCTCTGGTAAGCTGTTCTGAATGATTACACTGCACTCTTTAGTGAGGAGGAATGTTTTTGTCTCTCTCCAATCCTTCTTATGACTCAGAATGTCCTTCATGAACTTAGCATAAGAAGGTATCTGTTCAAGAGCCTCTGCAAAAGGGATCTTGATCTCTAATGTTCTGAGATAATCCGCAAAGCGGACAAATTGTTTATCTTTTTCCTCTTGACAGAGTTTCTAAGGAAATGGCATCTTAGCCTTATAATCATCAACCTTGGTTGATGAAGGCTGAATGCCATGTGTGTTGGAAGGAGAGTTACTACCTTGCTTAGGAGGGTTGTAATCAATGAGTGACTGACCTCCCTTGCTAGAGCATTCAACGCCCATGCTGTTGTCACCTTCCTGGCATTTGACGCCAAGGGCAACATCCCCTTGTGGGCATTCAACGCCAAGGGTGCTGCCTCCTTGGGCGTTAGAACGCCCAGTCTCTGCCCTTTCCTAGCATTCAACATCAAGAGTGATATCTCCCTGGGTGTTTGAATGCCAGAGTTATCGTCTGCAGAGACCTAGGTTCCCTTCTTATTGTACTGAGGTTGAGTGTTTAAGGATTTTCCGCTCCTCAGTTGAATAGCCTGGCTTTCTTCTGTTATCTTCTTAGATAACTGCTGCCTTGTTTGACTCAGCCAGGCTTCTACATTCCTATTAGAAGCCTGAGTTTCTCGCAAAGCCTCTTGCAGTTCCAGTAGTTGCTGGGCAAGGGCGTGCTGTTGCTGAGTCAATAGGCCATCCTGTTCTAGAGGGTTAGGCTCAGTAGATACTGCCTTAACCTCTCCTTTTATAGAGGTGTCAGCAGATGAGTACAGATGCTGATTAGTGACAATTGTCTCAATAAGTTCTTAAGCTTCTCGAATGGTCTTTCTCATGTGTATGAAACCACCAGCAGAGTGGTCTAAAGATATTCTAGCCATGTCTGAAAGTCCATAATAGAAGATGTCTAACTGTACCCATTCTGAAAATATTTTAGTGGGACATTTTCCTAACATCCTTCTATACCTTTCCCAGGCATCATAAAGGGATTCACCATCTCCTTGTTTGAAGCCTTGGATGTCCAGCCTTAGCTGGGTCATCTTCCTTAGGGGAAAGTATTGATTTAAAAACTTGTCTACTAACTGTTTCCAAGTTTTCAAACTAGCCTTAGGCTGGTTATCCAACCACCTCTTTGCTTGATCCTTTACAGCAAAAGAAAAGAGCAATAATCTGTAGACATCTTGGTCTACTCCCCCACTGTGTACTGTGTCAGTAATTTTTAAGAAATCTACCAGGGAATCTGTAGGTTATTCCCAAGGAAGCCCAGAATACTGGCAGCTTTGCTGCACTAGAGTAATAAGTTGAGGGTTTAGCTCAAAGTTATTTGCTCTGATGGGAGGTATGCTAATACTTCTTCCATAGAAGTCAACAGTGGGATTTGTATAAGATCCTAGAGTTCTTCTAAAATTTTCATTCCCATTTGGGTTCATGATGAAGAAAGGTACAAGAAGAGAAAGAAGGCTAAGGATAGAAGGGGAAGAAGAGTAGTTTTCGAAAATTAGGAGAGAGAAGAGTGAGAAGATAAGTAATTAATTAAAAAGAGATTTGAATTTCAGATTTGAAATTTGAAAATTTGAATTTAAATTTTGAAATTTAAATTTTAAAATTTGAATTTTAAATTTTAAATTTTTTGAAATTTGAATTTGAAATTTTAAATTTTGAAATCTTAAAATTTTGAATTTTTGAAAAAGTCAATAAGATAAGATAGAGACTTGAAAATATTTATTTTTTAAAAGGTTTAATTTTTAAAATTTGAATTTAAAATTTGAAATTTAATATTTGAATTTAAATAACTAAGAAGATAAGATGAAAAATTAAAAATCAAATTCTAAATTTTTTGTTTAAAATTTTGAAAATTAAATTAAAAAATAAAAATAGAAAAGATATTTTTTTTATTTTTGAATTTAACGAGGAAAGAGAAAAACAACAAAATTATACCAAACTTAAAATTTTTAGATCTAGATGGACCTATTGTGAAAAATTGGAGGAAAAATACATAGAAACACCAAACTTAAAAAATTTTATGATAAAAAAACAAGGAAAAACAAGAACACTTTGAAGATTGATAAGAACACCAAGAACAAGATTCAAGATATTTGAAGAACACAAGAACACACAAAGAACACCAAACTTAAAACTTTTGAACATCTAACCTCAAATTTTCAAAAATTTAAAAGAAAAATACAAGAAAACATGAAACTTAAAGATTGAAAAAAGATTTAACCAAAGAAAATATTTTTGAAAAAAATTTTGAAAGAAAGATTCCAAAAAAAATCGAAAATTGCAATAAGAACAAAAACAAAAACTCAAACAAAAAAAAATTAATAAAAAGAGCTAAAGATTCTTGAAAATAAAAATTTTGAAAAAGGTTTTTGGAAAAGTTTTAAAATTTTTTGAATTGAAAAACAAGAAACAAGTATGAGTCAAACCAGGAACACAGATTAAGCAAAGAAAAGACAAATAAATTTGAAAAAGGTTTTAAATTTTTTTCGAAAAATAAAGAAGAGAAAAATAAAAATAAAAGACTCAACTAAAATAAAAAAGAATCACTTAAAAATGATCAAAAAATAAATTACCTGATATAGGGAGCAAGACAATCCATCATTTTGTCCAAACTCGAACAATCCTCGGCAACGGTGCCAAAAACTTGTTACACGAATCCCCATACTTTCATACAGCTGTACTAGCAAGTGCACTGGGTCGTCCAAGTAATACCTGAGTGAGTCAGTCTCGATCCCACGAGGATTGTGGTTTGAAGCAAGCTATGGTTATCCTATAGGTCTTAGTCAGATTCAGAATTCAGTTGGATTGATGTAAGGGCAATTAATATTGTATAAATTACTTTTTATATTAAATGGAATAATAATAAGAATATAGTTGAGGATTGGAGTTGCTTTGTCTTTCTGAATTAACTTTGGTAGTACTCTTTCCTTTGCTTGTGAATGATTTCTTCAATGGCAGGCTGTATGTGATTGACGCTGGTTTGAGAAGCCGCCAATACACCTCCGGATCTGAACCCTAGGGTTAGTGCGGATCCATTCTGATTGAGGGTGAAGCTCCTACAGTTTATTTTCCTTGATGATCCTACTCAAAATGCGACAGACAAGGTCGAATCTTTCAGATTGGAGGAATACTGCGCCTTTGGTTCTAGCCTCTACCATAGAGACCCTAATATCCCCATAAATCGGCTGAATTGATGTCTCGAGAAGTCTCCAACGAAGTCGTGGATTAGCCGTCTGAGAGATGTATAGTCAAGCTGGTGGTTCATCATTGTCCGATGAAAGACGCACTCTAAACCCATGTAGAATGTGATAACCTTATGCCAGTTCAACGCATTCATATTGATGAAGAACGAATATACATCTTAGAATTAATCAAACACGGATCGAAGAAGAACAGTAATACTTTTATTAATTCATAGGACTCAGCATAGCTCCTCCCCTTAACCTAGGAGCTTTAGAAACTTATACTGAAAGGAAAATACAATGTAAAACTTGAATATCGTGTGTAATGTTAGGCGTCCTAATAAAGAAAATTTATGCCAATTCGGAAGACTAGATAAAGTAATTCCGTTGTGAGTATAGTCCAAACCGGCAATGGATCCTGTCAATCAAAATTCAATCCAAGATACTGTCACAATTCAAACCAATTTAACCGAGAGTATTTAAACTCCCGGGTCGTTCTCCCTAGGAACTAGTGACAACAAGTGCATAAAATTTTGGTTGTGGAAAGCAAAGGATTTTCAATGATAAGAAAGCAATAAAGAAATAAAGAGATAAAAGAACAAGGCAAAATTGCAACTAATAAAGTAATGAAAGAACAAAAGAACTATGCATATAATATAAACAAGTAAAACTATAAAATGATTGAAAAATGGTTCAAAACATAAATGAATCCTTGACTTGGGATGAGTTATGGGACCCCTTCCTTGCTATAACCACAACTATGGTAATTATCATGAGTTAATCTCGCCTAGTTAACCCTAAACATCGAGGAGTAGGTCAAGCAAGCATAATTGACCTTAATCCATAAGTTCTAACCAACTTACCAAACTAGTTGGTAAAAGGCTAGCTTTAATGGAAACAAGAATCAACTAACTCCTCAAGAATTACCACTAAATGTTGGACATTATGGCTCTAGTAATCCATAAACTCATTCCCAAGCCAAGGGGTGAAAATCTACCCCATAATCAAAATTGGCATTTCATCAAACACATAGAGGGCATAAACATAAAACATGGCAAAATTGGGAAAATGCTAAAAGCTATGAACCATAAATGATCAAAATCAATAAAACCAACTCAAACAAACATATAAAAGCCATCAAACATCAAATTAAACAACTAGGAATTCAAAAATGCAAAACTATGTGAATATTGACAAGAGTGAGTAAAATATATGAAAGTGTAGAACAAGTAATGTAATTGAAAGAGAAATTAAAGAAATACTTACAATGCAATTGTTAGAATTCAAAATCAAACTTGAAGTATAAAATTCTACAAACACTAATTAAAACCCTAAGAGAGAATTTCCTAATCTACACTACTCCTACTCCTACTATATGTTTTTCCTCTTCAAAGATGGCTCCCTTCATATAGCACTTGGTTTCAGCCTTGAGTCTTCAAAAATTGGGACCAAAAAGGCCTCAGAAAACGCACAGCACGTGACTTTTTAATGGAGGCATGCGTTGGGACCTATGCGGCTGCACAGATGTGTGCGTCCGCACACTTCGCTGAATTTCTACCTGTGCATACGCACAGGAGGTTGTGCGCACGTACACCAGGCGATGCAATTGGACACGCGACGTGGCCCATGCGCACGCATGGCTCTAATTCGATGGCTGTGCGTACGCACGCATGTCTGTGCACATACACACTAGGCTGAGCTCTTCTCCTTTGTTTTCTTCATGTTTTCTCCCTTTTGGCATGCTTTCTTCCACTTCTACCAAATAATTCTAGCCTTTAGGACCTGAAATCACTCAACAAACATATCATGGTATCGAATGGAGTAAAAGTGGGATTAGATTGCTCAATTTAGGCACAAAAATGCATGTTTTCACATTCAGGTTCAATTTAGGGATCAAACACAAAAGTATGCTATTTAGGTGATTAAGTGTGAGTTCATATGCTAGAATCCATTCAAATCAAGCCAAAATATATCGGAAAATATGGACTCATCACGTCCCCCTTTAGAGAGATATAAAATAAGTCTTAAATACTAAACAGATGACTAGTAAGGGTAAAACAGTCTATCTAATGCTAAAATCAACTTCTGGGGCCTACTTGGTGAGTGTTTGGCCCCCTTATTGAGCACTGGCTATGGGGTCGTCTCTGGGCATTTGGACGCTGGACTCTGCTCTGTGGGCGCTGGACGCCTGGAAGGGGGCACGTAGCTGGCGTTGGACGCCAGTTTTGGGTCTTCTAATCTTAAGCAAAGTAGAGACTATTATATATTGCTGGAAAGCTCTGGAAGCCAGCTTTCCATAGCCATTGAGAACGAGCTATTTGGACTTTTGTAGCTCCAGAAAAGCTCCTTCAAGTCCAAGGAGGTCAGATGGACAGCATCTGCAGTGCTTTCTCTGTCTCTGAATCAGACTTTTGTTCCAGCTCCTCAATTTCAGCCTGAAATTACCTGAAATTGCACAAAAACACACAAACTCATAGTAGAATCCAAAAATGTGAATTTAACACTAAAACCTATAAAAACTTAATAAAAAATAAACAAAACATACTAAAAACTATATGAAAATGATGCCAAAAAGTATATAAAATATCCGCTCATCAGTGATCTTCTTCTATATATACTAACCTAATGACTAAGTATTACAAAAGTATGATAAAATAGTCTATTAGTGCGAAAATCTAACCTTATGCTCTCTTTTGTATTTTGATTATTTTGTTGTAGTACTTTCTCTCACCTTTTTATTTTAGACTTTATAGCCTTAGAGGCTTGATTTCAGAGATAAGTTGTATAAGCTATTTTCACTTATAAAACTCTTTGGTATTTCACTTTGGCTAGCCAGCCTAAACTCTGTAGGCTGTGACTAGTCCTCTTTTAGGTACATCATACTTTTATATATATATTGTTAATTTAATTATTACCTTGTGTATCTTGGAGCTATCTACAAGGTTTTATATGCATTATGTCTTGTTCTGTTCGTACCCACGCGTTTAGTTACCGTGTGTGAACACTTCGCATTTTGTAATTTCGATTTATGAGACTTTGAGCTTTTATTCCTTCATTGGGATTCTAGTTATATAAATTCTTGGATATATATTATATATTATAAGCTTTAGAACTGTCGTGGCACTTTTTTATCCTTTACTTTATGGCAAGAGGTAAGGCTTAGGGTAACGGGGTATTACATCTTTAATTTTCTTTCTTGCAATTTCTATTTCTTGTTCATCATTCCAAAACCCCAAAAATATTTCATAACCAATAACATGCACACTTCCCTACAATTCCTTTGAGAGACGACCCGAGGTTTAAATACTCTCGTTTTTTATTGGTTAGTATTGTGACAAACAAAATTAACTTTGATTGAGGGTTAATTGTTGGTTTGGACCTATACTTCGACGGAATTATTTTGTGAAAATTATTGGTGCACGAAATTGTGATTACACTTTTCACAACTCCACACAACTAACCAGCAAGTGCACTGGGTCGTCCAAGTAATACCTTACGTGAGTAAGGGTCGATCCCACGAAGATTGTCAGCTTGAAGCAAGCTGTGGTTATTTTGTAAATCTTAATCAGGAGATTAATGATAAGAGTGATTGTATTTATGAAAAATAAATAACATGAAATAAATAGTACTTGTGATTCAGTAATGAGAAACAGGCTGAGGTTTCGGAGATGCTCTGTCCTCTGAATCTCTACTTTCCTACTGCCTTCTTCTCCAAACACGCATGGCTTCCTTCAATGGCAAGCTTTATGATCCTCTCGGATGAAAAATACCAGGTACGGTCTCTGCACGGCTAATCAACTGTCAGATTTCTCATCTCGGATGAAAAATACCATATACAGCTACCGCACGGCTAATCATCTGTCGGTTCCCACTAACATCGGAATAAGACCCTTGTCCTTTTTTACACTGTCACTACGCCAACATTTGCAGGTTTGAAGCTCATCACAGTCATCCCTTCCCAGATCCTACTCGGAATACCACAGACAAGGTTTAGACTTTCTGGATCCTAGGAATGCTGCCAATTGATTCTAGCCTATACCACGAAGGTTCTAACCTCCGGACTCGGTCCGTGGATTAGAAACCCAAGAGATACACACTCAAGCTGTCACCCAATGACTACGTTGAGCTCAGATAGAATGAGAATGGTTGTCAGGCACGCATTCATAGGTTGAGGATAATGATGAGTGTCACGGATCATCATATTCTCTATATTGAAGTACGAGTGAGTATCTTAAAATGGAATCAAGCGTGATTGAATAGAAAACAGTAGTAATTACATTAATCCATTGAAACACAGCAGAGCTCCTCACCCCCCCTATGGGGTTTAGAGACTCATGCCATAGAAAATACAATAAGAAGTGTAAAAATGTCATAAGTTGCCAAATGAATCTCTAAAAGTAGTTTTTATACTAAACTAGCAACTTAGGTTTACAGAAAATAACTAACTAAGGGCAGATAGTGTAGAAATCCACTTCTGGGACCCACTTGGTGAGTGTTTGGGCTGAGCTTTCAAGATTTCCCGTGCATATGCCTATATCTGGCGTTAGACGCCACCCTGGGTGCCAAAATGGGCGTTTAACGCCAAGAATTATGCTAGTTCTGGCGTTTTACGCTAGGAAGTTTTAGGCTGGCTTTAGACGCCAGTTTGGACCATCAAATCTCAGACAAAGTATGGACTATTATATATTTCTGGAAAGCCCAGGATGTCTAATTTCCAACGCAATTAAAAGCGTGCTGATGAGCGGATAATTTATACGCTTTTTGACATTGTTTTTAGTATGTTTTTAGTATGTTCTAGTTACTTTTAGGGATGTTTTCATTAGTTTTTATGTTAAATTCACATTTCTGGACTTTACTATGAGTTTGTGTGTTTTTCTGTGATTTCAGGTACTTTCTGGCTGAAATTGAGGGACTTGAGCAGAAATCAGATTCAGAGGTTGAAAAAGGACTGCTGATGTTGTTGGATTCTGACCTCCCTGCACTCAAAGTGGATTTTCTGGAGCTACAGAACTCGAAATGGCGCGCTTCTAATTGCGTTGGAAAGTAGACATCCAGGGCTTTCCAGCAACATATAATAGTCCATACTTTGGCCAAGAATTGACGACGTAAACTGGCGTTCAACGCCAGCCTTCTGCCCAAATCTGGCGTCCGGCGCCAGAAAAGGATCCAAAACCAGAGTTGAACGCCCAAACTGGCATAGAAACTGGCGTTCAACTCCACAAATGGCCTCTGCACGTGTAACACTCAGGCTCAGCCTAAACACACACCAAGTGGGCCCCGGAAGTGGATTTATACATCAAAAACTTACTCATGTAAACCCTAGTAGCTAGTTTATTATAAATAGGACCTCTTACTATTGTATTAGGCATCCTGGATTGTATTTTGATCCTGTGATC
>NC_029786.2:50315141-50318650 GCF_000816755.2 Arachis ipaensis | reverse complement strand
GATTCAATGATTGAATGACTGTGACGAGCTTCAAACTCGCGATTGTTGGGCGTTAGTGACAGACGCAAAAGGAGGGTGAATCCTATTCCAGCATGATCGGGAACCGACAGATGAATAGCCGTGCCGTGACAGGGTGCGTGAGCATATTATTCACTGAGAGGATAAGATGAAGCCATTGACAAAGGTGATGCCTCCAGACGATTAGCCGTGCCGTGATAGGGCATTGGATCATTTTCCCGAGAGATGACCGAAAGTAGGCATTGACAGTGGTGATGTATCACATAAAGCCAGCCATGGAAAGGAGTAAGACTGATTGGATGAAGATAGCAGGAAAGCAGAGGTTCAGAGGAACGAAAAGCATCTCCATTCGCTTATCTGAAATTCCTGCCAATGAATCTACATAAGTACCTCTATCCTTTTTATTGTTTATTTGAATCTAATAAAATATCATGTTTAAATCCGCCTGACTGAGATTTACAAGGTGACCATAGCTTGCTTCAAGCCAACAATCTCTGTGGGATCGACCCTTACTCACGTAAGGTTTATTACTTGGACGACCCAGTACACTTGCTGGTTAGTTGAACGGAGTTGTGTCCACACATAGTAAAGAGCCATAATAATGATTCCATACAATAACAAAGAGTACTACATTAATGTGATCACAATTTCGTGCACCAAGTTTTTGGCGCCGTTGCCGGGGATTGTTCGTGTATGGACAACTGACGGTTCATCTTGTTGCTCAGATTAGGTAATTTTCTTTTTATTTTCTTTTCAAAAATTTTTCAAAAATACTTTCAAAATTTTGAAATCTGTTTTCGAGAAAAAATAAAAATGTTTTCAAAAATAAATTATTCTATGGCTTCAAAAATTTTTAAGAATGAATTCTAGTGTTTCATGAAATATGTTGAATCATATCTGGCTATAAAGCCATACCCAAACTACTTTGGGATTGGTATTCAACTAATCACTTCAGCCCATGTAATTATATGTTGCAGCCTGGCTGGCTGTAAAGCCATGTCTAAATTTATTTGGACTGAGGCTTGCAATTGGTTATCAAGAGCAAGCTAGTTGGAGCTAATCCACCTGCTACTGTTCCTGATCTACCCGCTGTTGATCCACGATCACCTACTGAAGCTTGGCTGGCCATTGACCATGTCTAGTGTTTTGGACTGGAGCTTTCATTGAAAGCTTGGCTGGCTAGTGAGCCATGTCTAATTCCTGGACTGAAGCTTTAGACTAACATGGCAAGATTCCTAGAATTCATATTAAAAATTTTGGAATCCTTATTTTTCTTTTAATTTTCGAAAAATATAAAATAAAAATCCAAAAAAAAATTAGAAAATAAAAAAAAAAATCAAAAATATTTTTATGTTTCTTGTTTGAGTCTTGAGTCATGTTATAAGTTTGGTGTCACTTGCATATGCATCTTGCATTTTTTCGAAAATTTCATGCATTCATAGTGTTCTTCATGATCTTCAAGTTGTTCTTGGTGAGTCCTCTTGTTTGATCTTGATGAATTTTTGTTTTTGTGTCTTTTCATGTTTATCATATACATTCTTGAATTCTTAGTGCGTAACCAAACTCTAAGTTTGGTGTTGGAGAGTCTCAACAAAGCTCTGCATATGTGTGAGGCTCCATGAGAGCCCACTGTCAAGCTATTGATATTAAAGAAGCGCTTGTTGGGAGGCAACCCAATGTTTATCTAATTCTTATTTTTATTGTTTTTTATGTTTTCTTAGGTTCATGATCATGTGGAGTCACAAAATAAACAAAAAAATCAAAAACGGAATCAAAAACAGCAGAAGAAAAATCACACCCTGGAGGAGCATCTGTCTGGCGTTCAAACGCCAGAACAGAGCATAGTTCAGGCGCTGAACGCCCAGAATGGGAGCATCCTGGCGCTGAACGCCCAGAACAAGCATGGTTCTGGCGTTCAACGCCAGAAATGGAAGCAAAGGGGCGTTGAACGCCCAAAATGGGCACCAACCTGGCGCTGAACGCCCAGAGTTGTGTGCAAGAGCATTTTGCATGCCTAAATTGGTGCAGGGATGTAAATGCCTTGACACCTCAAGATCTGTGGACCTCACAGGATCACCTCAGGATCTGTGGACCCCACAGGATCCCCACCTACCTCATCATCTCTCTTCCCATTTATGATCATCCCTTCTGTTATCCATTTACCACTCACATCCATACACCCACTACCTTAAAAATTCAACATCTCTCTCCCACCCAATCCCACCCATATGGCCGAATACACACTCCCATCCATCTCCTCCATATCTTCTTCAGTCTTTCTTCTTTTGCTCGAGGGCGAGCAACATTCTAAGTTTGGTGTGGTAAAAAGCATAGATTTTTTGTTTTTTTTTCCATAACCATTGATGGCACCTAAGGCCAGAGCTAATTGGGGACTTTTTCAATGGATAAAGTGAGATGCCAAAACTATTCAAGAGGCAAAAAGCTATAAGTCCCGCTCATATGATTGAAGCTCTGTTTCACTGATAGTTTGGAATTTATAGTATATTTTCTTCTTTTTATCCTATTTGATTTTTAGTTGCTTGGGGACAAGCAACAATTTAAGTTTGGTGTTGTGATGAGCGGATAATTTATACGCTTTTTGACATTGTTTTTAGTATGTTTTTAGTATGTTCTAGTTACTTTTAGGGATGATTTCATTAGTTTTTATGTTAAATTCACATTTCTGGACTTTACTATGAGTTTGTGTGTTTTTCTGTGATTTCAGGTACTTTCTGGCTGAAATTGAGGGACTTGAGCAGAAATCAGATTCAGAGGTTGAAAAAGGACTGCTGATGCTGTTGGATTCTGACCTCCCTGCACTCAAAGTGGATTTTCTGGAGCTACAGAACTCGAAATGGCGCGCTTCTAATTGCGTTGGAAAGTAGACATCCAGGGCTTTCCAGAAATATATAATAGTCCATACTTTGGCCAAGCATTGACGACGTAAACTGGTGTTCAACGCCAGCCTTCTGCCCAAATTTGGCGTCCGGCGCCAGAAAAGGATCCAAAACCAGAGTTGAACGCCCAAACTGGCACAGAAACTGGCGTTCAACTCCACAAATGGCCTCTGCACGTGTAACACTCAGGCTCAGCCCAAACACACACCAAGTGGGCCCCGGAAGTGGATTTATTCATCAATTACTTACTCATGTAAACCCTAGTAGCTAGTTTATTATAAATAGGACCTCTTACTATTGTATTAGGCATCTTTGGATCACGTTTTGGGGGCTGGCCATCTCGGCCATGCCTAGACCTTCACTTATGTATTTTCATACGGTAGAGTTTCTACACTCCATAGATTAAGGTGTGGAGCTCTGCTGTTCCTCAAAGATTAATGCAAGTACTACTGTTTTCTATTCAATTCTTCTTATTTCGCTTCTAAGATATCCATTCGCACCCAAGAACATGATGAAGGTGATGATTATGTGTGACGCTCATCATCCTTCCCCCTTATGAACGCGTGCCTGACAAACACTTCTGTTCTACATGAA
>NC_029786.2:50271818-50315056 GCF_000816755.2 Arachis ipaensis | reverse complement strand
GCTGGTTAGTTGAACGGAGTTGTGTCCACACATAGTAAAGAGCCATAATAATGATTCCATACAATAACAAAGAGTACTACATTAATGTGATCACAATTTCGTGCACCACGTGCCAATTGGACTTCTGTAGCTCTAGAAAATTCACTTCGAGTGCATGAGGGTCAGAATCCAATAGCATCTGCAGTCCTTTTTCACCCTCTGAATTAGATTTTTGCTCAGGTCCCTCAATTTCAGCCAGAAAATACCTAAAATCACAGAAAAACACACAAACTCATAGTAAAGTCCAGAAATGTAATTTTTGAATAAAAACTAATAAAAATATAATAAAAAGTAATTAAATCATACTAAAAACTATGTAAAAATAATGCCAAAAAGGGTATAATTTATCCGCTCATCACAACACCAAACTTAAATTGTTGCTTGTCCCCAAGCAACTAAAAACAAAATAGGATAAAAAGAAGAGAATATACAATAAATGCCAAAATATCAATGAAGCTTAGTTCCAATTAGATGAGCAGAACTAGTAGCCTTTTTGCTTCCAAATAGTTTTCGCATCTCTCTTTTTACCTTGAAGTTCAGAACGATTGGCATCCATAGGAACTCAGAATTCAGATAGTGTTATTGATTCTCCTTGTTCAGTATGTTGATTCTTGAACACGGCTACTTTATGAGTCTTGGCCGTGACCCTAAGCATTTTGTTTTCCAGTATTACCACCGGATACATAAATGTCACAGACACATGACTGGGTGAACCTCTTCAGATTGTGACTCAGCTTTGCTAGAGCCCCCAGTTAGAGGTGCCCAGAGCTCTTAAGCACACTCTTTTGCTTTGGACCACGACTTTAACCACTCAGTCTCAAGCTTTTCACTTGGACCCTCGTGCCACAAGCACATGGTTAGGGACAGCTTGATTTAGCCACTTAGGCCAGGATTTTATTCCTTTGGGCCCTCCTATCCATTAATGCTCAAAGCCTTGGATCCTTTTTTTACCTTTGCCTTTTAGTTTAAAGTGTTACTGGATTTTTTTGCTTGCTTTTTCTTTTCTTTTCTTTTTTCTTTTATTTCTTTTGCAAGCTTTTCACTGCTTTTTCTTGCTTCAAGGATCAATTTAATGATTTTTCAGACTATCAATAACATTTTTCCTTTTTCATTATTCTTTCAAGAGCTAACAATTTTTAACATTCATAAACAACAACTTCAAAAATATGTACTGTTCAAGCATTCATTCAGAAAACAAAAAGTATTGTCACCACATCAAAATAATTAGACTAGTTTCAAGATAAATTTCGAAACTATGTACTTCTTGTTCTTTTTCAAATAAAAACATTCTTTCTTTAAGAAAGGTGAGGGATTCATGGAATCATTCATAGCTTTAAGACATAGACTCTAAATTTTATTGATCATGGAATAAAAATAAGACATAAAATAAACATAAAACAGACAAATAATAATAAAAGGAAGGAAATTAAAGACATAAAAATAAATTACTCTAATACTAGTGCTTATGTGATTCTTAAAATAGGTTTCTATTAATAAAAGTTATCACAGAGTTAGGACACAACAACCTTGATTTTGAGGGATAGGTGCTCCTTAAATCTGTTGGACGTCCAACTCTTCAAGAGACAGCTTCTGATGCTTTAGCTCCTGTATCTCACATCCTTGTCTCTCTTGTTCTATGAGCATTTTGCAGAGCATACTGTTTTGATTCTGCTATTCTTCTTTGAGTTGATTCACAGCTTCTTGTAGCTTGGTGACAAATGCTTCTAAGCCGGCCCAATAATCAAATTGAGGGATTTCTGGGAGGAGCTCATGCGCCCCCTCTTGATGAGGTTATCTTGAATTTGAGGTCCATCCATCACTTTTTTGGTGATTGGGCATTCAACTGTGATATATTCATCCACACCCATATGTATCCCGCATCTTTGCATAACAGACTAATCAAGCTTGGGTAGGCCAACATAGCCTCGGTGGATTCCTTGTTTGCAAACATGTAAATTTCAACAGGGATCATCTGATAAATCTCTACCTCCTTCCCCAGCATAATACAGTGAATCATCACTGCCCTCTTGACAGTGACTTCAAATCGGTTACTGGTTGGGAGAATAGAACATCCTATGAAATCCAGCCACCCTCTAGCAACTAGTTTGAGATCTCCTCTCTTTAACTGGTTTGGGACACCTTTTGAATTGGTAATCCACTTGGTTCCAGGGATGCATATGTCCTCTAGAACTTGATCTAGCCTTTTATCCTTAGCCATTCTCCTGTTAAAGGATTCTGGATCATCTTGTAGTTGAGGAAGTTTAAGAACCTATCTTACTTTGTTAAAGTGGAAGTAAATAACCTTCCCTCTGACCATAGTCCGAAAGGTGTAGAAAGCAGTTCCCTCTAATCTTTGTTTCTCTGTCATCCACAGATTTGCATAGAATTTCTGGACCATATTTCTTCCAACATATATCTCAGGATTAGCCAGGACTTCCCAATCCCTATTTTGAATCTACTCTTGGATCTCCGGGTATTCATCTTCTTTCAGGTTGAACCTAACTTCCGGGATCACTGATCTTCTGCACACAATTTTGAAATAATGGTCTGCATGTTCTTTGGTGCAGAAGTTCTCATGCATCCAACGTGGCTTTGGATTGCTTTCTTTCTTCTCTCTTGAAGCATTTTGTCTTCCTTTGGGTGCCACGAGATTGGTTTGTTTTAACTCAGGGATCACAGAAATCACACCCAACTTAGAGATTTTCTTGTCCTCAAGCAAAATAAAAAGAAAGAAGATGAATAGATGGAGAGAAGGATTCGAATGAGGGAGGAGAGGTGATGACCGAATGTATAAATAAAGGGGAGGGAGGGAATGGGTTCGAAATTTTAGAAAAAGATATGCTTTGAAAGATATGATTGATAAAAGATAAACATGATATGAAAAAGAGAAGATTGTTTTAAAAATTAAGAGATATGAAAAAGATTTGCGGAAGTTAGATCTGAATTTTTTTGTTTATGCATCTATGAAATAAAAGATAATATGAATGAGTTAAAAAGATTTGAAAAGAAATTGGAAATACGAGTGAGTTTTTGAAAAGGAATTGAAAAGAATTGAAAAAGAATTAAAAATAATTTATAAGATTATAAATTTGTGTGAATGGAAATTAAAAATGAATGTTTGTAATGTTTGGATGCAGAAAATTTTGATTTAAAACATGAAAATTCGAAAAAAAATTGGATTGGAAACAAAATTACCTCTCCCCTAGCTGTGTTGGCGTTAAACGCCCAGAATGATAGCCATTCTGGAGTTTAACGCCCATCTGGTGGCCATTTTGGGCGTTTAATGCCCAGCCAGATACCTTGGCTGGCGTTAAACGCCAGAAATCCTTTCTTACTGGGCATTTTTCTGAACGCCCAGAATGCTGCCCATTTTGGCGTTTAACGCCCATAATGCTGCCCATTTTGGCGTCTGGCGTTAAACGCCCAGAATGGTAGCCATTCTGGCGTTTAACGCCCAGATTGCCTCTTTACTGGCGTTTTGATGCTAGTGAGCTCTTTTACTCTGTGATTCTTCTTCTTTATGTTCTGAAGCTTCATATCCTTGACTTGTTCACTGAAAAAGCATCAATAAACATGGACAACAAAATTAAATGGACTTATATAATTGTTATAAACATCTAATTTGATTTGATAATGGCTGGGTTGCCTCCCAGTAAGCGCTTCTTTACTGTCTTTAGCTGGACTTCACTGAGCTTTTTAATTTAGCCTCAGTTTTGAGCTTTCTTGCTCAATATTGGCTTCAAGATAATGTTTGATTCTCTGTCCATTAACAATGAATTTTTTGTCAGAATCAACATCTTGAAGCTCTACATAACCATATGGTGACAAACTTGTAATCACATATGGTCCCCTCTACCGGGATTTCAATTTCCCAGGGAATAATCTGAGCCTAGAGTTAAACAGCAGGACCTTCTGTCCTGGCTCAAAGACTCTAGATGACAGCCTTTTGTCATGCCATCTTTTTGCTTTCTCTTTATAGATTTTAGTATTTTCGAAAGCATTGAGTCTGAACTCCTCTAGCTCATTCAACTGGAGTAATCTTTTCTCTGCAGCTATCTTAGCATCAAGGTTTAGGAACCTGGTTGCCCAGTAGGCCTTGTGTTCCAGTTCTATTGGCAGATGATAGGCTTTTCCATACACAAGTTGGTATGGAGAGGTTCCTATAGGAGTCTTGAATGCTGTTCTGTATGTCCACAGAGCATCATCCAGACTTCTTGCCTAATCCCTTCTACGGGTACTTACAGTCCGTTCCAGGATTCGTTTTAGTTCTCTATTCGAGACTTCAGCCTGCCCATTTGTCTGTGGATGATATGGAGTCGCCACTTTATGGTTAATTCCATATCGTACCAGAGCAAAGTCAACCTGTTTATTGCAGAAATGAGTGCCTCCATCACTGATAAGTATCCTAGGGACACCAAACCTGCTGAAGATATGCTTCTGGAGGAATTTCATTACTGTTTTGGTATCATTAGTGGGTGTTATAATTGCCTCTACCCATTTAGATACATAGTCTACTGCCAATAGAATATAAGTGTTTGAATATGATGGTGGGAAAGGCCCCATAAAGTCAATACCCCATACATCAAACAACTCAATCTCTAAGATCCCTTGTTGAGGCATTGATAAACCACTATTTCACGGTTTATCTTGTGCTCAATTGAGTGGATTTTATCAACTCTTTACCCACTTATTCATAATATTTGCGTGGTTTTATATTTCCTTCCTGATTTTATGCTATGATTGAAAACATGCTTCTTTGATCTTATATTGCTAATATTAATCCTCTTTTATCACCATTAGATGCCTTGATATGTGTGTCAAGTGATCTCAGAGATTACAGGGCAGGAATGGCTCAGAGGATGGAAAGGAAGCATGCAAAAGTGGAAGGAATACAAGAAGTTGGAGAAATTGCTAAGCTGTCCAGCCTGACCTCTTCGCACTCAAACGGCTATAACTTTAGCTACAGAGATCCAAACAACGCGGTTTCAGTTGCGTTGGAAAGCTAACATCCGGGGCTTCGATTTGATTATAATATGCCATTGTTGCCTTGATGCTAGGCGATGCGAATACGTGATCCACGCGGACGCGTCGCATTTGCGAACTTCAATCCGCGCGGCCGCGTGAGCGACGCTTCCGTGTCACTTGCCCGCGACCTGAACGTACCAAAATACGCTAGGGGCGATTTCTGGGCTGTTTTTGACCCAGTTTGCGGCCCAGAAAACACATATTAGAGGCTATAAAGTGGGGGAATGCATCCATTCAAAGGAAAGAGCTCGCATTTTTGTTACTTTCCATGATTTAGATTTAGTCTTGAGAGAGGTTCTCTCCTCTCTCTCTTAGGATTTAGGACTTCTCTTAGTCTGTAAGAGTGACTCTCGATCCAGGTTTTATGTTTCTTTGTTTTAAGCTTCCCATTTCACTTTTATTTATTTATTCCAGCACTTGAGTTGATTATTTACTTTTATAATTTAATTTATGAATTATTCCATGTTATAGATTGTTATTTGAATTAATGATATTTGAGGTATTCTAGTTTATGATTGCTCTCTTTAATTCATTGGCTTCCATCTAAGGACATTTTTATTCCAGAAATTTTACTTTTTCCCCTTTTGGTCTTGGTTAAGAAATCAGTAACTCAACATTATCAAACTCAACATAACTGATAATCGCTATCTTGCTAATTGAACTGAACTTCAATAATCCCAACTTTTTCTTAGGAAATAAATAGGATTCGAAGATCAAACCAAATTGTCCCTTGACTCTCCTTTGCTTTAGTAAAGGTTAACTAAGTGGAATTTAGATTCAACTTTCATTATTGTTGAGAGGGATAACTAAGTTGGACTTCCAATTTCTCTTACCTTGCCAAAAGTTTGCTTTACAGTATTTATTTATTTTAATTGCCATTTAAATTATTTGTCATATAACATATTCCCACCTTACTTCCAAAACCCCAATTTACAAACTCATAACCAATAATAAGAACAAACCTCCCTGTAATTCCTTGAGAAGACGACCCGAGGCTTAAATACTCGGTTATCAATTTTAAAGGGGTTTGTTACTTGTGACAACCAAAACGTTTGTACGAAGGGATTTCTGTCGGTTTAGAGACTATATCTACAACGCGAATGTTTTTATGAAATTTTTTACTGGCAAAAATCCCAACGTCAGGCATGGCATAACTGTGAGGCAGATTACCAGCTCTCTGGCAACTGTCACAGTTACGTACAAACTCTCGGGAGTCTCTATAGAGAGTAGGCCAGTAGAAACCACATTAGAGAACTTTTGTGGCTGTTTGCTCACCTCCGAAGTGTCCTCCATACTGTGATCCATGGCTATGCCATAGGATCTTCTATGCCTCTTCTCTAGGCACACATCTACGGATTACTCCGTCTGCACACCTCTTAAAGGGATATGGTTCATCCCACAAGTAGTACTTTGCATCAGAAATCAACTTTTTCATTTGTTGTTTACTGTACTCTTTGGGTATGAATCTAACAGCTTTATATTTTGCAATGTCTGCAAACCATGGTAATTCCTGAATGGCAAAGAGTTGCTCATCCGGAAAGGTTTCAGAGATCTCAGTAGGAGGGAGGGACGCCCCTGCTACTGGTTCTATCCGGGACAGGTGATCTGCTACCTGGTTCTCTGTCCCTTTTCTGTCTCTTATTTCTATATCAAACTCTTGCAGAAGTGATGAGCGGATAATTTATACGCTTTTTAGCATTATTTTTAGGTATTTTTAGTATTATTTAGTTAGTTTTTAGTATATAATTATTAGTTTTTAAATAAAAATCACATTTTCTGGACTTTACTATGAGTTTGTGTATTTCTCTGTGATTTCATGTATTTTCTGGCTGACATTGAGGGACCTGAGTAAAAATCTGATTCAGAGACTGAAAAAGGACTGTAGATGCTGTTGGATTCTGACCTCCCTGCACTCAAAGTGGGTTTTCTGGAGCTACAAAAGCCCAATTGGCGCTCTCTCACTTGCGTTGGAAAGTAGCATCCTGGGCTTTCCAGAAATATATAATAGTTCATACTTTACCCGAGATTTGATGGCCCAAACTGGCGTTCAAAGTCAGCCTAAAAATTCTGGCGTAAAACGCCCAAACTGGCACTAGAATTTGAGTTAAACACCCAAACTGGCACCAAAGCTGGCGTTTAACTCCAGGAACAGCCTAAGCACAAAAACGCTTCAATGCTCAGCCCAAGCACACACCAAGTGGGCCTCGGAAGTGGATTTCTACATCATTTACTTATTTCTGTAAACGCTAGGCCACTAGTTCATTATAAATAGGACCTTTTACTATTGTATTTTCGTCTTTTGACCATCTTTGGATCATCTTTTGATCTTTTGATCATCTTTTAGAGAGCTTCATTTCATATTTGGGAGGCTGGCCATTCGGCCTTGCCTAGACCGTGTTCTTATGTATTTTCAACAGTGGAGTTTCTACACCTCATAGATTAAGGTGTGGAGCTCTGCTGTTCTTCATGAATTAACGCAAGTACTATTATTCTTCTATTCAATTCACGCCTACTTCTTATTCTAAGATATTTACTCACACTTCAACCTGATGAATGTGATGATCCATGACAAACACTTCCGTTCTATCTACAATAGCTTGACTGTGTATCTCTTAGCCTCCTGGTTCACGACGCATGGTTGCCTGTCCTGACAACAGAGCCTTCCATTCTGTGAGATCAGAGTCTTCGTGGTATAGGCTAGAACCATTGGCAGTATTCCTGAGATTTGGAAAGTCTAAACCTTGTCTGTGGTATTCTGAGTAGGATCTGGGAAGGGATGACTATGACGAGCTTCAAACTCGCGAGTGTTGGGCATAGTGACAGACGCAAAAGGATCAATGGATCCTATTCCAACATGAGTGAGAACTGACAGATGATTAGCCCTACGTAACCCGTAGCCAAACCATTTTCACTGAGAGGACGGACGGTAGCCATTGACAACGGTGATCCCCCAACATACAGCTTGCCATGGAAGGAGGTAACGCATGGTTGGAAGAAGGCAGTAGGAAAGCAGAGGTTCAGAAGCAACAAAGCACCTCCATACGCTTATCTGAAATCCCACCAATGAATTACATAAGTATTTCTATCTTATTTTCTATTTAATTGTATTTTAGTTATCAAAACCTCAAAACCATTTGAATTCGCCTGACTGAGATTTACAAGGATGACCATAGCTTGCTTCAAGCCGACAATCTCCGTGGGATCGACCCTTACTCACGTAAGGTATTACTTGGACGACCCAGTGCACTTGCTGGTTAGTTGTGTGGAGTTGTGAAAAGTGTAATCACAATTTCCCACACCAAGTTTTTGGCGCCGTTGCTGGGGATTGTTCGAGTTTGGACAACTGACGGTTCATCTTGTTGCTTAGATTGGGTAATTTTATTTTATGTTTAAGCTTTCTTATTTTAATTTTCGAAAAAAAATGATTTAATAAAACCATGAAAATCAAAAATAATTTGTGTTTCTTGTTTGAGTCTAGTGTCACATTTTAAGTTTGGTGTCTTGCATATTTTTTATTTTCTTGCATTCTTCTAAAATATATGCATTATGTTCTTCATTGATCTTCAAGTTGTTCTTGATGATTTTCTTGGATCTGATCTTTAAATTCTCTTGTTTTGTGTCTTTTGTTGTTTCTCATGTGCATTCTCAATTTGTTAGTGTCTCTAATATGAAAATTTCTAAGTTTGGTGTCTTGCATGCATTGTTTATTTGATCTTAGTTTTTCATGATTAGTTTCATTTTGTTATTGTTCTCTCTCATCATTAAAAATTTAAAAAAAAAAAACTTTCAAAATTATGTCTTTTCAAGTCAATAATACAGAGAATTGAAGATTCAGAACATACAGCAGAGGAATCACAGAGAAAAAGCTGGGCGTTCAAAACGCCTAGTGAAGAAGGAATTCTGGCGTTTAAACGCTAGCCAGGGTACCTGGCTGGGCGTTTAACACCCAAGGAGGTAGCCAAATGGGCGTTAAACGCCATAATGGATACCATTCTAGGCGCTTAACACCAGGACAACACAAGGGAGGTAAGCTAGTTTTTAATTCAAATCTTTTTCAAATCTTCATAATTTTTCAAAATCAAATCTTTTTCAAATCATATATTTTTCAAAATCAATTTCAAAATCCTTCCTAACTTCCTATCTTTTCAAAATTGATTTTCAAATATTTTTCAATTAACTAATTGACTTTTTGTTTGATTTTAAAAGTTTTTAATTTCCAATCATATCTTCTCAATCATATCATTAATTTAAAAATTTCTTTTTAAATTATTTTCCAATCATATCTTCTCAATCATATGTTCTCAACCACATCTTTTTCAAAATAATTTTCAATCATATCTTTTTTATTACTGATTTCAAAATCTTCTTCAAAATCACCTAACTTCTTTCTCACTTTTGATTTTCGAAAAACCATCAACCATTTTTTCAAAATTTTTTTTCATTATTAGTTTTATTTAAAAATTTGTTTTCAAAAATTTCCCCCTCCTCACCTTCTTCTATTTAAGGACTAACACTCCTCCTTAATTAGCAATTCGGATTCTCTCTCCTTCTTCATATGTTCGAATTCTTATCTACCTACCTAATAAACCACTATTTTATGGTTTATATTGTGCTTAATTGTGCGGTTTTATCAAATCTTTACCCAGTTATTCATATGATTAGGATGCATTTATAATTCCTTCCTAAAAATACTTCATGGTTGAAAACTTGCTTCCTAGAGACTTTTAATTTTGTATTTTTAATTCTCCTTTATTCCATTTGATGCCGTGATCTGTGTGTTAAGTGTTTCAGGCTTTATAGGGCATGAATGACTTGGAGATTAGAAAGGAAGCTTGCAAAAATGGAAGGAACACAAGAAATTGAGGAGATGACCAGCGAGAAGTGACGCGGATGCATGGCTCACACGACCGCACGACATAGAGGAAATTGCAGTGACGCGGACGCATGGCTCACGCGACCGCGCGGATTGGAAACTGCACAAGTGACGCGAAGGCGTAGACGACGCGCACGCGTGGCAAGGCAAAACGCTAGATAACGCGAACGCCTGGCTGACGCGATCGCGTGACAAGCGCGATAGACAGAATCTGCAGAATTCGCTGGGGGTGATTTTGGGCCCTGTTTTGACCCAGTTTTCGGCCCAGAAAAGCATATTATAGCCGAGGAACATGCAGAGACAAAACAGAACATTCATTCCGCATAGTTAGTTTTAGATCTGATTTTTACTCCTCCTCTAGGTTTTCTCTCTACACACTCATAGTTCTTAGGATTTTGATTTTATTGCTTTTTGGATTGGGATATTGAGAAGAGTTATTACCTCCGTCAAGACTTCGTCATTCTAGTTTGTTTCCTTACTTGTCACTTACTCTTTCATGTCCTTTATTTACTCAGAGTTACTCTTGGATTATTTCTAGAATTTATTTATACAAGAATTATTTTTATTTTTAATTGATCTTTTTTATTATTATTTATCATGTCTTTCAGTATTTCTCTTTCTTATTTTGTGAAATTTACATTCATAATGAGCGAGTAGTTGCATAACTTAATTGGAAGATGATTGAAAGGAAACCTTGAGTTGGATTACTCAAGAGAAAAATTGTAATTGGGTTTATTGTTGGA
Source organism: Arachis ipaensis (assembly GCF_000816755.2). Classification (NCBI taxonomy): domain Eukaryota; kingdom Viridiplantae; phylum Streptophyta; class Magnoliopsida; order Fabales; family Fabaceae; genus Arachis; species Arachis ipaensis. Next base: position 50,304,376 of record NC_029786.2, on the reverse strand, counting down.
TCACCCTCTAGTCACTGACACTAGTCCTTCCCAAGGGAGAGGATTAGAACTTGTGAATAGAAATTATCTTCCAACTTGCTTGACTTTCCTCTACCTAGTAAAGGATAACTAAGCAGAACAACCTTCAATTATCACTTTAATCTTGGGAGAACTCCATCAAGGATAGGGCTTCCAACTAATCTACTCCCAGTCAAGGTTTTTATTTAACTTACATAATTCTCTGATTTAATTTCCTGTTTATCAACTCAAACCATTTTAGAAAACATCTGATTAATAAAATAGCACACCTTTCTGTAACTCGTTGAGAGACAACCTGGGATTCATACTCCCAGTATTTTAATTTTAACTTTGTGACAACCCCTTCTAAATTGATAAGCGGATTTTCGGTTGGTTAAGAACTGTACTTGCAACGTATCTCTTATAATAAATTCTTAATTTGCCAATTTCCGCAACGTCAATTTTTGGCACCGTTGCCGGGGAGTTGCAATAGAGTGCTAAGTTATTGATTGGAATTTATTTATTTGTATTTTATTTTATTTTTGCTACTATGAGCTACATGTTTCTTTCGTTAAATGACGTGTTCACTTCCTGATCCAAGCTTGCCAGTATTTGATCCAGAGATTGAAAGAACTATTTTACGTATAAGGCACGCTCGGCGTCGGTTAGTCCTCTCCGAGGGCGAATTTAAAACGTCACTTGAGGAAGAAACAAGCTCCCTTTCTACTGATTCGGTTGATTTACGTGCAGGTGACATGCCAGAACCTAGGAGAGTTACTATCCAGGAGGCTGGAGCCCCTGATTTCACAATGCAACCGTTTCAAGCGCATCACCCAACAGTGGCTACAGACTTTGAAATAAAGACTGCACTACTCAACTTGATGCCTAAGTTTCATAGCTTACCTGCTCAAGAGCCTATCAAGCACCTTAGTGATTTCCAAGCAGCCTGTTCTACTGTCAGGCGCGATGGTGCAGACGAAACTTCTATTTTGTTAAAAGCTTTTCCATTCTCTCTTGAGAAAAAGGCGAGAGAGTGGTACTACACTCAACCCGCAGTAACTGTTTCTAACTGGGATACGCTTAGAAGAGAATTTTTGAAAAAATTCTTCCCAGCTGAAGTTACTGATAAACTGAGGAAGGACATTTCCATGATTGTTCAGGACGAATCCGAGACTCTCTGTGAATACTGGGAGCAATTCAACAACCTTCAGGAAGCATGTCCCCAACATATGATTGACAAGATAGTGTTGCTCGGCTACGTCACACAGGGCATGAGGCCCCAAGATAAGACCACATTGGAAAGTGCTAGCAATGGGTCTATGAAAAAGTACAAGACCACTGATGAGGCATGGCAATTGATCAGCGACTTGGCTGAGTCTACAAGGAATCACAGGCAGAAACAAGGCCGGTCAAAGGCTGTTGCAGAGGTATCTTCTAGCAAAGAAACTACTGCTCTGGCTCAGAGTATATGTGAAATGACCAACTTACTGAAGCAGATGTAGTTGAGTCAACAACAAGTACAGAAAAGCCAACAGTTAGTCCCACAGAGAGTGTGTGGAATCTGTGCTGATTACAGCCATTATACTGATGAATGTCCGCAGCTCCAGCAGGAAGACAACACTGTGGCAGCCACTCATAACTTCCATGACCGCCCCAACCAAGGGTACAATTAAGGTGGCAGTTACAACCATGGATGGCAGGACAGTGCTAACCAAAGTTGGAGAGATAATTCTAACCAGAATTGGAGGGACAACAATAACAGAGGAGGCAGAGACAATCAAGGATATCAGAAGTGGAATAATAACAACAACAGGCAGCAGAACCAGAACCAGCCTTACAGAGCACCTCACCTGAGGCAGTCCCAAGGACCACAGCACAACCAACAACAAGTTCTGCAGATCACTCAATCTAATTCCTCTCCGAGTGACGAGGCTATTCAATCCATTGCACAAGGACAAAGGAACTTGGAAAGTTCACTTAATGGCCTAGTATCTGCTATACAAGCTCTCATCTCTCAGCTGGCATAACCCAACACTTCAAACACTCAACATGCAAGCTCCAGTGGAATTCCTTCTCAACCATTGCCCAATCCAAAGGGTGGCATCAATGCCATCACCCTAAGGTCTGTAACCACACTGCAAGAGAGGAATTAGGAGGAGCCAATCCCATCAGAACACGCCTCAGCTGAAGAGGTGGTAGAAGTAGAAGATGCTGAAGAGGAAGAGGCGATACAAGACATGGGTGAAGAAGTAGAGACTCAACCACAGAAAGAAGCACCCAAGGAGGCAGACCCTGCAGAAAACGCCCTCCCTATTCCATTTTCACAAATTGCAAGGAAGCCCAGGAAGCAGATAGAACTTGATCCCAAAATGGTAGAGATATTCAAAAAGGTTAAGGTAACTGTTCCCCTTTTTGATGTTATTCAGCAGGTACCTAAATACGCAAAGTTTCTAAAAGATTTATGCATACATAAAGACAAAATTAATGAATTAGAAACTATTTCTTTAGGTAGTTCTATATCTGCTTTAATGGGAAGTATACCTGAAAAGTGTAGTGATCCAGGTCCATGTATGGTTTGTTGTACTATTGGTGGTGTGATATTTTCTGATTGCATGTGTGATTTAGGAGCATGCGTTAGTATAATGCCTTTGTCTATATATGATACTTTGAGGCTCCCTCCCTTAAAAAGGTCGGCAGCTCATTTTGTGTTAGCAGATAAATGCATTATTACAGTGGTTGGAGTTGCTAAAGATGTATTAATGAGCATTAAGGGGCTCACATTTCCCATTGACTTCTACATTCTGGAAATGCCCCCTAATGACTCAGGAAGGCCATCATCAATCCTTCTTGGAAGACTATTCCTGAAGACTTCAAAATTCAAGCTGGACGCATTTTCTAGAACTTATTCTTTTGAAATAGATGGCAGAATAATGAAATTTAGTTTAAATGGAGCTATGAAACACCCTCCGGATGACCTTTCTATCTCCCAGTGTGACATCATAGATGAAACCGTGGCTGAAGTTCACCAGGAGGAGTTAGAAGAGAAGTACATAGGACAAGGTCCAAGTGTGGGGACACTCTTTGAGGACAATGAGGGCACTTTGCCATTATCACTAGCCCTAGATAATCCAGAGCCTGACCATGAGCAGAAATTAGAATTAAAGCCCCTCCCTCCACACCTCAAGTATGCTTACCTTGAGGACAAGCAAAAGTTTCCAGTTATTATTGCAAGGGAACTCACTTCCCAACAAGAAGAACATCTACTCAGTGTGCTGAGGAAACACAAAAGAGCAATTGGATGGAGCTTGGTAGACATAAAAGGCATCAACCCTCAAGTTTGTGAGCACAGAATATTTTTAGAAGAGGGAGCTAGGCCTGTTCGTCAACCCCAGAGAAGACTGAATCCCACTATCTTGGAGGTTGTCAAAAAGGAAGTGACCAAACTACTTGAGGCGGATATCATCTACCCCATCTCAGACAGTGAATGGGTAAGCCCAGTACAAGTGGTGCCCATGAAGTCTAGATTCACTACAATAAAGAATGAGCATGGAGAGCTCATAGCAACCAGAGTACAGAACGCCTGGAGAGTCTGCATTGATTACAGGCGTCTCAACCAAGCCACTCGTAAGGATCACTACCCCCTTCCATTCATTGATCAAATGCTGGATCGCCTGTAAGGTAAATCACATTATTGCTTTTTAGATGATTACACAGGCTATTTCCAGATTCATATAGCTCCTGAAGATCAGAAAAAGACTACTTTTACATGTCCTTTTGGGACTTATGCTTATAAGAGAATGTCCTTTGGCTTGTGCAATGCCCCAGCTACTTTCCAAAGGTGCATGATGAGTCTTTTCTCTGACCTTATTGAGGACTGTATGGAGGTTTTTATGGATGATTTTAGCGTTTATGGTGATTCCTTTAGCCTTTGCTTAGATAGTTTATCTAGAGTATTAGATAGATGTGTCAGTACAAACCTTGTATTGAATTTTGAAAAATGTCACTTTATGGTAAAACAAGGGATTGTACTAGGACATGTTGTGTCTAATACTGGCATTTCTGTAGATCCAGCAAAGGTGGATGTTATTTCTAGTTTACCTTACCCCTCCTCTGTGAGGGAAGTCTGTTCGTTCCTTGGCCATGCAAGTTTTTACCGGAGATTCATTAAGAACTTCAGTAAGGTAGCACTACCCTTATCCAGATTACTGCAGAAAGATATTGAGTTCGAGTTCAGTGAAGATTGCAAACAAGCGTTTAATAAGCTGAAGACTGCCCTGACTCAAGCTCCAATTGTGAGAGGACCTGACTGGAGCCAGCCATTCGAAATCATGTGCGATGCTTCCAACCATGTAGTAAGAGCAGTGCTGGCTCAGTGTGAAGGTATGGATCCTTTTGTCATTGCTTATGTGTCTAAGACTTTAGACACTGCTCAGTCTAACTACACTACTACTGAGAAAGAGCTTCCTGCTATTGTTTTTGCTCTGGATAAATTCCGAGCCTATTTACTTGGTACTAAAGTAGTAGTGTACTCAGACCATGCAGCTCTAAAGTATTTATTAGCTAAAAAGGAGTCAAAACCAAGACTTATACGTTGGATACTACTACTACAAGAATTTGATTTAGAAATTAAGGATAGGAGTGGTAACCAAAATCTAGTGGCAGACCACTTGAGTCGCCTTGAGCACATTAAGGATACCGCCACTCCTATAAATGATAATTTCCCATTTGATAACCTGCAAGCAGTATCTAAAGTAATCCCTTGGTATGCACCTGTAGCTAATTATCTAGTTAGCCGCACTTTTCCTCCCAACTTTACTAAGCATCAAAGAGACAAGCTGAAAAGCGAGTCTAAATATTATATATGGGATGACCCATATTTATGGAGGTGTGGGCTGACCAGGTAATTAGAAGGTGTGTGCCTCAATCAGAATTCCAGTCCATTTTAGAGGCCTGCCACTCATCTGAGAGTGGAGGACATTTTGGCCCTCAAAGAACAGCTAGAAAAATCTTAGACTGTGGATTCTGGTGGCCTACTCTTTTTAAAGACGCTGCCGAATTTTGTAAATCTTGTTCCCCATGCCAAAGGTTTGGTAATATATCCAAGAGGGATGAGATGCCTCAACAGACTATGCTTTTCTGTGAAATTTTTTATGTTTGGGGCATCGACTTCATGGGTCCATTTCCAAATTCTAATTGTTATTTTTATATATTGTTAGCTGTAGATTACGTTTCTAAATGGGTGGAAGCAATTCCTACCCGCACTGATGATGCTAACACTGTTGTTTCCTTTGTGAGAAACCATATTATTTGTCGCTTTGGATCACCACGAGCAATCGTGAGCAATCAAGGCACCCATTTCTGTAACAGGAGACTAACAGGATTACTAAAGAAGCATGGGATAGTTCATAAAGTGGCAACAGCCTACCATCCCAGACTAATGGGCAAGCTGAGGTGTCAAACAGAGAGATAAAGCGTATATTGCAGAAGATAGTCAAACCTCATAGAAGAGACTAGAGCACCAGGCTACAAGATGTACTCTGGGTATACAGAACTGCATACAAGACACCCATTGGGATGAGCCCCTTCCACTTAGTTTATGGAAAGGCCTGTCACCTCCCAGTTGAGGTAGAGCACAAAGCCTTTTGGGAAGTAAAGGAGTGCAACATGGGATTTGAGAAAGCCGGAGCTGAAAGGAAGTTGCAACTGCAAGAATTAGAAAGCCTTCGCCTAGAAGCTTATGAAAACTCAAGGCTGTACAAGGAAAAGATGAAGGCTGTACATGATAAGCACATCAAGAGGAGAGAGTTCCAACCTGGGAATTTAGTCTTCCTTTACAACTCTAGACTGAGGCACATGCTAGGCAAGTTGAGATCAAAATGGGAAGGTCCATATAGAGTAGAGAAGGCTGAGCCATACGGAGTTTTCCACCTGAGTCATCCTTCATGATCTGAATTCATCAAAGTTAATGGACATCATTTGAAGCTATATCATGGTGAGAAGGTGACGAAAAACAAGGAGTTAGAAATCTTCCTCTTGGAAGATCCACTCACAGCAGAAGACTGAGCTAGTGGAGCGTCCAACTTAAGGACGTTAAAGCAAAGTGCTGGGTGGGAGACAACCCACCATGGTATGATTGTTCCTTTCTTTATTCTTAGTTTTCTTTTTCAATAACTCTTCTCCTTATCAGCACATTTAGTTGCATCTGTATTTGCATATTTTTATTTTAAAAAAAAAGAGGGAGAGCACGCGACGCGACCGCATCGCTGACGCGTCCGCGTCCCGTGGGAAACATGCCTCCCACGCGTTCGCGTCACTCACGGGAATGCGTGACCTGAAAATTGACGTAAGAAAGGGTGCACGACCGAAAGTTGTGCTAGAGTGGTGCTGGACTGGTGCTGAATGCACAAGCCTTACCACGCGGACGCATGGCTCACGCGTTCGCGTCATATCCCTATAATGGCCACTCACGCGATCGCGTCGACCACGTGACCGCGTCACCCTGAAATTTGGCAATAATAAGTTTTGAACAGAGGGTTGTGCGAGCGCGAGGCTGCCCTCGCGCCAGTAGCACAAAACGCGTCATGCGTCCGCGTGACCGACGCGACTGCGTCGTTTCATTTAAGCGCCATCCGCGCGAACGTGTACCCCACGCGTCCGTGTCGCTTGTGCCGCACAGCTTATCCTAATTTGCCAAATATCTTATCTTTCTCTTCCCCAAATCCTACTTTTTCTTTTCCTTCCTCATTATTTTCTTCCCCTTTCTTCCTCCTTCCCTCTTTCTCACTTTTTACTTTTTACTTTCTCTCTCTCACCACCATTATCAAGCCTTTTCTTTTTCGTAGGGTCATTATTATTCCTTATGGTCTGCTTGTGGATTGTTAAGGACTTGTTTGGCAATTATATATTAATTTTTCAGGGTTGCTTGCGTGTTCAATTTATTATTTTCATTAGCTTTTTATCATGCATGCTATGTGTTTGTGAAAATGCCCGTATGGCATTGCGCACTATTTTTGGATTTCTAATCTACCACTCTATGTGCCTGTTTTTCACAAAACCCCTTTTTATATTTTATTATTTAAATATAATTGTCATTACAAACAAATTATCAGTTTGAAAGGCTTGGTAATCTAACTTGGACATTGAATGCTTGATCTATGCTACTCATGCCTTTGCCTGCATGCCAATAAACACCTAGCATTTAATTGTCCCCATATGCCCTTGCTATATTTCCATTGATGATTTTTCACATGTAGTCATGACCATGTGTTAACATCATTCATCTTTTACTGTGCATTGATTACCACTTTTTCCGCCCTCTTCCTTGCTCCAACCCTTGACATTTTAACATAATTTTCCTTTCTTTCTTTTAGGATGGCCACCAAGAAAGGCAAGGAGAAAGCTGCTCCCAAATCAACAGCAAGGGGAGGAACAAAATGAGCATTAGTGGAAGAGCCATCTTCAACTGCAGTTAAACCCTCAACAAAAAGAATTAAGAGGATTATAAAGGTTAATGATAAAGAGAAAGCCTTCCCAGTAAAGGACACTGCACGATTTACCAATCGCTACTGTGAGCAGATGTTCTCCATCCTAGCAGAAAGGAGTTACAACAACGAATACCTTCTTATCCTCCCAACCCATATCGCTGAATTTGTTGAGCCGCAAATTGCACGAAGACAATGGGGTTTTCTACAGAGACAGCCATGGCAGGTTAATCTTTCCTGGGTAGTCAAGTTCTACTCCAATTTCCACCTGCCAACCCTGCAGTCTGTCTATGTCCGTCAGAAGCAAATCCCCATTACAGAAGAGGCCATTCAACGAGCTTTAGATCTTCCCCCTACTCGAAAAGGACTGGACGCATTTCAAGAGGCTGCACTCAAGTGCCAGCTGTACCAATTTGATTGGAACGCTATTCTCAGAGTTATCGCACTACCTGGCAGCAGATGGATCTACGGATACAATCGTTCCCGTCCTAAGGGAATATCGGCTTCCGCACTTACCTTGGAGGCTCGAGTATGGGCACAGATTATGTCCCATTACGTCTTTCCGAGCACCCACAAGTCCTCCTTCACTGCAGACATGGCCGTTCTACTATAGTGCATCCTTACAGAACAACCTCTGAACCTACCAAGACACATCCGAAATGCTATGGGACACGTACAAATTGCGGGCAATTTACCTTTTCCCGCCTTGGTCTCAGATCCTGTCTCAGCAGCTGGAGTCTCCTACAGAGCTGGGGATACCAAAGCCATGCTTCCACGGGATGATCAGTATGTTCCTAACGGAAAATATATCAGACTTTCAGCAGCCACCACAAGCCAGCCTACTAAACCGGCTGAAGACATTCCTCCTTCAACACCATAAGCACCTACGACAAACCAACTGCTCCATCAGATACTCGAGAGGTTGGATCGGCAGGAACACAAAGCAAAGCTGAGAGAGCGCCGTAACAAGCGCCGATTCACATACCTCAAGGAGCTACTTAAAGGAAAATACAGAGACTCAGACACCCCGGACTCCACTTTCTTTACCAACACAGGGAGCCATGACGGTCCCGACTGTGGAGATACTGCTACCAGCCCACCTTTGTTCCTGACAGATGGCACCGAGGACGGTGCAAAGCCTTAAGTGTGGGGAGGTCGGTCAGTACCTGACTTCCGGAGGTAATTTCTCTTCCCTAACACCAATAAAATAGGATATTTAGTTAGTTTTTCTTCTGTAGAATAGGATAGATTGCATAGTAATAGATTAGTTGCATGCATGTTCTACTTGATTGAAAAGACAATAAGTTTCTTCTAAGACCCTATTTTTAGAACAAAATTTCACTAATTTTAATTAAAACTTTTATGTTAAATCTGCTTGAAGTTGTATTTGGAACATGGTTTTTGAGCTAAAGAACACACAACCTGTGAGACTTTGAGCCTTTAAACATGGTTACATTATTTAACCATAATTATTTTATTTTTGTGTGTTTACTTCTCTATGATTGTAATCTATACTTTGTTTCAGCCTATATGTCCAATGTTTAATATATTTACATGCTTGCATATGATTGAGGCCATTATTTGTTTAGCTCACTTATCCAAATTAAGCCTACCCCTCAAGTTACCTTTGTTAGCCACTTTGAGCTTTTAAATCCCATTTGTTCTTTACTTTACCACATCACCAGCCTTAAGCGGAAAAACAATTATATATTCCAACTGAATCTTTGGTTAGCTTAAGATATAATTATGTGTTAATTAAGTATGGGAAAATTATGGAAACAAAAGATAATAAGGGAATGTGTCATGATGATATAATGGAAATTTGGGTACCTACTCATATGAAACTATAGAAAATAAAAAATCTATGTGCATTGATAAACTATGTTTGAAAAAAAAATCTAAAAATATTCAATAATTAAATAAGGGGACAAAATTACCCCAATGTTAAGTTAAGAATTCAAAGATCAATGCATGTATGGTAAAATTAAAATAAAAGTTGATACATGAGTAAGGAATGTGAAAACAAAATTTTGGGTAGCTAACTATGAAATTTAAGCTATAAAGAATATATATATGTGTGTTAGGTGAAAGCTTGGGCTAATTAAATATTCAATTTATAAGCTTACTTAGCCATATATGTACCCTTACCCATACCTTGGCCCCATTACAACCTTGAAAAGACCTCATGATGTTTGCATTGGTATATTAATTATTGTTGATTGGTTAGGTGAAGAACAAAAATTAGAAAGCATGATTAGAGAAGGATAGAGTGATTGCCCTATACACTAGAGAGATTAGAGCATACATACATCATCAGTGAGGGTTCAATGCTTGAGTTCTATGTTCCCTGCTTTCATGAGCTACCTTCTTACATTTTTATATGTTTTTACTAAATAAGAATTGAATTAGTGGAATTTGATTTGTGATTGTCTTGAAGAGCTTATTTACTTTTGACCAAGTGGACAAGAATCATATAGTTGCATTCACATATATAGGTTGCATTGCATTGCATGAGTTTTACATGTTCCTACTCATTTATTTTATCTCATTCAACTAAGCATGAGGATATGCTAATGACTAAGTGTGGGGAGGTTGATAAACCACTATTTTATGGTTTATATTGTGCTTAATTGTGCGATTTTATCAAATCTTTACCCACTTATTCATATGATTAGCATGCATTTATAATTTCTTCCTAAAAATACTTCAAGGTTGAAAACTTGCTTCCTAGAGACTTTTAATTTTGTATTTTTAATTCTCCTTTATTCCATTTGATACCGTGATCTGTGTGTTAAGTGTTTCAGGCTTTATAGGGCATGAATGACTTGGAGATTAGAAAGGAAGCTTGCAAAAATGGAAGGAACACAAGAAATTGAGGAGATGACCAGCGAAAAGTGACACGGACGCATGGCTCACCCGACCGCGCGACATAGAGGAAATTGCAGTGACGCGGATGCATGGCTCACGCGACCGCGCGGATTGGAAACTGCACAAGTGACGCGAAGGCGTAGACGACGTCCATGCGTGGCAAGGCAAAACGCTAGATGACGCGAACGCCTGGATGACGCGATCGCGTGACATGCGCGATCTGCAGAATCTGCAGAATTCGCTGGGGGTGATTTTGGGCCCTGTTTTGACCCAGTTTTCGGCCCAGAAAAGCATATTAGAGCCGAGGAACATGCAGAGACAAAACAGAACATTCATTCCGCATAGTTAGTTTTAGATCTGATTTTTACTCCTCCTCTAGGTTTTCTCTCTACACACTCATAGTTCTTAGGATTTTGATTTTATTGCTTTTCGGATTGGGATATTGAGAAGAGTTATTACCTCCGTCAAGACTTCGTCATTCTAGTTTGTTTCCTTACTTGTCACTTACTCTTTCATGTCCTTTATTTACTCAGAGTTACTCTTGGATTATTTCTAGAATTTATTTATACAAGAATTATTTTTATTTTTAATTGATCCTTTTGATTATTATTTATCATGTCTTTCAATATTTCTCTTTCTTATTTTGTGAAATTTACATTCATAATGAGCGAGTAGTTCCATAACTTAATTGGGAGATGATTGAAAGGAAACCTTGAGTTGGATTAGAAATAGAAATTGTGAATAACTAAGCAGAAATTGCCTACCAACTTGCTTGACTTTCCTCTACCTAGTAAAGGATAACTAAGCAGAACAACCTTCAATTATCACTTTAATCTTGGGAGAACTCCATCAAGGATAGGGATTCCAACTAATCTACTCTCAGTCAAGGTTTTTATTTAAATTACATAATTTCTCTGATTTAATTTCCTATTTATCAACTCAAACCAATTTAGAAAACATCTGATTAATAAAATACCACACCTTTCTGCAACTCGTTGGGAGACGACCTGGGATTCATACTCCCAGTATTTTAATTTTAATTTTGTGACAACCCCTTCTAAATTGATAAGCGGATTTTCGGTTGGTTAAGAACTGTACTTGCAACGTATCTCTTATAATAAATTCTTAATTCACCAATTTTCGCCACGTCACTACCTCATCCTTCTGTTCCTATTTTCCTCTGACACCTCAAGGAATCTCTATACTGTGACATAGAGGATTCCATACTTTCTTGTTCTCTTCTCTTTCATATGAGCAGGAACAAGGACAAAGGCATTCTTGTTGAAGCTGATCCTGAACCTGAAAGGACTTTGAAGAGAAAGCTAAGAGAAGCTAAAGTACAACTCTCTGGAGAGGACCTAACAGAAAGTTTTGAAAAAGAAGACATGGCAGCCGAAAATAACAACAATGCCAACAATACAAGGAAGATGCTTGGTGACTTCATTGCACCCTCTTCTGACTTCTGTGGAAGGAGCATCTCAATTCCTACAATTGGAGCAAACAACTTTGAGCTTACACCTCAATTAGTTTCTCTGATGCAGCAGAATTGCAAGTTTCATAGACATCCATTGGAAGATCCTCATCAGTTCTTAGTTGAATTCTTGCAAATCTTTGACACTGTTAAGACCAATGGGGTTAATCCTGAGGTCTACAGACTTATACGTTTCCCTTTTGCTGTAAGAGATAGAGCTAGGACATGGTTGGACTCACAACCTAAAGAAAGCCTGAACTCTTGGGAAAAGTTGGTCAATGCCTTCTTGGCAAAGTTCTTTCCACCTGAAAAATTGAGTAAGCTTAGAGTGGAAGTCCGGAACTTCAGATAGAAGGAAGGCAAATCCCTCTATGAAGCTTGGGAAAGATACAAGCAATTGATCAGAAGGTGTCCTTCTGGCATGCTTTCAGAATGGAGCATCATATGCATATTCTATGATGGTCTGTCTGAACTGTCCAAGATGTCATTGGACAACTCTGCTGGTGGATCTCTTCATCTGAAGAAGATGCCTGAAGAAGCCCAGGAACTCATTGAAATGATTTCCAATAACCAGTTCATGTATACTTCTGAAAGAAATCCTATGAATAATGGGACAACTCAGAAGAAAGGAGTTCTTGAGATTGATACCCTGACTGCCATATTGGCTCAGAATAAAATATTGACTCAGCAAGTCAATATGATTTCTCAGAGTCTGACTGGAATGCAAGTTGCATCCAGCAGTAATAAAGAAGCATCTTCTAAAGAAGAAGCTTATGATCCTGAGAACCCTGCAATGGAAGAGGTGAATTACATGGGAGAACCCTATGGAAACACCTAAAATCCTTCATGGAGAAATCATCCAAATCTCTAATGGAAGGAACAACAAAAGCCTCAACAAGGCTTCAACAATAATAATGGTGGAAGAAATAGGTTTAGCAATAGCAAACCTTTTCCATCATCTTCTCAGCAACAAACAGAGAACTCTGAGCAGAGTCGTTCTGGCCTAGCTGCCATAATCTCTGATCTATCTAAGACCACACTAAATTTCATGAATGAAACAAGATCCTCCAATAGAAATTTAGAGGCACAAGTGGGTCAGCTGAGTAAGAGAATTACTGAAACTCCTCCTAGCACTCTCCCAAGCAATATAGAAGAAAATTCCAAGAGAGAGTGCAAGGCCATAACCATTACCAACATGGCCGAACCTGGAGAGAGTAAGGAGGACGTGATTCCCATTGAGAAAAACCTCATGGGATGTCCTCTGAACGAAAAGAAGTCCCCCTTTGAGGAACCAAGGGAATCTGAGGCTCATACAGAGACCATAGAGATTCCATTGAACCTACTTCTGCCATTCATGAGCCTTGATGAGAATTCTTCCTCTGAAGAGGATAAAGATATTACGGAGGAGCAAGTTGCTAAGTACCTTGGAGCAATCATGAAGCTGAATGCCAAGTTATTTGGTAGTGAGACTCGGGAGGATGAACCCCCTTTGCTCACCAATGAACTGAATGACTTGATTAGGCAGAAATTACCTCAAAAGAAACCGGATCCTAAAAATTCTTAATACCCTATACCATAGGCATCATGACCTTTAAGAAGGCTCTGTGTGACCTAGGGTCAAGTATACACCTCATGCACCTCTCTGTAATGGAGAAACTAGGGATCCTTGAGGTGCAAGCTATAAGAATCTCACTAGAGATGGCAGACATTTCAAGGAAACAAGCTTATGGACTTATAGAGGAAGTCTTGGTAAAGGTTGAAGGCCTTTACATCCCTGCTGACTTCATAATCCTGGACACTGGGAAGAGTAAGAATGAATCCATCATCCTTGGCAGACCCTTCCTAGCCACAGCAAAAGCTGTGATTGATGTTGACAGAGGAGAGTTGGTCCTTCAAGTTAATGAGGACTACCTTGTGTTTAAAGCTAAAGAATCTCCTTCTGTACACATGGAGAAGAAGCATGACAAGCTTCTCTCAATGCAGAGTCAAACAGAGCCCCCATATTCATACTTTAAGTTTGGTATTGGGAGGCCATCATCATGATCTGAGTATATGTGAGGCTCCATGAGAGCCCACTATCAAGCTATTGACATTAAAAAAGCACCTGTTGGGAGGCAACCCAATTTCTTTTACTTATCTATGTTAAATTTCTATTGTTATTTTATGTTTTCATTAGGATGATGATCATGTGGAGTCACAAAAACAAAAGCTAAAATCAAAAATAGCATTAAAAACAGCATACCCTGGAGGATGAGCTTACTGGCGTTTAAACGCCAGTAAGGGTAGCAGAATGGGCGTTAAACGCCCAATCTGGCACCATTCTAGACGTTAACGCCAGAAAAGGGCACCAGACTGGCGTTTAACGCCAGAAAAGGGCACCAAGTTGGCGTTTAATGCTATAAAGGGAAGAAACTTGGCGTTTAACGCCAGAAAGGGAAGAAAAGCTGGCGTTAAACGCCAGAAATGGGCAGCAACCTGGTGTTTAACGCTAGGATTGGCACTCCAAAGGGCGTTTACACGCCAAAATGGTGCAGGGATGAGAAATCCTTGACACCTCAGGATCTGTGGACCCCACAGGATTCCCATCTACCTCAACTCTCTCTCTCTCATTCTTCACACCTCCCCAAAACACCCTTCCTCAAATACCCTTCACCAATCACCTCCACCACTCTTCCCCATAACACCCACCTCACAATTCAAATTCAAATCCTTTCCCTCCCACACCCAAAACCCTAATACACGAACCCTACCTATCCCTCCACTCCTATATAAACCCTTCATCCCTCCTTCATTTTCACACATCATAAACACATCTTCCCCCCTTGGCCGAACCACTCACACCTCTCCATCTCCTCCATTTTCTTCTTCTTCTACTTTCTTCTTTCTTCTTTTGCTCGAGGACGAGCAAACCTTCTAAGTTTGGTGTGGTAAAAGCATTGCTTTTTATTTTTCCATAACCATTTATGGCACCTAAGTCCGGAAAAACCTCTAGAAAGAGGAAAGGGAAGACAAAAGCTTCCACCTCTGAGTCATGGGAGATGGAGAGATTCATCTCAAAGGTCCATCAAGACCACTTCTATGAAGTTGTGGCCAAGCAGAAGGTGATCTTTGAGGTCCCTTTCATGCTTAAAAGGAATGAGTATCCGGAGATCCGACATGAGATTCGAAAAAGAGGTTGGAAAGTTCTCACCAATCCCATTCAACAAGTCAGAATCTTAATGGTTCAAGAGTTCTATGATAATGCATGGGTCACCAAAAACCATGATCAAAGTGTGAACCCGAACCCAAAGAATTGGCTTACAATGGTTCGGGAGAAATACTTAGATTTCAGTCCAAAAAATGTAAGGTTGGCATTCAACTTGCCAATGATGCAAGGAGATGCACGTCCCTATACTAGAAGGGTCAACTTTGATCAAAAGTTGGACCAAGTCCTCATGGGCATATGTGTGGAAGGAGCTCAGTGGAAAAGAGACTCCAAAGGCAAGCCGGTTCAATTGAGAAGGCATGACCTTAAACCCGTGGCTAGAGGATGGTTGGAATTCATCCAACACTCCATCATTCCTACTAGCAACCGATCCGAAGTGACTACAGATCGGGCTATCATGATCCATAGCATCATGATTGGAGAGGAAGTAGAATTTCATGAGGTCATATCTCTAGAACTCTACAAAGGGGCTGACAAAGCCTCCCCTTTGGCAAGGTTAGCCTTCCCTCATCTCATCTGTCACTTATGCAATTTAGCTGGAGTTGTCATAGGAGAAGACATCCTCATTGAAGAGGACAAGCCCATCACTAAAAAGAGGATGGAGCAAATAAGAGAGCCCACTTATGGACCTCAACAAGAGCATGAGAAAGTCCCTCATCAAGAAATCCCTGAGATGCCTCATGTGATGCATTTTCCTCCACACAACTATTGGGAGCAAATCAACACCTCCTTAGGAGATTTGAGTTCCAATATGGAGTAACTAAAAATGGAGCACCAAGAGCACTCCATTATTCTCCATGAAATTAGAGAGGATCAAATAGCCATGAGGGAAGAGCAACAAAGGCAAGGAAGAGACATAGAGGAGCTCAAGCGTTCCATTGGATCTTCAAGAGGAAGAACTAGCCGCCATCACTAAGGTGGACCCGTTCTCTAATTCCCTTATTCTCATCTTTCTGTTCTTTTGATTTTTATGCTTTATGTGCTATCTATGTTTGAATCTTCATTACATGATCATTAGTGTTTAGTGTCTATGCTTTAAAGCTATGAATTTCCTATGAATCCTTCACCTTTCTTAAATGAAAAATGTTTTTAATTGCAAAAGAACAAGAAGTACATGAATTTCGAATTTTAAAATAGTTTAATTATTTTGATGTGGTGGCAATACTTTTTGTTTTTCTGAATGAATGCTTGAACAGTGCATATTTTTTATAGTGAAGTTTATGAATGTTAAAATTGTTGGCTCTTGAAAGAATAATAAAAAAAGAAAAATATTATTGATAATCTAAAAAATCATAAAATTGATTCTTGAAGCAAGAAAAAGCAGTGAATAGAAAAGATTTTATGCGAAAAAAAAAGAGGCAAAAAAAATAAAAGAAAAAGCAAGCAGAAAAAGCCAATAGCCTTTTAAACCAAAAGACAAGGGTAAAAAGGATCCAAGGCTTTGAGCAATAATGGATAGGAAGACCTAAAGGAATAAAATCTTGGCCTAAGCGGCTAAACCAAGCTGTCCCTAACCATGTGCTTGTGGCGTGAAGGTGTCAAGTGGAAAGCTTGAGACTGAGCGGTTAAAGTCGTGGTCCAAAGCAAAAAGAGTGTGCTTAAGAGCTCTGGACACCTCTAATTGGGGACTTTAGCAAAGTTGAGTCACAATCTGAAAAGGTTCACCCAGTTATGTGTCTGTGGTATTTATGTATCTGGTGGTAATACTGGAAAACAAAATGCTTAGGGTCACGGCCAAGACTCATAAAGTAACTGTGTTCAAGAATCAACATACTGAACTAGGAGAATCAATGACACTATCTGAATTCTGAGTTCCTATAGATGCCAATCATTCTGAACTTCAAAGGATAAAGTGAGATGCCAAAACTGTTCAGAAGCAAAAAAAGCTAATGGCCCCGCTCATCTAATTAAGACTGATCTTCACAGATGTTTTCGGAATTTATTGTATATTCTCTTCTTTTTATCCTATTTTGTTTTTAGTTGCTTGGGGACAAGCAACAATTTAAGTTTGGTGTTGTGATGAGCGGATAATTTATACGCTTTTTAGCATTATTTTTAGGTAGTTTTTAGTATGATTTAGTTAGTTTTTAGTATATAATTATTAGTTTTTAAATAAAAATCAATTTTCAGGACTTTACTATGAGTTTGTATTTTTTTCTGTGATTTCAGGTATTTTCTGGCAGAAATTGAGGGACCTGAGCAAAAATCTTATTCAGAGACTGAAAAAGGACTGCAAATGCTGTTGGATTCTGACCTCCCTACACTTGAAGTAGATTTTTTGGAGCTACAGAAGCCCAATTTGAGCGATCTTAATTACGTTGGAAAGTAGACATTCTGGGATTTCCAAAAATATATAATAGTCCATACTTTGCTTGAGATTTGATGGCCCAAACTGGCGTTCAAAGTCAGCCTAAAAATTCTGGCGTAAAACGCCCAAACCGGCACCAGACTTGGAGTTAAACGCCCAGACTAGCACCAAAGCTGGTGTTTAACTCCAGGAACAGCCTAAGCACGAAAAAGCTTCAATGCTCAGCCCAAGCACACACCAAGTGGGCCCCGAAAGTGGATTTCTACATCATTTACTTATTTCTATAAACCCTAGGCCACTAGTTCATTATAAATAGGACCTTTTACTATTGTATTTTCGTCTTTTGACCATCTTTGGATCATCTTTTGATCTTTTGATCATCTTTTAGAGAGCTTCATTTCATATTTGGGAGGCTGGCCATTCGGCCATGCCTAGACCTTGTTCTTATGTATTTTCAATGGTGGAGTTTCTACACCCCATAGATTAAGGTGTGGAGCTCTACTGTTCTTCATGAATTAACGCAAGTACTATTGTTCTTCTATTCAATTCACACCTACTTCTTATTCTAAGATATTCACTCGCACTTCAACCTGATGAATGTGATGATCTGTGACACTCATCATTATTCTCACCTATGAATGCGTGCCTGACAAACACTTCCGTTCTATCTGCAATAGCTTGAGTGTGTATCTCTTAGCCTCCTGGTTCACGATGCATGGTTGCCTGTCTTGACAACAGAGTCTTCCATTCTGTGAGATCAGAGTCTTCGTGGTATAGGCTAGAATCATTGGCAGCATTCCTGAGATTCGAAAAGTCTAAACCTTGTCTGCGGTATTCTGAGTAGGATCTGGAAAGGGATGACTGTGACGAGCTTCAAACTCGTGAGTGTTGGGCGTAGTGACAGATGCAAAAGGATCAATGGATCCTATTCCAACATGAGTGAGAACCAACAGATGATTAGCCCTACGTAACCCGTAGCCGGACCATTTTCACTGAGAGGACGGATGGTAACCATTGACAACGGTGATCCCCCAACATACAGCTTGGCATGGAAGGAGGTAACACATGGTTGGAAGAAGGCAGTAGGAAAGCAGAGGTTCAGAAGTAAAAAAGCACCTCCATACGCTTATTTGAAATCCCACCAATAAATTACATAAGTATTTCTATCTTATTTTCTGTTTTAATTGTATTTTAATTATCAAAACCTCAAAACCATTTGAATTTGCCTGACTGAGATTTACAAGGATGACCATAGCTTGCTTCAAGCCGACAATCTCAGTGGGATCGACCCTTACTCACGTAAGGTATCACTTGGACGACCCAGTGCACTTGCTGGTTAGTTGTGCGGAGTTGTGAAAAGTGTAATCACAATTTCCCACACCAAGAAGCAATACCCATCTTATTAGTCTGGGTTTTGAATCCTGCTTTGTGAGGAGATATTTCAAAGCAGCATGGTCAGTGTACTTAATCACTTTTGATCCTACTAAATAAGATCCGAACTTGTCAATGGCATAAACCACTGCAAGCAACTCCTTTTTTGTGGTTGTGTAATTCTTCTGTGCGTCATTCAAAACACAGCTAGCATAGTAAATAACGTGCAGAAGCTTGGTATGCCTCTGTCCCAATACTGTACCAATGGCGTGGTCACTGGCATCACACATTAGTTCGAATGGTAATGTCCAGTCTTGTATGGAAATGACTGGTGCTGTGACTAGCTTGGCTTTCAGAGTCTCAAACGCATGTAGACACTTTGTGTCAAAGATAAATGGCGTGTCAGCAGCTAGCAGATTGCTTAGAGGTTTTGTAATTTTTGAAAAATCCTTTATAAACCTCCTATAGAATCTTGCATGTCCCAGAAAGCTTCTGATTGCCTTAACATTGGTAGGTGGTGGTAATTTTTCAATTACCTCTACCTTAGCTTGATCTACCTCTATTCCCTTATTTGAAATTTTGTGCCCAAAGACAATTCCTGCAGTACCATAAAGTCACATTTTTCCCCAGTTTAAAACCAGGTTAGTCTCTTGTTACCTTTTTAGAACAAGTGCTAGATGGTCAAGACAGGAGCTGAATGAGTCTCCAAATACTGAGAAGTCATCCATATCAGAGAAGATAAAGAGCATGCACCTCTGAAAAGTTACAGGTGCAATGCACAGACTAAATGGCATCCTTCTGTAGGCAAATACTCCAGAAGGACATGTGAATGCTGTTTTCTCTTGGTCCTAAGGATCTACTGCAATTTGGTTGTAACCTGAATAGCCATCCAAAAAGCAGTAGTATTCATGACCTGCTAGTCTCTCTAACATCTGGTCTATGAATGGTAAAGGAAAATGATCCTTTTTGGTGGGTGTATTGAGTCTTCTGTAGTCAATACACATACGCCACCTTGTAACTGTTCTTATAGGAACCAGTTCATTTTTTTCATTATGAACCACTGTCATGCCTCCCTTCTTTGAGACAACTTAGACAGGGCTCACCCAAGGTTTATCAGAAATAGGATAAATAATCCCATCCTCTAGTAGCTTAGTGACCTCTTTCTGCACCACCTCCTTCATGGCTGGATTTAGCCGCCTTTGTGGTTGAACCACTGGCTTGGCATCATCCTCCAATAGGATCTTGTGCATGCATCTGGTTGGGTTAATGCCCTTAAGATCACTTATGGAGCACCCAAGAGTTGTCTTGTGTGTCCTTAGCACTTGAATTAGTGCTTTCTCTTCCTGTGGCTCTAAAGTAGAGCTTATGATTACTGGAAAAGTGTCATCTTCTCCCAAAAATACATATTTCAGGGATGGTGGTAGTGGTTTGAGCTCGGGTTTAGGAGGCTTCTCCTCTTCCTGAGGAGTTTTCAGAGGTTCTTCTGTTTTCTTTGATTCCTCCAGATCAGGCAAAACATCTTTAAAAATGTCCTCTAGCTCGGGTTTAGGAGGCTTCTCCTCTTCCTGAGGAGTTTTCAGAGGTTCTTCTGTTTTCTTTGATTCCTCCAGATCAGGCAAAACATCTTTAAAAATGTCCTCTAGGGAGTCAATAATATCAGTGCTCATGCAGTCTTTTGATGTGTCTGGATGCTGCATAGCTTTGACAGCATTCAACTTAAACTCATCCTCATTGACTCTCAGGGTTATCTCCCCTTTCTGGACGTCAATGAAGGTTCGTCCAGTTGCTAGGAAAGGTCTTCCTAGAATGAGAGTTGCACTCTTGTGCTCCTCCATTTCTAGCACTACAAAGTCAGTGGAAAAGGAAAATGGCCCAACCTTAACAATCATGTCTTCAATTATGCCTGATGGAATCTTAATGGAGCCATCAGCAAGTTAGAGGCATATCCGGGTTAGTTTAATCTCATCAGTCAAACCAAGCTTTTCGATAGTGGATGTAGGTATTAGGTTGATACTTACCCCAAGATCACATAGAGCTGTCTTGGTACAAGCACCCTCTAATGTGCATGGTATCATAAAGCTTCCAGGATCTTTAAGCTTTTTTGGTAAGCTTTTCAGAATGACTGCACTGTATTCTTCAGTGAGGAAAACTTTTTCAGTTTCTCTCCAATCCTTCTTATGACTTAAGATCTCTTTCATGAAGTTAGCATAAGAGGGTATTTTCTCAAGTGCTTCTGCAAACGGAATCTTTATTTCAAGAGTCCTAAGATAGTCTGCAAAGCGAGCAAATTGTTTATCCTATTTCGCTTGGCAGAGTTTCTGAGGATAAGGCATCTTGGCTTTGTATTCTTCAACCTTAGTTGCTGTAGGTTTATTTCCTACAGAAGTGGTTGGAGAAGCCTGCTTAAGGGGGTTGTTATCAGCACTTTCAGATGTCTGATCCCTTATTGGCGTTTGAACGCCAGAATTGGGCGCTGCATGGGCGTTTAACGCCAGATTGCCACCCTTTTCTGACATTTGGACGCCAGAACTGGCCATCCCTTGGGCGTTTAACGCCACTTTCTTACCCTTTTTGGCGTTTGAACGCCAGAATCGTTCCTCTCTGGGCTCTTACTGTCCTCATAGGGATTTTAGGCAGTGGCTTTCTGCTGCTTTGAATTGAGACATTCAATGTATTTACACTACTTAATTGAACAGCTTGACATTCTTCTATTATCTGTTTAGATAGCTACTGTCTTGTTTGATTCAAGTGTGTTTCCATATTCTCATTAGCATCTTTGGTTTCTTGCAGCATCTCCGTAAATTCTGCTAACTGTTTTGTTATAATAAGCAATTGCTGATTGAGTTTAGCAACTTGTTCTTGAGGACTAAGGTCAGTGGATACTGCATTAGCTTCTTCTTTCATGGAGGACCCACTACTTAAGTATAGATATTGATTTCTAGCAACTGTATCAATGAGCTCTTGAGTGGTCTAGAGACATTTGGGCCTTTTCTGTAAGCCCATAGTAAAAGATGTCTAATTGTACCCATTCTGAAAATATTTCAGAGGGGCATTTCCTTAGCATCCCTCTGTACCTCTCCCAGGCATTATGAAGGGATTTATTATCCTCTTATTTAAAGCCTTGGATGTCCAGCCTTAGCTGTGTCATCCTTTTTGGAGGGAAATATTGATTCAGGAATTTTTCTGATAACTGTTTCCATGTTCTTATGCTTGCTGTGGGTTGGTTGTTTAACCACCTCTTAGCTTGATCTTTTACAGCAAATGAAAATAGTAATAATCTGTAGACATCCTTATCATGTACTGTGTCAGCAATTTGTAAGAACTGTGCCAGAAACTCAGTAGGTTCTTCCTGTGGAAGACCGGAATACTGGCAATTTTGCTGCACCATGATAACGAGCTGAGAATTTAGCTCAAAAATGCTTGCTCTGATGGGAGGTATACAGATACTACTCCCATAGGAAGCATTAGTGGGGTTAGCATATGACCCCAGAGTCCTTCTGGACTGTTCATTTCCACTTAGGTCCATGATGGAGAAAATAAAATATTTTTGTTTTTATTTTATTTAATTAAGGATAACTGAATTCAAAAGAAAATAAAATAAAATAATTGGAAACTAGGAAATAAGTTTCGAAAGCTAAAAGAAAAAAATAAAATAAAATAGATTAAAATAAATAAAAAAATTTGAATACTCAAATGGCTAATTAATTAACAAGATTTGAAAAATTTTGGATATGATTTTCGAAAATTGGAGAGAGAAAAAGTGGTTAGGGAGTTTTGAAAAAGATATGGTTTTAAAATTTGAAGATTAAAACTTTCTCAACAAGGAAACACCAAAATTAAAATTTTTCAATCAAAATAATAAAATAGTACAAGTAATTCAAAAATTATGAATGAGAGAAGAAAAAGATCTTGAAAAATTTTATAAAGGATTTTCGAAAAAAAAAAGAAAATTGAAAAATATTTAAAAAGATAAATTTTAAAATTGAAATTCTAACTTGACTAACAAGAAACTACCAAATTTTAAAAATTTTGACTAAATCAACCTAGGTAATTCGAAAATGATAAGTAAATAAAGGAAAATATATTTTATTGAATTTTGGAATTTAATGAGGAAAGAGAAAAACAATAAAATGACACCAAACTTAGAATTTTTAGGTCAAAACAAAGAAAGCAAATAAGAAAACTTTGGAAAATTTTTAAGAGAATAAAAACACAAAGCACATCAAACTTAAAAATTTTTATACTTTGGACACTAATAATTCGAAAATGCATAAGAAAAATAAGAAAAGACACAAAACAAGAAAAACTAAAGATCAAACAAGGAAAATAAACAAGGACAACTTGAAGATTAAGAAAGAACTAAGAACATATAATGCGAAAAATTGAAAGAAAAATAAAATCATGCAATTGACACCAAACTTAAAACATGAACCTAAACTCAAACAGAAGACTAAATTATGAAATTATTGGTTTTAAAAATTTTTGAAATTAATTTAGAAAAAGAAAATAAGGATTCTAAAATTTTAACCAAAAACAATAATAGAAGACTCAATTTTTGTGACTCTAAACCAAAAAGATAAAATTTTCCTAATCTAAGCAACAAAATAAACCGTCAGTTGTCCAAACTCGAACAATCCCCAGCAACGGCGTCAAAAACTTGGTGCACGAAATTGTGATTACACTTTTCACAACTCCGCACAAGTAACCAGCAAGTGCACTAGGTCGTCTGATGAGCGGATAATTTATACGCTTTTTGGCATTGTTTTTAGTATGTTTTTAGTATATTTTAGTTAGTTTTTAAATAAAAATCACATTTCTAGACTTTACTATGAGTTTATGTTTTTTTTGTGATTTCAGGTATTTTATGGCTGAAATTGAGGGACCTGAGCAAAAATCGGATTCAGAGGCTGAAAAAGGACTGCAGATGCTGTTGGATTCTGACCTCCCGGCACTCGAAGTGAATTTTCTGGAGCTACAGAAGCCCAATTGGCGCGCTTTCAATTGCGTTGGAAAGTAGACATCCTGAGCTTTCCAACAATATATAATAGTCCATACCTTTCCCAAGATTTGATGGCCCAAATTGGTGTTCCAAGTCAGCATAGAAATTCTGGCGTCAAAACGCCAGAACTGGCATAAAAGCTGGAGTTAAACTCCCAAACTGGCACAAAAGCTGGCGTTTAACTCCAAGAAAAGCCTCTACACGTGAAAGCTTCAATACTCCGCCCAAGCACACACCAAGTGGGCCCGAAAGTGGATTCTGTATCATTTACTCATTTCTGTAAACCCTAAGTTACTAGTTTTCTACAAATAGGACCTTTTACTATTGTATTTGCAGAATCTTTGGACGTTTAGTCCTTAGACCTTGGAGGCTGGCCATTCGGCCATGCTTAGACTATTTTCACTTATGTATTTTCAATGGTAGAGTTTCTACACACCATAGATCAAGGTGTGGAGCTCTACTGTTCCTCATGAATTAATGCAAAGTACTATTGTTTTTCTATTCAACTCAAGCCTATTTCTGTTCTAAGATATCCATTCGTTCTTCAACATGATGAATGTGATGATCCATGACACTCGTCACCATTCTCACCTATGAACGCGTGCCTGACAAACACTTCCGTTCTACATGCAATCAAGCTTGAATGTGTATCTCTTGGGTTTCTAATCTAAGATTAGAACCTTCGTGGTATAGGCTAGAATTATTGGCGGCCATTCCTGAGATCCGAAAAGTATAAACCTTGTCTGTGGTATTCCGAGTAGGATCTGGGAAGGGATGACTGTGATGAGCTTCAGACTTGCGAGTGTTGGGCGTGTGACAGATGCAAAAGGATCAATGGATCCTATTCCAACATGATCGAGAACCGACAGATGATTAGCCGTGCGGTGACAGGGCATTTGGACCATTTTCACTGAGAGGACGGGAAGTAGCCATTGACAACGGTGATGCCCAACTTAAAGCTTGGCATGGAAAGGAGTATGAATGATTAGAAGAAGGCAATAGGAAAGCAGAGGTTCAGAAGGAACAAAGCATCTTCATACGCTTATCTGAAATTCCTACCAATGAATTACATAAGTATCTCTATCTTTATTTTATGTTTTATTCATCTTTTAATTATCAATTCTCCATAACCATTTGAATCCGCCTGACTAAGATTTACAAGATGACCATAGCTTGCTTCAAGTCGACAATCTCCGTGGGATCGACCCTTACTCACGTAAGGTTTATTACTTGGACGACCCAGTGCACTTGCTGGTTAGTTGTGCGGAGTTGTGACAAAGAGTTGAGATTACAATTGTGCGTACCATGATGTTGGCGCCATTGATGATCACAATTTGTGCACCAAGTTTTTGGTACCGTTTCCGGGGATTATTCAAGTTTGGACAACTGACGGTTCATCTTGTTGCTCAGATTAGGTAATTTTATTTTATGTTTAAGCTTATTACTTTTCGATTTTCGAAAAATTTCAAAAAAAATGTATTTCTATTTTGTTCTTCAGAGTTTTTAAGAATGAATTCTAGAGTTTCATGATGATTTGTTGAAGTTTGGCTGGCTGTGAAGCCATGTCTAATCTTTTGGACCGAGGTTTCAACTTATCATCACAAGGGCTTGTTGATTTCTATCAATCTTGCTGTTGAACATAATAATCTGCTAAAGCTTGGCTGGCCATTGGCCATGTCTAGTGTTTTGGACCGAAGCTTTCACTGAAAGCTTGGTAGGCTAGTAAGCCATGTCTAATTCCTGGACCGGAGTTTTAGACTAACATTGCATGATTCCTAGAATTCTTATTAAAAATTTTAAATTTCTTTATTTTCTTTTCCATATAATTTTTGAAAAATCACAAAAAAAATTTATAAAATCATAAAAATCAAAAATATTTTGTGAGTCAAGTGTCAATTTTTAAGTTTGGTGTCAATTGCATGTCTTTGTTCTTCTTGCATTTTTCGAATATATGCAATATGTTCTTCATTGATCTTCAAGTTGTTCTTGATGATTTCAGTGCTCTGATCTTTAATTTCTCTTATTTTGTGTCTTTTGTTGTTTCTTACATGCATTTTTAAATTGTTATAGTCCTTAGTATACAAACTTTTGAGTTTGGTGTCTTGCATGCATTGTTTATTTGATCTTAGTTGCATTTTTTATTGTTTCTCATCATTAAAAATTCAATTTTTTTTTTAAAATTGTGTCTTTTCAAGTCAATAACACAGAGAATTGAAGATTCAGAACATTCAGCAGAGGAATTACACAGAAAAAGCTGGGCATTCAAAACGCCCAGTGAAGAAGGAAAACTGGCATTTAAACGCCAGCCAAGGTACCTGGCTGGGCGTTAAACACCCAAAAAGGTAGCATTTTGGGCGTTAAACGCCAGAATGGATGCCATTCTGGGCGTTTAACGCCAGGAGGACACTATAGGGAAGATTTTGTTTTTAATTCAAATATTTTTCAAATTTTCATAATTTTTCAAAATCAAATTTTTTTCAAATCATATCTTTTCAAATCATATCTTTTCAAAATTAATTTCTTTTCAATTTTTTCTTATTTATTACTATTTTCGAAAATCCTTGCTACAATTAGTGATTTAATTCAAAATTTTCAAGTTATTACTTACCTATTAAGAAAGGATCAAAAGTTGTAATTCTAGAATCATATCTTTTAATTTCTTGTTGGTCAAGTAATCAACTTTAATTTTAAAAACTTTCTTCTTTTAAATTTGATTCTCAATCATATCTTCTCAATCATGTCTTTTCAATCACATCTTTTTCAAAATTAAGTTTTAATCATATCTTTTTTATTTCTAATTTCAAAATCTTTTTCAAAAATCACTTAATTTCTTTCCCAATCTTAGTTTTTGAAAATCATTTACCAAATTTTCAAAATTGCTCTTAATTATTTCAAAATCTTTCTACTTTATTTTCGAAAATTCTTCCCCTCTTCTCACATCCTTCTATTTATGGACTAACACTCCTCCTCAATGTACAATTTGAACTCTATCCCTCTTGATAAGTTTGAATTCTTTCTTCTCTACCTTCTCCTTCTATTCTTCTTTACCTCTGACACCTCAAGGAATCTCTGTACTGTGACATAGAGGATTCCATATTTTCTTCTCCTCTCTTTTCATATGAGTAGGAGTAAGGACAAGGGCATTCTTGTTGAAGCTGATCCTGAACCTGAAAGAACCCTGAAGAGAAAGCTCAGAGAAGCTAAAGTACAACTCTCTGTAGAGGACCTAACAGAACTTTTTAAACAAGAAGAAGACATGGCAGCCAAAAACAACAACAATGCCAACAATGCAAGGAAGGTACTTGGTGACTTTACTGCACCTACTCCTGACTTCTGTGGGAGAAGCATCTCAGTCCCTGCCATTGGAGCAAACAACTTTGAGCTTAAGCCTCAATTAGTTTCTCTAATGCAACAGAATTGCAAGTTTCATGGACTTCCATTAGAAGATCCTCATCAATTCTTAGCTGAATTCTTGCAAATCTGTGAAACTATCAAGACTAATGGGGTTGATCCCGAGGTCTACAAGTTTATGCTTTTTCCCTTTGCTGTAAGAGACAGAGCTAGAACATGGTTGGATTCACAACCTAAAGAAAGCCTGAACCTTGGGAAAAGCTAGTCAATGCCTTCTTGGTAAAATTCTTTCCACCTCAAAAATTGAGCAAGCTTAGAGTGGAAGTCCAAACCTTCAGACATGCTTTCAGAATGGAGCATTATAGGTATTTTCTATGATGGTCTATCTGAACTGTCCAAGATGTCATTGGACAGCTCTGCTGGAGGATCTCTTCATCTGAAGAAGACGCCTGCAGAAGCTCAGGAACTCATTGAAATGGTTGCAAATAACCAATTCATGTACACCTCTGAAAGGAATCCTGTGAATAATGGGACAAGTCAGAAGAATAGAGTTCTTGAGATTGATACTCTAAATGCCATATTGGCTCAGAACAAAATATTGACTCAGCAAGTCAATATGATTTCTCAGAGTTTGTCTGGAATGCAAGTAGTAACAGTCAGTACCAAAGAAGCTTCATCTGAAGAAGAAGCTTATGATCCTGAGAACCCAGTAATGGAAGAGGTGAATTACATGGGAGAATCCTATGGAAACACCTATAATCCTTCATGGAGAAATCATCCAAACCTCTCATGGAAGGATCAACAGAGGCCTCAACAAGGCTTCAATAACAATAATGGTGGAAGAAATAGGTCTAGCCATAGCAAGCCTTTTCCATCATCTTCTCAGCAACAGACAGAGAATTCTAAGTAGAGCCACTCTGACTTAGCAAATGTAGTCTCTGATCTAATTAAAACCACTCAAAGTTTCATGACTGAAACAAGGTCTTCCATTAGAAATTTGGAGGCACAAGTGGGTCAGCTGAGCAAGAAAGTTACTGAACTCCCTCCTAGTACTCTTCCAAGCAATACAGAAGAGAATCCAAAAGGAGAGTGCAAGGCCAATAACATAACCCACACGGCCGAACCTGGAGAAGAGGAAGAGGCAGTGATCTCTACTGAGGAAGACCTCAATGGACGTCCACTGGCCTCCAAGGAGTTCCCTAATGAGGAACCATGGGAATCTGAGGCTCACACTGAGACAATAGAGATTCCATTGAATTTACTATTACCATTTATGAGCTCTGATGAGTATTCTTCCTCTGAAGAGGATGAAGATGTTACTGAAGAACAAGTTGCTAAGTACCTTGGAGCAATCATGAAGCTAAATGCCAAGCTATTTGGTAATGAAACTTGGGAGGATGAACCTTCCTTGCTCCCCAAAGAACTGGATGACCTGACTAGGCAGAAATTACCTCTGAAGAGACAAGATCCTAGAAAGTTCTCAATACCTTGTACCATAGGCACCATAACCTTTGAGAAGGCTCTGTGTGACCTAGGGTCAAGCATAAACCTCATACCTCTCTCTGTAATGGAGAAGCTAGGAATCCTTGAGGTACAAGTTGCAAGAATCTCAATAGAGATGGAAGACAATTCAAGAAAACAGGCTTATGGACTTGTAGAGGATGTCTTGGTAAAGGTTGAAGGCCACTACATCCCTGCTGATTTCATAATCCTAGACATTGGGAAGTGTATGGATGAATCCATCATCCTTGGCAGACCCTTTCTAGCCACAGCAAAAGCTGTGATTGATGTTGACAGAGGAAAATTGGTCCTTCAAGTGAATGAGGACTCCCTTGTGTTTAAAGCTCAAGGATTTCCCTCTGTAACCATGGAGAGGAAGCATGAAAAGCTTCTCTCAATGCAGAGTCAAACAAAATCCCCACATTCAAACTATAAGTTTGGTGTTGGGAAACCCCAATTTGACGGTTTGTTTTGCCTTGAATTTAGAACATTTTGATAACCTTTTGTCACATTTAACCTAAGAATTAGCATGGTTTTGTTATCTCTTCCATGATTGTGCTTAAGTGTAAAAAAACATGCTTTTTAAGCCTTGTCTTGGTGAATTCTAGTCTCTGTTTGATTCCATACGATGCCTTGATGTGTTTGCTAGTAACCTCAGGTTGAAACTAGGCATGAATCAGAGGAAGCAAGGAAGGAAGCATACAAGTGGAGAGAAGCATAAAAAAAAAAGTCAAAGAAGCAAAGTCAGCCATGCACGCGCACGCGCACAAGGCGCTCGCGCGCACATTGCAGAATCGACCAGGGATGCGCACGCGTACCATGCGCGCACGCGCCGATGATGGCACATGACCTCATTAATGCAACACGTGCCTGGCGATTTGAGAGGTTTTCTGAACCCATTTTGGCGCCAAATTGTTAAGGGAAAGGAATAAAAGGATGAAGGATTAAGGGAGGAGAGGGATTGATCATTTTAGGTGTTAGTTACCAATTAGTTTAGTTTTATCTTTGTAATTGGTTTCTAGAGAGAGAAGCTCTCTCTTCTCTCTAGGATTAGGATTAGGTTTAGGTTAATCTCTCTTCTTAGATCTAGGTTTAAACTCATGCTTTGATTCACTTTTCATTTACCAATTCTTAATCTACTCCTCTTATTGCACACAATCCAGTTCAACATGACCGAACAAAGCATGTAGAAATAGACCGACATTTTATTAAGGAGAAATTGGACAATGGTCTTATAGCCACCAAGTACATCCCTTCAAGACTCCAATTGGCAGATATGTTCACTAAAGGACTTCCCATAGAGCACTTAAAAGACCTTACTTGCAAGTTGGGAATGATAGATATACATGTGAACACTACT
Source organism: Arachis ipaensis (assembly GCF_000816755.2). Taxonomy (NCBI): domain Eukaryota; kingdom Viridiplantae; phylum Streptophyta; class Magnoliopsida; order Fabales; family Fabaceae; genus Arachis; species Arachis ipaensis. The sequence continues at coordinate 50,274,465 of NC_029786.2, read as the reverse complement.
TAGATAATAAAGAATGATTTGGCGACCTATTTCCTACATTTGATTCAATATAGCAACAAACACATATTCAAGGGAAGAAAGCATTACCTTTGATCGCGTCTGATGCCGAACTCTCCGCATTTGCCTACACCTGCGTGTGGACTTCTATGCTTCTCGCCTTATCACGTTTGCCTTCAGAATATAACGAAACGACGAACTGTAACAAACTTAATTGTGAAGTGTTTAGAAATTCACTCTCATTGTTTACTCTCTATTAGGGCATGTTTTTATTCAACAGTAACTTATGAGAATGAAAAGACATACCTTGTAAAACTTTTTCTTTTTTTTTCCTAATTTAACAAATTTAATAATGTAACTCTTATTTTTCATTGTGTCATCAAAACGGCTATATCATACAATAACGTGTCACCTGATCTCCATTACTGCTGAAAAAATTACTCAGACGACAAAATAATAAAAATAACAATAAAATTTAATATTGGTGTGTACAAATGACTTATTAAAAAATTAAAATATAAATCTATCCACATTATAAAAATCTGTGTCTACTTTTGTCCATTCTTTCCTCCAATGCACAAAGAACCCAACATTATTTTCCTTCATAGTTCGATTCTTTGGGTCTTTCACTTCCCAAAAGTTGGTACCCAAAAGAGCTAACAGAGAATTTGCTGGTGCACTCAGACTCCTTAACCTTGTAACTCTAAAAAAGAGTCTCATTGATGTTGAAAATCGTCGCAGTCATCTTCAGCTTATCGAGGGCATGCTGCAAAACGATGCTACAAAAACCAGTTGTTGAAGATTCTAGTTTGAGGGCCACAAAAACTAGAAGGAAGGTTCGTTCCATTGTTATTGTAGAACAAGGTCTGGGGATTGATGTGTGCTTCTTGTCACGTGCTGTGAGCTCGCGTGCGTCCCACCTTGACCTTGTTTGAGGTGTTCAATATCACTGCTTGGCAATAACAACTGGGTTCATTGCCAATGTCTATGTTGGAAGCTCTTTGATTAGTTTGTATGGTAGGGGTGCATTGTTGGGTGATGCATAACGGATGTTCGATGAAATGCCTGAGAGAAATGTAGTTTCATAGTCAGGTCCACGATTATCGCTGCATTTACACAAGAATGGAGGGTTGATATGTTTTTAGAGCTCTTTTGTCAGGTGAAGGGCGTGGCTGCATTAAAACCGAATTGTTTTACGCACACGAGCCTTCTTAGTGCTTGAATGGGAAGTGGAGCACTTGGACATGGAAAGGGTGCTCATTGTCAAATAATTCACATGGGTTTTCATTATTACCGCCACATTGAAAATGCTCTCATTGCCATGTATTCCAAGTGTGGGGCACTTGACGATGCCTTGTTCATATTTGAAAGTATGCAGCGAAGGGATTTTGTCACTTGGAACTCTATGATCGCAGAGTATGCGCAGCATGGGCATGCACAAGAGGCAATTTCTCTTTAAGAGATGATGAATCAAGGTGTTAATCCGGATGAAGTTACTTACCTTGGCATATTGTCCTCGTGTTGGCATGCTGACCTTGTTAAGGAGGGTCAAGATTACTTAAATTCCATGATTGAATACTCATCATCTCCATACCTTTACCAAGAAGAACCACCTTCCTACCATGAACCCTCACTCCAAAACAATAAACCTTCCTACCCACCACAAGCCCCAATAGACGATCCTCTCGCTTTGTTACTCCAAGGACAAGAAGCCATGAAGCGGGATACACTTGAGTTTGTAACCAATTTGACCAAGGTGGTGCACACTTTAGCCCACCAATGCTTGAATACTCAAGGTACTTCCGTGACCACATGTGAAAAGTCAAAAGAAGAGCAAAGCATGAAGGAGAAATTGGAAAATTCGGTGGAGAAGGAGGAGTCAAATTTTGTGTTGGAATAATTGGAGGAGTCTATGATCATTGAAGAAAAGGAAGAGGTGGTTGAAGAATTAAGAGATGTTGAAAGTCCAAGGGAATGTAGCATCATGGAGAACTCTTCCAAGAAGCTTGATATTGATGTTGAGGAGGGTGCGCAATCTCCAAGGCATATCGTCGATGGAGACTTGGAAGAAGTTTATCAAGAAATGGATTCAATCATAGCTAAATTGCTCTCTACAATGGAATCTTCACCCATTGGACATGGAGTTGAAATTATAGAAGAGTGTGCACAACCTCCCAAGGAAGATGAGAAGGGCATGGTGTATATTGAAATTGACGAATATGAAGAGGTTGATCAAGAGATGACCTCGTTCATCAATGAATTTCTATCCAAAATTGAATCGTCCCCCGTTAAACAAGATGAAGTTCTTGAAGATAACACCAAGCCAAGTAAAAAGGAAAAGGTTGAAATTGAAGAAATTTGTCAGGAGGTGGAAATTCACAAAGAAGAGCACAAGGAAGTAGACCGTACATTGTCTAAGTGTGGGGAAGTCTCACTTCCCAAGTCACCATCCAATACAACATTTAAGCGGGTAAAATCTCTATCACTGAGCTTTAATCTCTCACTTGAATATGGTTTGATTGAAAATGACGGTCAACTTAGAGCTCTTTGTGAATTTAAGAGTAGGAGAGAGTTGTGTAATGGTTGGAAACATCACTCTAAGTTCATGATGGTTGCATGCTCAAAGTTGAATGGCAATGGTTGGTGTAAA
>NC_029786.2:50266661-50269677 GCF_000816755.2 Arachis ipaensis | reverse complement strand
GGGGGCGCAGACGCGCACTACATGCGGGCGCACCAACTATTAGATCCTGGAAGTTCGCGCGGACGCGCATCTGCCGCGTCCGCGCCGATCTGCTGCTGCAACTGCTTGGGCCAAATTCCAGGGAGTTCAGCCATTTCTGGGCTGGCTCTAGGCCCCAGGCCCAACCCCATCTGCGCGAGCGCGCGCATCGCGCCAGCGCGCCATTTCACGAATTCGTCAATACACGCGGACGCGCACTTGCCGCGCGCGCGTCCTTGCGCGGTGCCACCAAACTAGGCCATGGACCAGAGAGTTGGGCGTGCCTCAAGCCCATTCTAAGCCTAAGGCCCAATCTCATGTACGCGTGCGCGCACTGTACGCCCACGCGTAGTTCTCCATTCCCCTCAATGCTCGCGGACGCGTACTTGCCGCGTGCGCGCAGGTCTAGTAGCGCAACCTTCAGGCCATTCTCCAGAGAGTTAGGCCTGGGTTGGGCCAACTCTAAGCCCCTAGCCCAACTCCATGCACGCGTGCGCGCACGGTACGCGCACGCGCCCTTCCCTATTTCGCTCACCCTCGCCTAAGCGCGTTGTACGCGCACGCGTCAGAGCCCATTTTTCTCAATGGGCGCGGACGCGCAAGGTGCGCGCACGCGCCAATTCAAAAATCGGGATAACCCTACCTCGCGATGCACACTGCGCAGTCGCGCAACCCATCCCTCTCAACCTCCATCTTCTTCCCCTCGCCCCATCTACCCTCGCAGCAGCAGCACCGCCTCCGCCGCCGCGCCACCTTCACCGCCGGCGACTCGCCCCCACTCACCCTCAACCCCTCTTCCCTTCTCACCACTACCCGTTCTCTCTCTCTCCCTCTCACTCCTCTCAACCGCGCCGTGACCAAGCCCTCCGCCGCCGCCCCTTTTCAGTTTTTCCCGGCTCCCAGGTTCCTGCTCCATTTCTGTTTATTCTTTTCTATTTTTTTCCTTTTTGTTTGTTCATTTATGATTAACTCCTAGAATTGCATGTTAGTTAGCATTGGAATGTTGTATGTTAGGATTAGTTAGAAATACTTGCGGTTAGGTAGCTAGGACTGGATAGAGGATTCTAGGCCTGATAAGTGCTCCGTATGTGCTTACTTGCTGTTTGTCTGTTTGTATGTTGTATGCTGGTTTTGGACTGCTTTTTTATGCACTTCTTGTTGCCTGAATGCTGTACCACTGCTGCTGTGCTTAATTGATGCTGCTTTCTTACTGTTTATGCTATTCTGCTATCCGGGAACGTCCAATTTTAAGCCGGAATGCTGCCCGATTTTCAAGAAAATTAGTTTCACTTCGATTTTTTTATTTTCAGTTTTGGGCAAATTTCCGTTTCCTTTTTGACTTCCCGGATTTGCACAATCACCGTGAACATGAACCGAAATTTCTCGTTCAATTGAGCCTATATATCATCCTCTCACTAATCCACTTTTCTCACTAAATTCTTTCACCATTTTACTTACACTCACTTTTAACCCTCTTTAACAATTCTTTCCTGAATATGATGATATTAGTGCCTTTTGCATATGAGGATTACGGTTTTGGTTCAGTCCCTTATGCTTACTTGTTCACTTTTACATATTCAGTGCAACATTACGATTGCTCTTTGATAATGATATCCTGAACATGTCTTCTTTGTTACATGCTACATGTTTTATATATTCTATCACAATTTTTTTTCAGGATGTCGGATAAAGGCAAAGCCGTAGCCACCGCCTCCAAGAAGAGAAAACACTCTACCCCCTCCATTCCTTCCATCTACAAGAACTATGCTAGGAATCCTTTGCAGGACGAGGATAAAGAGAATCAGCAGTTGCCTTCTACCAATCCTGGCAAATTTCCCAATCTCTACTGTGAGCTTCGGTTCTCTAGGTATCGAACCACGAAGCTAAATATTGAGAAGAAGTTGCTCCTGCCTAATGATGTGAGACGGCGCATTAACGGTCGGATCCTTAAGTTAGGTATTGATTTTGTTGACCGGGACTTGGGTGACATCAATATATCTTGGGTGAAGGAATTCTACTGCAACTTCTTCCGTCCGACCTTGGATTCGGTTCAGGTGAGGGGTAGAGAGATTCTGCTCACCGAGGCCGCCATTGGAGAGGCACTACATTGCCGGCACATTCCACATGACCAGTGTGCCCATCATCAGGCTGAGATAGCCATCCACACCATGACTTTTGATTATGAGGCGCTTCGACGCGTGATTGGGATACCGGAGGCCCGGCCTAGTTATCTTATTTTGCACATTTTTGTATATATTTTGATGCATTTCTAGTTTGCTTTGGATACTTTTATTGCTTATTTTGGATTTTAGATATTTTGATACTTTTGGATACTTTTAGATATTTTGGATGATAGATTCCATATTTTAGTTTGATTTTTCTTTATACACTTTTGCATATCTCCTTTTGTATATTCTCCTTTTAGTTTGTGGTTGTGATTAGAAATCATGTTTTAAGTGAAACTTAGTCACCCCTTTTTGCATAAGAATTTGGTTTTGAGTGAAAAAGAAAAGATTGGAGCACTAAACTCTCCGATGCCCTGTGGGCCTATTGCTTCTTTTCTTCCTCTCTCCCTCCCCTCTCTAGTTACTTCCTTCTTTCTTCTTTGCTCTTCATGAGCACTTAGGTCTCAAATTCATTACATGAGTAGATGAATGGTGTTGCTAAATTTTCTTGCAATCAATATGCACTATAATCAATAATAATGGATTGTGGAAAGTTACATAGCTCTCATTTTCACACAATCACATACTACTTGAAGGATGCACACCAAGTGTTCGATGAAAGGCATACTTGAATTTTGGACTCATTGTGACTACCTTGCCTCTCACCAACCACTTTTGAGTGCATCCCCACTTTCCACAAACCATTCTTGCCATTTTCTTGGCTTGCCTCCCATTTATGGTCCCTAAGGGTGTATGCTTCTCATGCTTCTTCCTTGCATGCCTAAACTACCCTTGCACCACATGAAAATTATTTGCCTTGCGCTTCACACATT
>NC_029786.2:50252606-50256910 GCF_000816755.2 Arachis ipaensis | reverse complement strand
GTATTCATGCATTTATATGATTGAGGCCATCATTTCATTAGCTCACTCACCCAAACGGCCTTACCTTCTATCTCCCTTTGTTAGCCAAACTTGAGCCTACGATTAACCCATTTTGTTCTTAATTTAGCACATTACAAGCCTTAAAGCGGAAAACAATAAAAGTCCTTATTTGGATCTTTGATTAGCTTAGGCTAGTGTGTGTGAGTATCATTCAAGTGTGGGAACCTTGGGGCACTGGGTGAATAGAAGGGTATTTTGTATTATTATTGGAATATTGGGAATTGGGTACATATTCATGAATTGATCGAATGTAAAATCTTATGCATTGACGCTCTTGTATATAGAAAAAAAAAATAATAAGAAAAACAAAAAGAACAAAAGAAAAAAAAAGAAAGAAAACAATATGGAAAAGAAAAGAAAAAAAAAATATAGAAAGAAAGAAGAGAAAGAAGAGAGAAAAAAAGAAAAGGGGACAAAATGCCCCAAAGTGCAGCTCAAGAGGAATCAATGCATAAATATTGTGAAAAAATGCATGAGATGCATGAGTATGTGGAAAAGTGAGGAATGGGTAGTTAGGTTAGTACCTAATTGTATAGGTCATTATATAGGTTAGGTGGGAAAGTTTAAGTTAATCAAAGATTCAAATCCTAAGTCCACTAGCCATATATGACCCTACCTTGACCCTAACCCCATTACAACCTAAGGAAAAGACCCCATGATAAGTGTATGCATGCATTGAATAATTGTTGATTGTTAGACGAAAAACAAATCTTGGAAAGCATGATTAGGGGAGAATTGAGAGAATAAACCCCAAACACCGAGTGATTAGAGTGTAAACACCTCCGGTGAGGGTTCGAAGCTCAATCCTTTGATTCCCGGTTCTCGCGAGCATTCCTCATGCAAGGTTGTACATAATGCATTTGATGCTTAGAAAGTGGCAAGTCCCATGATTTGACCACCGTCGTGCCCCATATGCTCACATATGTCCTAAGAAGGCTAATTTGTTCCCAACCAAGTGGATAGTAGCACTAGTCGTAGTTGCATGCATATAAGTAGGTTGCACTTCATGAGTCCTATACTTTTGCGATCCCTCGATCTTCCGTGGTTCTTTGCATTTCTCTAAGCATGAGGACATGCTAGAATCTAAGTGTGGGGAGGTTGACAAACCCCAATTTGAGGGTCTATCTTGTGCTGATTTCAGGGGTTTTATCAATGATTCCCCACACTTTCTATATGAAAATACAAGATTTTGCATTCCTTTCCTAGTTTTGCCTCATGAATGAAAACATGCTTATTTTGCACTAAAATAGACACATTTCTAATCTTCTCTTGATGCCATTCGATGCCGGCAAAAATCTATTTGTCAAAATGAGCCGGTATACAAATTATCAATTGATCAATCGTAGTATAGTCTAAACCGACGCAAATCCTTCATCAAACAAATCTACAATCTATATCCGAGAGTACTAGTCTCCCGAGTCGTTCTCCCTTGGAATTTCCAAAGTGTGCATCTTATTGATTTAGTAAACTTTGTTGGAATTCTTTGAAGGTTTTAGCAAAGCGATGAGAAACAAACAATCAATTATCAAAAGACTTGGCTTAGGGTTGGCGTTGGAAATCCTATCCTTATAGTCCGTTCAATGTTGACAACAATTAGGCCTTGCTCCATTTAGTTATCCCTTAGGTATAGAGGAAGGTCAAATGAAAGTAATTAACTTGAGTCACAAGTCCTAGCTTCACCTTATGGGAACCTAGCTTTAGTGCACTCCAAGCCAACTAGCAACCCCTAATTCCAAATCAACTATTGATACACTATTCAACTTCTTCCAAAGACCAAACCCTATGCCAAGTGTGAGAATTCTACTCCATAGCTAGTGTTGTCATTTTATCAAACATGTGATGAGCAAGAAGGAAAGGCATAGTAAAATGAGAAGAAAAGTCAAATTGAAAGTATTGCAACACAAAGATCTAACAACATGTCTCAAAGAGTAGCAATGAAAATCCAAAATAGAGATGAAATCCAAAATTACAAAGTTGAATTCTAGATCTATGAGAATTGATCAATTGTATCTACTACTTGAAATTGGAGAAGAAAATCTATGGCATGAACAAAGTGGAGTGAGAATTGTAGTTAATCTCACCAAAAGGTCATTGAAAATTCAGAAATTAGAAGAGGATGAACCCTAGTGAAGCTTGGAATCTCCCTCTTCTTCTCCCAAAAAGTGTAACTAACTCTCTCTTCTCTCCAGAAAAAGAAAAATATCTAGATCTAGAAGAAATGAACTAAAAAGTCCCTTAACCCTTGCTCCTTTGGTCTTCTTAAGCTTTTCCCGCCAAGGTGCTTCTCCAAAAGTGGGATCCTTAACTGCCTCCACGCCTAAGTCACGTGACTTCATTAAAAATTATTTTCGCAAATCGGCGCGCACGCGCAAGGTACGCGCACGCGCCGTTGAGACGTCTTGTAATGTGCGCGGAGGCGTGATGTATGCGTGCGCGCCTCATGAAGATCCTGGCTTAGCCGCTTCTCAAGCCGGCTCGTGGCTTGGCTCTTGGCTTTGGCTTCACGTTGCCCTATCCGCGCGGGCGCGCAAGGGGCGCACACGCGCCCATGCGGAAATTTCCAAAGCTTAATCCTCATGTTTCCTTCCTTTGTACCCGTCTTCCTTCTCTCTTTCGGTCCATTCCTACTCTATATCCTGAAACCACTTAACACACAAGTCACGGCATCGAATGGCATCAAGAGAAGATTAGAAATGTGTCTATTTTAGTGCAAAATAAGCATGTTTTCATTCATGAGGCAAAACTAGGAAAGGAATGCAAAATCTTGTATTTTCATATAGAAAGTGTGTGGAATCATTGATAAAACCCCTGAAATCAGCACAAGATAGACCCTCAAATTGGGGTTTGTCAAGGCCACAACCAAACTCTAAGTTTGGTGTTGAAAGGCCATCATCATGCTCTGAGTATCTGTGAGGCTCCATGAGAGCCCACTGTCAAGCTACTAACATTAAAGAAGTGCTTGTTGGGAGGAAACCCAATTTTACTTATCTATGTTAAATTTCTATTTTCCATTGTTATTTTATGTTATCTATAGGTTGATGATCATGTGAAGTCACAAAAACAATTGAAAAAGCAAGAACAAACTGAAAAACAGAATGAAAAATAGCACACACTGGAGGAGAAGATGGGCGTTAAACGCCCAGTCTGGCACCATTCTGGACGTTTAACGCCAGAAATGGGCACCAGAGTGCCGATTAACGCCAGAAAAGGGCAAGAAGCTGGCGTTAAACGCCAAAAATGGGAAGCAACCTGGCGTTTAACGCCAGGGTTGGCAGCAGAAGGCGTTTTGCACACCTAATTGGTGCAGGGATGAGAAATCCTTGACACCTCAGGATCTGTGGACCCCACAGGATCCCCACTGGTGCGCAGAAATTGTGATTACACTTTAATTATGTAAAATTCATTGCTCTTTCTTTCCCTGGTAATGGCGCCAAACACATGATGCCAACACCATGGTTCACAACTTCGCACAACTAACTAGCAAGTGCACTGGGTCGTCCAAGTAATACCTTACGTGAGTAAGGGTCGAATCCCACGGAGATTGTTGGTATGAAGAAAACTATGGTCACCTTGTAAATCTCAGTCAGGTGGATATAAAATAGTAATAGGGATTTCGAGTGAGTAAGGGTCGAATCCCACGGAGCTTGTTGGTATGAAGCAAGCTATGGTCACCTTGTAAATCTCAGTCAGGCAGATATAAAGTGATAATGGTGTTTTCGAATATTATATAATAAAATAGGGATAGAGATACTTATGTAATTCACTGGTGAGAATTTCAGATAAGCGAATGGAGATGCTTTTCGTTCCTCTGAACCTCTGCTTTCCTGCTATCTTCATCCAATCAGTCTTACTCCTTTCCATGGCTGGCTTTATGTGATACATCACCATTGTCAATGGCTACTTTTGGTCTTCTCTCGGGAAAATGATCCAAATGCCCTGTCACGGCACGGCTAATCGTATGGAGGCATCACCCTTGTCAATGGTTTCATCTTATCCTCTCAGTGAAAATGGTCAACGCACCCTGTCACGGCACGGCTATTCATCTGTCGGTTCTCGATCCTACTGAATAGGATTTACTATCCTTTTGCGTCTGTCACTACGCCCAGCAATCGCGAGTTTGAAGCTCGTCACAGTCATTCAATCATTGAATCCTACTCGGAATATGATGTGCATAATCTTGATATGCTACGATTTAGGAAATTGCACGATCGGCAAAATTCCTTCCGGCAAGTGCACCGGTTATC
>NC_029786.2:50252107-50252270 GCF_000816755.2 Arachis ipaensis | reverse complement strand
TAGATCGAGAAGCTTTCTAACAAAATTCAAGAGAAAAGATTGAAGAAGAAGATAAAACTATTATTGATTCATTGAATTACAGTAGAGCTCCCTAACCCAATGAAAGGGGTTTAGTGAGTCATAGCTCTGAATTCAATTACAAAACTAAAGGAAAATGATCCAA
>NC_029786.2:50235688-50242107 GCF_000816755.2 Arachis ipaensis | reverse complement strand
AAGTTATAGATACCATAGAATTCACCTTTATTTTTTTTGTACAGTATTTGTTAGTTCACTTTAATTAATTTATTATCTATTATATCTTAGTAGAAATTCACCTGCATTCAACTTCACATAAAGCTATTTTTGGATGGTCGATACATGTTATTATTTGGTTTGAAAAAATCGGTTTATTTTATACGAATGGTTTCATTAATAAAACCAATTTAAATTGAACCAAACAATTATTTTTACTCTTTTCTTTTTTTACGCTCTTGAAATTGGTATGTTCGTCTTATTTGTATTTTTTAATCAAATTTCTTATTTCAAATGTATTTCTTAATTTATGTTTTTATTTACTTCTCTATGAATGATGAAAATCATTTAATAAATACATAACTGTTTATGTCATCACACCATTTGATATTCAAGATGAAATTGGTTGGATGTTAGACAATAATTTTAAAAGTTGTACTATTCACATCTTTATCTAGAGTCAACACAGAGATTGATTGGGTTGCTGTTACTTGTTAGATTCAAGTCGTTATAGGTAAAATTTGTACCTTTATCCTAAAAGTATTGTTTCATGAGTTATGTTTTTTTTTATATATAAATAATTTGTGAAATATAATTGTGGTAAGCACTGATTTGATATCAACAATATCTAAAAATTAACATTGTTTGTGTTGTTCACACAAATACCCAATTAGACATAATAGGCAACTGTATGAGAATTAATTCTATCATAAAAATAGAGATAATTTTTTGAATAGAACCACATCAATTGAACTATATATACATTTAAACTCAATATTTAAAGATGTGATGTACTCTTTGTATTCTTATTTAAACTTAATTAGTTTTGTTGAATGCATCCTATACTAACAATCTAGTTCTCTTTATTTAATTTGGTTATGCTTTAAGATGTTCAAGGAATAGGTAAATTAATTTTGAAAAGTTAATTATTTAAAGAACAAATAGTCACTTGAATTTGAATGAAAAATATATATATAAATTTGAAGTTGGTATGATTAAAAATTTTAGTACCAACCAAGAATACTAGAATAAAAAAAATATGTAGTCACAAAAAAATATGTATAACTGAAAATACTCTAAATATAACTATAGTATAGTACTAAGTCTGAGTATTTTTTAATCTTGCCATAGTAATATTTGTAAAGAATAAAAGAGTATTTTGCTATTTAAATTTTTATCTTAGTATAGGTTTAACTTGTGTATATTTTTTCTTGAAAAGATGCATGTGAAGCAAAGTATTAAATTTATAGAAACGTATTTTAAATTATTAACAACTTATTAAAAGTAATTTAAACTTTAACATTGATCATGAAAAAACTTTGGCCTATATAATATTATTAAGGTATATGACTAAAAAGATGTTTAGAACTAAATTTTATATATTTTCTCATTTATTTTTCTAGTCTATTTGTTAAAAAAATTATGTCACTAATAAGATAGGTGAACAATAGAAAATAAACTATGAGATTACATTGTTATAATTCGTCAATTTTATAAGTTATTTTATTTTAATACTGATGTAGGGTAAAAAAAAATATTGAGAATATGACACATTCTGAATACGATAAATGTTATATAGAGGAAGAGAAAAATGAAAGGGCAATGGTAAAATTACTGATGGTAAAGAGGCAGCTGTTTTGAGTGCAAATGATTTTTTGAATCGACAATTTATAAGTTATGAATAAGCGTACCAATGTTATGTAAGGTATGCCAAGTGTGTGGGGTTTGGAGTTCGAAAGGGGGATTCGACTCTTGATAGAACTAGCAGTTATGTTCGACGTAAATTCTTGTGCAACAGAGCAGGTGTGAGAGAATAAATGCTACGCAACTACTAGTAAAATAAGAATGCAGAAGCCTGAGACCAGAACAAATTGTAATGCAATATTGTCATATCTTGACAAGAGTGGTTCAATGTGGAAAGTGAGAAAGATTGTGAAGGATCATAACCATTCTTTGATACCGCTTAAATTAGTTTACCAAATTCCAAATCATCGTACACTGACAGACGCAGGCAAAGTGCAAGTGGATAGCATGCATAGACATGGCCTCCCACCTTCGAAGATCATGGGTCTTATTGCTGGACAAGCTGGTGGTTATGAATTTGTCGGTTTTACAAAAAAAATTTGGATAACTAAATTGAAAGAAATCTACGTTCAAAGATCATTGAAGGAGATGTAAATGAAACTCTTAATTATTTATGTGGAAAACCAGAGGATGAACCTATGATGATTGTGAGACATAGTTTAACAAATGACGATAAATTGGAGCATTTATTTTGGGCAGATGACTTAGGTCGATTTGGCTACCAATATTTTGGTGATGTTCTAGCCTTTGATTCTACCTATAGAAAAAATAAGTATAATAGGCTGCTAGTTGTAACATCCTACCACACAGAGCTTTATGCTTAAGTCGTAAAACAGAGGTGGTGTGGTATTATGACATCTAAAATAAAATATATACATATAATAGTAGAAAGAATATAATATACGAGGAGCCTTGAAAAACAGGTAAAACAAAAATTGCAAAATAAAAAGCGCAACGCTCAAGAATAAGGATTACTTGCGTACGAAGAAAGCTATGGTTATTAAGCATAAGTAAACAGAAAGTAGGAATAGATGGCCAAAAGTACAGTATAACAAGCTCCTAACTCAGCCTGCGAAGCTAAGGCTGGCTGGAGAATATTTACATGCATATATACATAACCCGATGTCCAAAATACAAGCATAAAACCGTAGTTCTCCATAATCCTCTAAGAGGAACAAAATAAAACAAGTTGTTTGGAGAGTTAAGTACATATATATAGATAAACTATACATCAAAACAAAGTCCCAAAGTCTACTTCGCTGCAGAACTCCAGACGCCTAGCGAGGAGCCTCTCGACTTGCATATGAAAAACAACAATATCGTATAGAATGAGAACCGGGAATTCTCAGCATGGTAAAGGTGCCATGTACATAAGACATAAGGTCTTGGGAATGCCAGAGGCAATCATAGAATGCCAACACTCAGATATAAAGCTTAAGAACTAACATAGAAACCATAAACGGGTGGTTTTCTAAGAATTCCTAAACCTAACTAAAACTTAACTTGAACACTAAATCTTTCCACCTTTTCTCCGTCCCTCCGTCTCCGATGAATTTGCACAGACAAACAAGTAGACAATGACAAACACAAGTAGATTACAAGTAATACAGATAGCAAGTATAACAATTAACATAATAAATTCACTTAGGCAATCCTAATTAATGCACAAACAAGCAAAGAAAACAATATGCACATGATGTATGCATGTCCTATGGCTGATGAGTCTCATCTGTTGGTTATTGATGAGCGGATAATTTATACGCTTTTTGGCATTGTTTTTAGTATGTTTTTAGTAGAATCTAGTTATTTTAGGGATGTTTTCATTAGTTTTTATGTTAAATTCACATTTCTGAACTTTACTATGAGTTTGTGTGTTTTTCTGTGATTTCAGGTATTTTCTGGCTGAAATTGAGGGACTTGAGCAAAAATCAGATTCAGAGGTTGAAGAAGGACTGCTGATGCTGTTGGATTCTGACCTCCCTACACTCAAAATGGATTTTCTGGAGCTACAAAAATCAAAATGGGGCGCTTCTAATTGCGTTGGAAAGTAGACATCTAGGGCTTTTCAGAAATATATAATAGTTGATACTTTGCCCAAGTTTAGACGATGCAAACTGGCGTTCAACGCCAGTTCTCTGCCCAATTCTGGCGTCCAGCGCCAGAAACAAGTTGCAAAGTGGAGTTCAATGCCCAAACTGGCACAAAAGCTGGCGTTCAACTCCAAGAAGGACCTCTACACGTGCAACACTCAAGCTCAGCCCAAGCACACACCAAGTGGGCCCTGGAAGTGGATTTATTCATCAATTACTTACTTTTGTAAACCCTAGTAGCTAGTTTATTATAAATAGGACTTTTTACTATTGTATTAGAGATCTTTGGAATCATCTTTGGATTATCTTTTGATCTTTGGATTATCTTTGGACGCCTGGTTCTTAGATCAGAGGGGCTGGCCATTCGGCCATGCGTGGACCTTTCACTTATGTATTTTCAAACGGTAGAGTTTCTGCACTCCATAGATTAAGGTGTGGAGCTCTGCTGTTCCTCAAAGATTAATGCAAAGTACTACTGTTTTTCTATTCAATTCATCTTATTTCGCTTCTAAGACATTCATTCGCAATTCAAATAGTTATGCGAAGTTGTGAAGATATGTTTAGACCATGGTTCTGTGCATCCGTTTTTGGTGCCATTGCCAGGGAATCAATTTCGAACAACAATTCACAACATGAGTACTTTGCATTAATCTTTGAGGAACAGCAGAGCTCCACACCTCAATCTATGGAGTGCAGAAACTCTACAGTTTGAAAATACATAAGTGAAAGGTCCAGGCATGGCCGAATGGCCAGCCCCTCTGATCTAAGAACCAGGCGTCCAAAGATGATCCAAAGATCAAAAGATAATCCAAAGATGTTTCCAAAGGTGTCTAATACAATAGTAAAAGGCCCTATTTATAATAAACTAGCTACTAGGGTTTACAGAAGTAAGTAATTGATGCATAAATCCACTTCCGGGGCCCACTTGGTGTGTTCTTGGGCTGAGCTTGAAGTCTACACGTGGAGAGGTCATTCTTGGAGTTGAACGCCAGCTTTTGTGCCAGTTTGGGCGTTGATCTCCACTTTGCAACTTGTTTCTGGCGCTGGACGCCAGAATTGGGCAGAGAACTGGCATTGAACGCCAGTTTGCGTCATCTAAACTTGAGCAAAGTATGGACTATTATATATTTCTGGAAAGCCCTGGATGTTTACTTTCCAACGCAATTGAAAGCGCGCTATTTTGAGTTCTGTAGCTCCAGAAAATCCATTTTGAGTGCAGGGAGGTCAGAATCCAACAGCATCAGCAGTCCTTCTTCAACCTCTGAATCTGATTTTTGCTCAAGTCCCTCAATTTCAGCCAGAAAATACCTGAAATCACAGAAAAACACACAAACTCATAGTAAAGTCCAGAAATGTGAATTTAACATAAAAACTAATGAAAACATCCCTAAAAGTAACTAGATTCTACTAAAAACATACTAAAAACAATGCCAAAAAGCGTATAAATTATCCGCTCATCACAACACCAAACTTAAATTGTTGCTTGTCCCCAAGCAACTAAAAATCAAATAGGATAAAAAGAAGAGAATATACTATAAATTCCAAACTATCAATGAAACATAGCTCCAATCAAATGAGCGGGACTTATAGCTTTTTGCCTCTTGAATAGTTCTGGCATCTCACTTTATCCATTGAAATTCAGAATGATTGGCTTCTATAGGAATTTAGAGTTCAGATAGTGTTATTGACTCTCCTAGTTCAGTATGATGCTTCTTGAACACAGCTTCTTTATGAGTCTTGGCCGTGGCCCTAATCACTTTGTTTTCCAGTATTACCACCGGATATGAATCTTTGATAAGCTTAAACTTCCCACCTAACCTATGACATCCTATACAATTAAGTTCTAACCTAACTACCCATTTTTCACTTTTTCACATACTCATGCATTTTCTTTTTCATTTCGCAACACTTATGCATTGATTTTATTGGACCTTGCTTTGGGGCATTTTATCCCCTTTTTATTATATTTTTTTTCTTCTTTTTTTTCTTTTTCTATTTTTTTTCTTTTCCATATTATTTTTCTTTTCTTTTTCTTTTGTTTTTCTTATTTTTTTTCTTTTTATATACAAGAACCTCAATGCATAAGGTTTTACATTTGATCAATACATGAGTATGTACCCAATTCCCAATATTTCCAATAACATTACAAAACTACCCTTTTATTCACCCAATGTCCAAAGGTTCCCACACTTGAATGATACTCACACACACTAGCCTAAGCTAATCAAAGATCCAAATAAGGACAATTATTATTTTTCGCTTTAAGGCTAGTAATGTGCTAAATTAAAGAATAAGTGGGTTAAGCGTAGGCTCAAATTTAGCTAACAAAGGAAGATAAAAGGTAAGGCCATTTGGGTAAGTGAGCTAATGAAATGATGGCCTCAATCATATAAATGCATGAAGAACCTAAAATGAAATGCAAAAGTGTTGGGATTAGAAATTTGTCACCCAAAATCGCCGACCGGTCGGACGACCTCCCCATACTTAAAAGTTTGCACCGTCCTCGGTGCACTCAAAGATGAGCAAGGGGGTACGGCGAGTCTCTGGATTGCTGCGTGTTCTTAGTCTTGCTTCCATGTTTGCTTGTGGTGCATTTATCATGAAAAACAAAAATACAACACCATAAGATGAGAAGATATAAAAACAAGGAAGCATACATTGTTGGAATGAGGTAAATCACTAGAATTGAGTGAGTGAATTAGTGTGACATTAAGAAATATTAGGTGT
>NC_029786.2:50197708-50235660 GCF_000816755.2 Arachis ipaensis | reverse complement strand
CAATAATCCAACACGTATAATGAAAAGAGAGAAAATAAAATGAAAGCTAAACTAAAACTAACTAATTAACTAACCAACTAACTAATTAACTAACTAAAATAAATGGTTATCTATGGTGTTTGGAAGTGTTGGATGAGGGGTAGGAGAAGGGAAGAAGAAAGGAGAAGGAAAGAATTGGAAAGAGGAGAAGAAAAGAAAAGTGGATGGGAGAAAGAAATCCGCGCGTACGCACACATGGCCCGCGCGCGTCGTTGGCTTATTTCGACAGTGGCGCGTACGCGTCATGTGCGCGTGTGCGCAAGTGGGGTTTGTGCCAGAGGCACAACGTTGGCGCGGCGCAGGCACAACTCTCTGGAAAATGTATGGAGGTTGGAACTTCTCAATCCGCGCGTACGCACGCATGGCGCACGCGCGCGCATGGATGGTCGAAAATGCTGGAAGTGCGCGTACGTGCCATGTACGCGTACACATGGATGGTGCTCTGTTTTTCAAAAATTTTTTCTATGTTTTTGCACCAATCCAAGCATTCCAAACCTCCAAACAGCTACCAAAACACCATAAAACCTTATTTAACATACTTAAACTACCAAACATACTCAACTAACTAAACAAAACATGAAATTAAACTAATTCTACCAATATATACAAAAGAGAAAATGAAAGGATTTTACCATGGTGGGTTGTCTCCCACCTAGCACTTTTGTTTATTGTCCTTAAGTTGGACTTATGGGGAGCTCCTCATCAAGGTGGCTTGTGCTTGTATTCATCTTGGAACTCCCACCAATGCTTGGTTCTCCATTGTGCCCCAAGATTCTTCATGGATTGAGCCAAGTCTTGATGGAGTTCTTCACAAGCTTGGGGCTCCCAAAGTTGATCCTCTTCTTGTAATCCGGAATCCCACACTTTATTTTCACACCCGTCTTGAAGTTGATCATCATTATTAATCCGTCCGGGTGGTGAACAAGATGAATTCTCTATGAAATGCCCAACAATCCTCCTAGACCCATCTATTTGAGCACTATTCCCACCTTTGTATTCAACTCTTGAAGTATCAATCAAAATGAGCCTTGATTTGTGATGAGCGGATAATTTATACGCTTTTTGGCATTGCTTTTAGTATGTTTTTAGTAGGATCTAGTTACTTTTAGGGATATTTTCATTAGTTTTTATGTTAAATTCACATTTCTGGACTTTACTATGAGTTTGTGTGTTTTTCTGTGATTTCAGGTATTTTCTGGCTGAAATTGAGGGACTTGAGCAAAAATCAGATTCAGAGGTTGAAGAAGGACTGCTGATGTTGTTGGATTCTGACCTCCCTGCACTCAAAGTGGATTTTCTGGAGCTACATAAATTGAAATGGCGCGCTTCCAATTGCGTTGGAAAGTAGACATTCAGGGATTTCCAGCAATGTATAATAGTCCATACTTTGCCCAAGTTTAGATGACACAAACTGGCGTTCAACGCCAGCTCTCTGCCCAATTCTGGCGTCCAGCGCCAGAAACAAGCTGCAAAGTGGAGTTCAACGCCCAAACTGGCACAAAAGCTGGCGTTCAACTCCAAGAATGACCTCTCCACGTGTAGACTTCAAGCTCAGCCCAAGCACACACCAAGTGGGCCCCAGAAGTTGATTTATACATCAATTACTTACTTCTGTAAACCCTAGTAGCTAGTTTATTATAAATAGTACATTTTACTATTGTATTTGAGATCTTTTGATCAGTTGTATGCTATCTTAGATCACGTTTGAGGGCTGGCCTCTCGGCCATGCCTGAACCTTCTTCACTTATGTATTTTCAACGGTAGAGTTTCTACACTCCATAGATTAAGGTGTAGAGCTCTGCTGTTCCTCAAAGATTAATGCAAAGTACTACTGTTTTCTATTCCATTCATCTTATTCCACTTCTAAGATATTCATTCGCACTTCAACCTGAATGTGATGAACGTGACAATCATCATCATTCCCTATGAACGCGTGCCTGACAACCACTCCCGTTCTACCTTCGATTGAACGAGTATCTCTTAGATTACCAATACAGCTGACGCATTACATAAAGCCAGCCATGGAAAGGAGTAAGACTGATTGGATGAAGATAGCAGGAAAGCAGAGGTTCAGAGGAACGAAAGCATCTCTATTCGCTTATCTGAAATTCTCACCAAAGCTTTACATATGTATTTCTATCCCTATTTTATTAATTATTTTCGAAACCCCATTACTATTTTATATTCGCCTGACTCAGATTTACAAGGTGACCATAGTTTGCTTCATACCAACAATCTCCGTGGGATTCGACCCTTACTCACGTAAGGTATTACTTGGACGACCCAGTGCACTTGCTGGTTAGTTGTACGAAGTTGTGAACCATGGTATTGGCATCATGTTTTTGGCGCCACTACCAGGGAAAGAAAGAGCGATGAATTTTACATAATTAAAGTGTAATCACAATTTCTGCGCACCAAGTTCAAAAACTTGGTGCACGAATTGTGAATCACACTTTATTTTTGTTTTTCAAATAATTTTCGAAAAAAAATACAAAAAAAATTAGAAAATCATTAAAATCAAAAATATTTTGTGTTCTTGTTTGAGTCTTGAGTCATGTTATAAGTTTGGTGTCAATTGCATGTGCATCTTGCATTTTTCGAAAAAATCATGCATTCATAGTGTTCTTCATGATCTTCAAGTTGTTCTTGGTAAATCTTCTTGTTTGATCTTTGCATTTGCATGTTTTGTGTCTTTTCTTGTTTTTCATATGCATTCTTGGATTCTTAGTGTCTAAGCATTAAAGAATTCTAAGTTTGGTGTCTTGCATGTTTTCTTTGCATTAAAAATTTTTCAAAAATGTGTTCTTGATGTTCATCATGATCTTCGTAGTGTTCTTGGTGTTCATTTTGACATTCATAGCATCCTTGCATGCATTCATTGTTTTGATCCATAACTTTCATGCATTGCATCATTTTTCTTGTTTTTCTCTCTCTTCATTAAAAATTCAAAAATAAAAAAAATATCTGTCCCTTTTTCTCTCTCATAAATTCGAAAATTAGATTTGACTTTTTCAAAAATTTTTAAAATCTAGTTGTTTTTATGAGTCAAATCAAATTTTCAATTTAAAAATCTTATCTTTTTCAAAATCTTTTTCAAAAATCAAATCTTTTTCAACTTTATTAGTTATTTTCGAAAATTCTAAAAACATTTTTCAAAAATATTTTTCTTATTTTTATATCAAATTTTCGAAAATAACATCACCAATTAATGTTTTGATTCAAAAATTTCAAGTTTGTTACTTGCTTGTTAAGAAAGATTCAAACTTTAAGTTCTAGAATCATATCTTGTGATTTCTTGTGAATCAAGTCATTAATTGAGATTTCAAAAATCAAATCTTTTTTCAAAAACTAATTTCAATCATATTTTTTCAAAAATGTCTTCTTATCTTACCTTTTTCAAAAAAAAAAAAAATTGATTTCAAAATATCTCTTCTAACTTCCTAACTTCTTATCTTTTTTAAAAAAAAAATTTTTTGTTTCAACTAACTAACTAACTTTTTGTTTGTTTCTTATCTTTTTCAAAACCACCTAACTAACTCTCTCTCTCTAATTTTCGAAAATATCTTCCCCCTTTTTCAAAAATTTCTTTTTAATTAACTAAAATTTTAATTTTTTCATTTTAATTTTCGTAAAACCACTAACCTTTTTCAAAAACTATTTTCAAAAATCAACTAACTCTTTTTCAAAAAAATTATTTTCGAAAATCCTCTCTCTCTCTCTCTCATCTTATTCTATTTATTTATTTATCTACTAACATCTCTTCCTCACATCACTCACTAAATTCGAACCCCCTATTCTATATGTGTTCGAATTTCTTCTTCTTTTCTTCTACTCACATAAGGGAACCTCTATACTGTGGTAAAAAGGATCCCTATTATTATTATTTTTCTGTGCCCTCTTCTTTGTCATATGAGCAGGAGCAAGGACAAGAACATTCTTGTGGAAGCAGATCCAGAACCTGAACGGACTCTGAAAAGGAAACTAAGAGAAGCTAAATGGACAAGTAGAGGACGTGTTAGTAAAGGTTGAAGGCCTTTACATCCCTGCTGATTTCATAGTCCTGGATACTGGAAAGGAAGAGGATGAATCCATCATCCTAGGAAGACCTTTCCTAGCCACAGCAAGAGCTGTGATTGAGGTGGACAGAGGAGAATTAATCCTTCAATTGAATGAGGACAACCTTGTGTTTACAACTCAAGGATCTCTCTCTGCATCCATGGAGAGAAAGCAGAAAAAGCTTCTCTCAAAGCAGAGTCAACCAAAGCCCCCACAGTCAAACTCTAAGTTTGGTGTTGGGAGGCCACAACCAAACTCTAAGTTTGGTGTTGAACTCCCATATCCAAACTCTAAGTTTGGTGTTGGAGAGTCTCAACAATGCTCTGAACATCTGTGAGGCTCCATGAGAGCCTACTATCAAGCTATTGACATTAAAGAAGAGCTTGTTAGGAGGCAACCCAATTTTTATTTATCTAACTATATTTTTCTTAGTTATATGTCTTTATAGGTTCATGATCATGTGGAGTCACAAAATAAACAAAAAAATTAAAAACGGAATCAAAAACAGCAGAAGAAAAATCACACCCTGGAGGAAGCATTTGTCTGGCATTCAACGCCAGAACAGAGCATGGTTCTGGCGCTGAACGCCCAAAATGGGCAGTATCTGGGCGCTGAACGCCCAGAACAAGCATGGTTCTGGCGTTCAACGCCAAAAATGGCCAGTAAATGGGCGTTGAACACCTAAAATGGGCACCAACCTGGCGCTGAACGCCCAGAGTTGCGTGCAAGGGCATTTTGCATGCCTAATTTGGTGCAAAGCTGTAAATCCTTGAACACCTCAGGATCTGTGGACCCCACAGGATCATCTCAGGATCTGTGGACCCCACAGGATCCCCACCTACCTCCACTCACTTCTTCTCACCTCTCTTTCACACAATCCCATAAACACCCTTCCCCAAAAAAAAAACCCTTCACCAATCACCTCAATCTCTCTTCCCCATCACCTCTTCACCACTCACATCCATCCACTCTTCCCCATAAACCTACCTCATAAACTCCACCTACCTTCAAAATTCAAAACCAATTTCCCACCCAAACCCACCCTAAATAGTCGAACCTTAACTCCCCTCCCTCCCCTATATATAGCCCTCCATTCTTCCTCATTTTCACACAACACAACCCTCTCCTCTCTACTTGGCCGAAACACACTTCACCCCTCTTCTCTATATTTTCTTCTTCTTCTTCCTCTATTCTTTCTTTTATTGCTCGAGGGCGAGCAAAATTCTAAACTCAAGCCTGTGGCTAGAGGATGGTTGGAGTTCATTCAATGCTCAATCATTCCCACTAGCAACCGATCTGAAGTTACTGTGGATCGGGCCATCATGATTCATAGCATCATGATTGGAGAGGAAATAGAAGTTCATGAAGTCATCTTTAATGAACTCTACAAAATAGCCAAAAATTCATCCTCCATGGCAAGGCTAGCTTTTCCTCATCTTATCTGCCATCTATGTTACTCAGCTGGAGCTTTCATAGAAGGAGACATTCCTATTAAGGAAGAGAAGCCCATTACTAAGAAAAAAATGGAACGAGCAAGAGAGCCCATTCATGGAGCTCAAGAGGCGCAGGAAGCTCATCACCATGAGATCCCGGAGATGCCTCAAATGCATTTTCCTCCACAAAACTATTGGGAGAAAATCAACACCTCCTTAGGAGAATTAAGTGCTAACATGGGACAATTAAGGGTGGAACATCAAGAGCACTCCATCATGCTCCATGAAATAAGAGAAGATCAAAAAGCAATGAGGGAGGAGCAACAAAGACAAGGAAGAGACATAGAAGAGCTCAAGGACATCATTGGTTCCTCAAGAAGGAAACACCACCATCACTAAGGTGGATTCATTCCTTGTTTTTATTTCTTCTGTTTTTCATTTTCTATGTTATGTGCTTATCTATGTTTGTGTCTTCATTACATGATCATTAGTAGTTAGTAAATATGTCTTAAAGTTATGAATGTCCTATGAATCCATCACCTCTCTTAAATGAAAAATGTTTTAATTCAAAAGAACAAGAAGTACATAAGTTTTGAATTTATCCTTGAACTTAGCTTAATTATATTGATGTGGTGACAATGCTTCTTATTTTCTGAATGAATGCTTGAACAGTGCATATGTCTTTTGAAGTTGTTGTTTAAGAATGTTAAATATGTTGGCTCTTGAAAGAATGATGACAAGGAGACATGTTATTTGATAATCTAAAAAATCATAAAAATGATTCTTGAAGCAAGAAAAAGCAGCAAAGAACAAAGCTTGCAGAGAAAAAAAAATAGGCGAAAAAAAAAGAAAGAAAAAGAAAAAAAAAGCAAGCAGAAAAAGCCAAAAGCTCTTAAAACCAAGAGGCAAGAGCAAAAAGCCAATAACCTTTAAAACCAAAAGGCACGGGAAAATAAAAAAGGATCCCAAGGCTTTGAGCATCAGTGGATAGGAGGGCCTAAAGGAATAAAATCCTGGTCTAAGCGGCTAAACCAAGCTGTCCCTAACCATGTGCTTGTGGCGTGTAGGTGTCAAGTGAAAACTTGAGACTGAGCGATTAAATTCAAGGTTCAAAGCAAAAAAAGAGTGTGCTTAAGAACCCTGGACTCCTCTAATTGGGGACTTTAGCAAAGCTGAGTCACAATCTGAAAAAGGTTCACCCAATTATGTGTCTGTGGCATTTATGTATCCGGTGGTAATACTGGAAAACAAAGTGCTTAGGGCCACGGCCAAGACTCATAAAATAGCTGTGTTCAAGAATCATCATACTGAACTAGGAGAATCAATAACACTATCTGAACTCTGAGTTCCTATAGATGCCAATCATTCTGAACCTCAATGGATAAAGTGAGATGCCAAAACTATTCAAGAGGCAAAAAGCTATAAGTCCCGCTCATTTGATTGGAGCTATGTTTCATTGATAGTTTGAAATTTATAGTATATTCTCTTCTTTTTATCCTAATTGATTTTCAGTTGCTTGGAGACAAGAAACAATTTAAGTTTGGTGTTGTGATGAGCGGATAATTTATACGCTTTTTGGCATTGCTTTTAGTATGTTTTTAGTAGGATCTAGTTACTTTTAGGGATATTTTCCAACTCCAAGAATGACCTCTCCACGTGTAGACTTCAAGCTCAGCCCAAGCGCACACCAAGTGGGCCCCGGAAGTGGATTTATACATCAATTACTTACTTCTGTAAACCCTAGTAGCTAGTTTATTATAAATAGGACATTTTACTATTGTATTTGAGATCTTTTGATCAGTTGTATGCTATCTTAGATCACGTTTGAGGGCTGGCCTCTCGGCCATGCCTGAACCTTCTTCACTTATGTATTTTCAACGGTAGAGTTTCTACACTCCATAGATTAAGGTGTGGAGCTCTGCTGTTCCTCAAAGATTAATGCAAAGTACTACTATTTTCTATTCCATTCATCTTATTCCACTTCTAAGATATTCATTCACACTTCAACCTGAATGTGATGAACGTGACAATCATCATCATTCCTTATGAACGCGTGCCTGACAACCCCTCCCGTTCTACCTTCGATTGAACGAGTATCTCTTAGATTACCAATACAGCGGACCGAGTCCGAGATATTGGGATCTTCGTGGCATAAGCTAGAATGATGGCGGCATTCAAGAGAATCCGGAAAGTCTAAACCTTGTCTGTGGTATTCCGAGTAGGATTCAATGATTGCCCGGGTTAGTTAACCCAAGTCATCAAGTGTTGATGCACTCCAAAGAGCTTAATAATCCAAGCAGATCCTAATACAAAGACCCCACAGGCATATATTCTAAGGTTCAAGCTATTGGTGTCCAGCTTTGTTTCTTTTTGTTTTTCTTTTGTTCTGCCACTCTTTGGCTATTTCTTTTTCTCCCCTTTTTTTCTTTCTTTTTGTTTTTCTTTCTAACCAAGGATTTTTATTTGATTGAGATTCATAGACAGTAGGCCACTTTATACTTAGAGGGAGACATCCTAGTTCTCTTATTCACTAAAAGTGAGCTATTATACAATCACACACACATACCACCACTTACTTTTATTGTACTTCTATCTAACAGAGAACTATCTCACTTCACATTCAAACATTTCTTTTATTGAATTGAAAATGCAGGGGACAAAGCATGCTTTTTGTTCAGTGAAAGTAAACATACAAGCATACACATAGACTAGCTTACTTATTTTAAGAGAAACAAACATGATGCAAAGACTATTAATTATAATAACTACTTAAAGATGCAAGGACCACTTAAAACAGACATAATGCATGTTTTTTTTTTCTTTGTAGTGATGAACAAGGAGCAAGTCCACCTTTTATTTGTCATGCTTCTTCTTTCTTCTTAATCTTGACTCGAATTCACTTTGTTTGTTCATCATTCTTAGCTCCCGTTCTTCTTGTTCTTGTTGGTTTTTCATGTATAGTGAATGGTATTCCTCTTGCCTTTCTTGAATTCTCATGTACTGTTGTGATAATCTTCTAATTGCTTCCTGCATTTGAGTCATGTCCAGATTGTTATGTAGAGGAATGTGCTGTTGTTCCTCCTCCTCTTGTGGCTCTTCTTCCTCTTGTAATTCTTCTCCCTCCATTGGTTCTTCTCTTTGCCTTCTTCCATGTAGTCTTCGGCCTTGATGTGCTTCAGGAGCCATCATCATTCTTTCAATGGTTATAGGCATGCCTAGGCTTAACCACATTAGATTCTCCTCTTCCATTGGCACTTTAGCCTTTGCACACAACCTCCAAATGGTACTTGGATAATATAACCATGACCCGGCCGAGTTCTTCTCAGCAAGCTTTTGAATGTCTTTTGCCAGGATTTCATGAACTTTTACCTCTTCTCCCACAATAATGCAATGCAACATAACAGCTCTATTCTTGTTAACTTCTGAGGTGTTTACTGTGCCCAGAATTGATCTTTTCAACAACTCATACCATCCCTTTGCTTCCGGGGTAAGGTTAACTCTCTTCAAATACTTGTATTTGTTCTTGTCATCTCCTTCCCACTCTGAGTTTTCCATACAAATATCTCTAGCAATCCCATCATAATCCGGATCACCATTTACCCTTTGGTGGTATCCCGGTTCACTAAAGCGGACTGATTTTAGTCCCAAGACTTTCTTGATTGCACTTGAGCTAAAGTCTACTTCCACTCCCCGCACATAGCTCTTGTATGTTGGGGCCTCACTCATGTCAAGCCTTGAGACATTGGCATAGAACTCTCTTATGATATTAGCATTGATTCGGGTGATTGGTGATATGAGTTCCTCCCACCTCCTCTTTCGAATTTTGTCCTTCATTTCTTGGCATCCATCATCCGGCAGCAAGAGTGGAATTTCTGGATATATCTTCTTCTCATTCATCCATTCAATTTGCATCTGATGGTACCGAGATTTGAATCTCCATCGGTCATATTCAGGGGTGCTCTCCTCCACCATGGGATCTTTCCCTTTTCTTCGTTTGGTTCTTGAGGAAGAGGCCATGATCACTTGGTTGTTTGAAACTCTTGAGGTTAAAGGGAGTGTGAAGAATGTTAGAGATTTTGATATGTGTTTGGAGAAAGATGAAATTTGAGGCCGAGCTTGTTATGATGAGAAATGATGAAGGGAAGTTTAAATGGTTGGAGTGCAAGGGTTCGGTCACATGCATGGCTTGGAGGTGGTATGTTATTTAAGTGAACAATGAAGGGCTAGGATGCAATTAGATACTATGTGAATCAAAGGTGTGCATGTAAGGATGAATGAAGACAAAGCTTGCTTCTTCAATTGTCTTTGCCGTGATCATTTCAAGGAGTGGCAGATTCTCTTTTTGAGGCATGTGATGAGATTTTGTCCTCATGCTATGCTTTCCTTTGTCTTGTCTCTTTCATAAAGTGTTCTTTGACCACCTAGTCATCACAACAAGACAACACACATTAGCTTTATCAAACCGTGGCAATGGTGCTTTTTTTTTCATTAACACTATATGAATCATCATTCCTTATATCCATTTGAATCGTGGCTTTTCTTGGAGGACACCATACTTAATGTTTGGTCATATAGTTGAAAATATGTATTTCTTCCTCCAACTAGTGAAATTGAAATCCCAATGTCATTCTTGGTCAAATGTTTATAAGAAATGTTTTCATCATAATTTTCCTTTTTCTCTCTTTTTTTTTATGAAGGACCAATTGTGTCCCTAAATCCGTGCATCAAAGTTTGGTGAACACCAAACTTGTATCTTGCTTAAGGGGTAAATGTGAGATGCTAGTAGTAAATCACAATTGATGCCTTCATCACAGAATATGATTTCTTTTTAATTGAAAAGTCTCAGTAAGAGATAATGTATGATCATTGATGCATGATTTTTTTTATTTTCATGAGAAGAGAAACACCAAACTTAGTGTTTGGTCATATGCTAGGCATATAGTATGAAAATGTTTGTAACACTGGTTTGGTGTGCTTGAAGGTACACCAAACTTTAGAAGTCTTAGCATATGTAAAAAAAAATTTGCATGCATTCATTAAGTACGTCCATGAAAAAAAAAATTTCATGCTCAGATGATCATAGCTTATTGAATTTAAAATGACATAAATCTTAAATCATGGGTTGCCTCCCATGGAGCGCTCTTTTATTGTCACTAGCTTGACATTGGAGCTTTCTTTTATGGTGGTTGGGGATTGTAGTGCCTCAACTTGTCTCCCCTGACTGTGATCCTCCTCTTTGTTCTCTGGTGTTCAATTTCAGCATGTTCCAACGAGAGTATGTTGCTGACATTGTAATAGTCATCAGTCTGTCGGCTTGCTCCCAGTTGTTGATATATCAATTGCACTTTGTCACCTTTGGAAAGCCCCTCTGTTGAAATCTTCCTGTTCTTCCAACCCTTTTTTTTTTGTTTCTGCGTTTCATCCCTTTTTTTGTTGATCTTTCTTTTATGGCTGTAGACTTACCTTGGGGATTTCTCTCTTCAGTGGCTAATACTCCAATATCCTCTTGGACTTTTTCATCCTTCTGCACAATCTTCTGCCTTGGGATATTGTTGTGAATCACCTTGTCAATTTCCATAGAGTCCCTCCTCCTATTACTATACTGGGCTTCTGGTAATACTTTCAGAGTGACACTCTCATCATGCATCCTGAGAGTTAGTTCTCCTTGCTCTATGTCTATGATAGCTCTAGCAGTGGCCAAGAATGGCCTTCCTAGTATAATAGAATCACCATCATCCCCATCTGAATCCAGAACCACAAAATCTGCAGGGTATATGAAATTATGCAAAGGTATAGGAGGCCAAAACTCTCCTCTGGGGTGGGTTGTTATTGTTGTTGTCTGCTCCACCAGGTGGATTGGTTGAATGTTCCTCCATATCTTGGAATTCTTCTTCTGATTCCTCTTCTCCAACAATATTTTTCCCTCTCTCAGCTCTTCTTAACCTCCTGAGAGTTCTTTCATCTTGTTCATGAAAGGTGGGTGTGGTTCTTCTTGTACCTGACATACAAGCAGAACATAAGAAACACACAAACCAGTGACACTTCAATCTACTGCTAGAATGAAGGTTTAGTTAGCTTAAGCAAAAATTCAAACAGTTAGTGGGTTAATCCAAAATTGGAGAAACAGAAAATAAAAATGCTAGATCTAAATCTCCACTTCACTTAATCATTGTCAATCTAATCAATCCCGGCAACGGCGCCAAAAACTTGATGGGTTATTTTTGTGGAAAAACGAATTTCTCCAAAACACCCAAAACTAACCGGCAAGTGCACCGGGTCGTATCAAGTAATAATAACTCACGGGAGTGAGGTCGATCCCACAGGGATTGAAGGATTGAGAAATTTTAGCTTAGTGGTTGATTTAGTCAAGCGAATCAAGATTTGGTTGAGAGATTTGTGATTTGCAGAATTTAAATTGCAGAGAAAGTAAAGGGAGTGGGTAAATTGCATGAAAGTAAAGAGAGCTGAAATTTAAAGTGCTGAATCTTAAAGAACAAGAAATTAAATGGCAGAAACTTAGAACGCAAGAAATGTAAATTGTAGAATCTTAAATTGCAAGAAATGTAAATGGCTTGAATTGTAAAGGGAATTGGAAATTGGATTTGCAGAAATTAAACAAGGGAAAGTGAAATTCAACAAGCAGAGAAATAGAAGATAACTTGGATTGAATCGGATCTAAAAACAGAAATGTAAATGAGATTGAAAAAGCATTAAACAGAGGATGTAAAATTGGAATTCAGATCTCAGGACCCAAGAGACTAGATAACCAAGTCTAGATCTCAATGCCTTCCTAGATCCAACAAGAACAATTGCAAAGGAAATGTAAATTGCAAAGAAAGTAGATGAAGAAGCAATTAACCGAAACTGATTAGAGGCAAACGTTGGCGCAAACTTTTGCTCTCCAGGGTGTTGATTTGTGATGCCAAAAGTTTGCCAAAAAGTTTGAGGCTAACTTTTGCTCCAGCTTTTTGCCCAAAAGTTTGCACAAAAGTTTGAGGCTAACTTTTGCTCCAGCTTTTTGCCCAAAAGTTTGCCCAAAAGTTTGAGGCAAACTTTTGATCCAGCTTTTTGCTCCCTGGTTCATTTCCACTTATTCCAAAAGTTTGAGCTAAAGTTTGAGGCAAACTTTTGCTCAAACTTTTTGTCCTCTCTTCCTCCTAACCATTCCTTCTTGCTTCAACCTTTCTCCAAGCTTTCTTCACCTATCATTAATTAACCAAACACATCAAAGCTATGCTCAAAATCATGAGATATTCATTCTTTCATAATATGTGACAATTATAGCATAAAACCTCATGAAATAGCATGAATTCATACATGGTTGATTAAATCAAAGGAAGCATGAAAATCTACCCAATTGGCTTGCTTATGGCTCAAGAAAGTGCATAATTCAATTGAAAACAAAAGAAAAAGGCTAGTGAAACTAGGGTAAGATGACTTGTCATCACCAGGGAAAGAAAGAGCGATGAATTTTACATAATTAAAGTGTAATCACAATTTCTGCGCACCAAGTTCTAAAACTTGGTGCACGAATTGTGAATCACACTTTTCACAGCTCGTACCACTAACCAGCAAGTGCACTGGGTCGTCCAAGTAATACCTTACGTGAGTAAGGGTCGAATCCCACGGAGATTGTTGGTTTGAAGCAATCTATGGTTATCTTGCAATTCTTAGTCAGGAAGTCAGTTATATTTATCAGTTGAATTGCGAATGAACAAGAGAGCATGGGTTAAAAGTTACTTGTTATGCGGTAATGGAGAATATGTTGGAGTTTTGGAGATGCTTTGTCTTCTGAATCTCTGCTTTCCTTTGTCCTCTGATTCATGCATGCACGTCCTTCTATGGCAAGCTGTGTGTTGGGGCATCACCGTTGTCAATGGTTACATCCCCTCCTCTTGTGAAAATGATCCAAATGCTCTGTCACAGCACGGCTAATCATCTGAGGTTCCCGATCATGCTGGAATAGGATTCACCCTCCTTTTGCGTCTGTCACTACGCCTGGCACTCGCGAGTTTGAAGCTCATCACAGTCATTCAATCCCTGAATCCTACTCGGAATACCACAGACAAGGTTTAGACTTTCCGGATTCTCATGAATGCCGCCATCAATCTAGCTTATACCATGGAGATTCTGATTAAGGAATCTAAGAGATATTCATTCAATCTGATGTAGAACGGAGGTGATTGTCAGACACACGTTCATGGATTGACAAAGGTGATGAGTGTCATTGATCGTCACCTTCTCCATAGTTAGGCGCGAATGGATATCTTAGATAGAATCACGCATGTTTGAATAGAAAACAGAAATACTTGGTTTAATTCATTGAGACACAGCAGAGCTCCTCACCCCCAACAATGGAGTTTAGAGACTCATGCCGTCAAAGAGTACAAAGTTTTTATCTAAAAAGTCATCAGATACAAAATAAGTTTCTAAAAGTTGTTTAAATACTAAACTAGTAGCCTAGGTTTACAAAAAGTGAGTAGACTATGACAGATGGTGCAGAGATCCACTTCTGGGGCCCACTTGGTGTGTGCTGGGGCTGAGACTTAAACAATTCACGTGCATAAGGCTGTTTTGGGCGTTCAACGCCAGGTTTGGATCCATTTCTGGCGTTGAACTCCAACTTTTAATCCTTTTCTGGCGCTGGACGCCAGAATTGGGCAGAGAACTGGCATTGAACGCCAGTTTACGTCGTCTATCCTTGAGCAAAGTATGGACTATTATATATTGCTGGAAAGCTCTGGATGTCTACTTTTCAACACAATTGGAAGCGCGCCATTTCGAGTTCTGTAGGTCCAGAAAATCCACTTTGAGTGCAGGGAGGTCAGAATCCAACAGCATCAGCAGTCCTTTTTCAGCCTGAATTAGATTTTTGCTCAACTCCCTCAATTTTAGCCAGAAAAATACCTGAAATTACAGAAAAACACACAACTCATATTAAAGTCCATAAATATGAATTTTTCCTAAAAAATAATGGAAACAAACTAAAAACTCACTAAAACATACTAAAAACTATATGAAATTAACCCCAAAAAGCGTATAAAATTTCCGCTCATCACAACACCAAACTTAAACTGTTGCTTGTCCTCAAGCAACTAGACAAATAAAATAGAAGACTAATAGGTTGAGAAGCAATAATATCTCAAAGTTTTTGAGTGAAGCTCAGATTCTAATTAGATGAGCGGGACTAGTAGCTTTTTGCTTCCGAACAGTTTTGGCATCTCACTTTATCCATTGAAGCTCAGAGTAATTGGCATCTATAGGAACTTAGAATTTAGATAGTGCTATTGATTCTCCTATTTCAGTATGATGATTCTTGAACACAGCTATTTCATGAGTCTTGGCCGTGGCCCTAAGCACTTTGTTTTCCAGTATTACCACCGGATACATAAATGCCACAGACACATAATTGGGTGAACCTTTTAGATTGTGACTCAGCTTTGCTAAAGTCCCCAATTAGAGGTGTCCAGAGTTCTTAAGCACACTTTTCTTTCTACTTTGGACCTTGACTTTAACCACTCAGTCTCACGTTTTCACTTGACACCTTCACGCCACAAGCACATGGTTAGGGACAGCTTGGTTTAGCCGCTTAGGCCAGGATTTTATTCCCTTAGGCCCTCCTATACACTGATGCTCAAAGCCTTGGGATCCTTGTTTATTACCCTTGCCTTTTGGTTTTAAGGGCTATTGGCTTTTTTTTTTTGCTGCTTTTTCTTGCTTCAAGAATCATTTTTATAATTTTTTAGATTATCAATAACATGTCTCATGTTCATCATTCTTTCAAGAGCCAACATATTTAACAGTCTTAAACAACAAATTCAAAAGACATATGCACTGTTCAAGCATTCATTTAGAAGACAAAAAGTATTGCCACCACATGTAGCTAATTAGAATTTCTCTTGTTAAATCTCGAAATTTTATTGCCTCTTATTCAAAAGATCTACTATTTTATTCATGTTTGCTGATGATGAGAAAAATAGACTATGGCTTAATTGGAGATAAAATCAAAATAGATACTAATTACTACTATATGACTCATAAGGTGAACTTCTCTAATGACACTATCACAGAGTTAAAGCAGAAATTGGAATTTAACAACCTTTGTTCTGGGAAATGGGTGTTCCTCTGATCCGTGGGGTGCTTGATTCTTCAAGAGATAACTTCTGGCGCTTCAATTCCCTTAAGTCACGCCCTTGCTCCTCTTGTTCTTTAAACATATAGGTCAGTATTTGACTGTGTTCCTTCTGTTCTTTTATTATTTGCTCCATAGCTTCCCGTATCTTGGTGATAGATGTCTCAAGATACTCCCAGTATTCAGATTGAGGGATTTCTGGGAGAAATTCCTGTGTTTTCTTCTTGGTGGGATCATCCTGTGCTTGTTGTTTTTCCATTGATGCTTTGGTGATTGATTTCTCAACTGAGATATACTCAGTTATTCCCATCCTTACCCCGGCGTCCTTGCAGAGCAGAGAAATCACGCTTGGATAAGCCAACCTGGCCTCTTTAGAATTTTTGTTAGCAATTTTGTAGAATTCAGCTGAGATCAGCTGATGAACTTCCACTTCTTTTCCCATCATGATGCAATGGATCATCACTGCTCTTTTAACTGTGACTTCAGAACGGTTGCTAGTAGGCAACAGAGAATGCCCAATGAAGTCCAGCCATCCTCTGGCGACTGGTTTGAGATCCTCTCTCTTGAGTTGATTTGGGACACCCTTTGTGTTGGTGGTCCACCTGGCTCCAGGGATACATATGTCCTCTAGAATCTTATCCAGGCCCTTGTCTGTACTCATCATTCTCCTGTTGAAGGAGTCTGGATCATCTTTCAGCTGAGGTAGCTTTAAGATCTCTCTGATCTTGTCAGGGATGGTATGAGCAATCTTTCCTCTGACCATGGTCCGATATTCATAGAAAGCAGTTCCAGATAGTTTTTGCTTGTCAGTCTGCCACGTATTAGCATATAACTCCTGGACCATATTCCTTCCCACTTTCGTTTCAGGATTAGCTAGGACTTCCCAGTTCCTGATTCGAATTTGCTCCTGGATCTCCGGATATTCATCTTCTTTTAGATCGAATCTAACTTCTGGGATCACTGATCTCAGACCCATTATTTTGTTATAATGGTCTGAATGTTCTTTAGATAAGAACTTCCCTTGATTCCAAAGTGGTTTTGGAACGCTCTCTTTCTTGCCTCTTGGAGTGGGTTGTTTTCCTTTAGGAGCCATGATCTTAGTGATCGCGGATAAACACACCAAACTTAGAGGTTTGCTTGTCCTCAAGCAAAAGAAAAGAAAGGAGAGGGATAGAAAGAGAGCTAGGTGCAATTTTTGATGGAGGAGGATGGAGGCCGAACCCATATATAAAGGGAGGGGGGTGGGTTCGAAAATTTTGAAAAGATATGATAAAAAGATTGATTTGGAAAAGATAAGATAGAAAATATGATAAGAGAGGATATAGTATAAAATTGAAAAGATGTGAAAATTTTTTGAAAAAGATAAATCTAGATTTTGAAAAAGATAATGTGGAGATTTGAAAAAGATATTAGTTGAAAAAAATTAGGTTTGTTTTGAAAATAGGATTTGAAAAGAGTTGGATTGAATTTGCAAAGAGGCTTGGTGCTTATGGATTAGGATACATTTGATATTTTTAAAGAGGGATTTTCGAAATTAAGGTTCTTAACATGTTTAGAGGATTGATGCCCCATGGCTGGGTTGCCTCCTAGCAAGCGCTTCTTTATTGTCTTTAGCTGGACCTTACTGAGCTTTTAGTTTAGCTTCAGCCTTGAGCACTCTTGCTCAATGTTGCCTTCAAGATAATGCTTGATTCTCTGTCCTTTGACAATGAACCTCTTATCAGAATCAATATCTTGAAGCTCCACATAACCATATGGTGATACACTTGTAATCACGTATGGTCCCCTCCACCGGGATTTCAACTTCCCGGGGAATAGCCTGAGTCTAGAGTTGAACAGCAGAACCTTCTGTCCTGGCTCAAAGATTCTAGATGACAGCTTTCTGTCATGCCACTTTTTTTATTTCTCTTTATAAAGCTTGGCATTTTCGAAAACTGTGAATCTGAATTCCTCTAGCTCATTTAGCTGGAGCAATCTTTTTTCTCCTGCTAATTTGGCATCAAAATTTAGGAATCCGGTTGCCCAGTAGGCTTTATGTTCCAGTTCCACGGGCAGGTGACATGCCTTACCATACACAAGTTGGTATGGAGAGGTCCCTATAGGGGTCTTGAATGCTGTTCTGTAAGCCCACAGAGCATCATCCAAGCTCCGTGCCCAATCCTTTCTACGGGTACTTACTGTCCGTTCTAGGATTCTCTTTAATTCTCTGTTAGAGACTTCAGCTTGCCCATTAGTTTGTGGATGATATGGAGTAGCCACCTTATGGCGAATTCCATACCGAACCATGGTAGAGTAAAGTTGTTTATTGTAGAAGTGAGTGCCCCCATCACTGATGAGTACTCTAGGGACACCAAACCTGCTAAAGATATGTTTCTGGAGGAACTTCAACATTGTTTTAGTATCATTGGTGGGTGTGGCAATGGCCTAAACCCATTTTGATACATAGTCAACTGCCACCAGAATATAAGTGTTTGAGTATGATGGTGGGAAAGGTCCCATGAAGTCAATTCCCCATACGTCAAACAACTCAATTTCCAAGATTCCTTGTTGAGGCATGGCATAACCATGAGGCAGATTACCAGCTCTTTGGCAACTGTCATAGTTACGTACAAACTCTCGAAAATCTTTATAGAGTGTGGGCCAATAGAAGCCACATTGGAGGACCTTGGTGGCTGTTCGCTCACCTCCGAAATGGCCTCCATATTGAGATCCATGGCAATGCCACAGGATCCTCTGTGCTTCTTCTCTAGGCACACACCTACGGATTATTCCGTCTGCACATCTCTTAAAGAGATAAGGTTCATCCCACAAGTAGTACTTTGCATCAGTAATTAATTTCTTCTTTTGTATCCTGTTGTACTCCTTGGGTATGAACCTTGCAGCTTTATAGTTTGCAATATCGGCAAACCATGGTGTTTCCTGAATGGCAAACAAATGCTCATCCAGAAAGGTCTCAGAGATCTCAAGAGAGGGAAGGGGCGTCCCTTCTACTGGCTCTATCTGGGATAGATGATCAGCCACTTGGTTCTCTGTCCCTTTTCTGTCTCTTATTTCTATATCAAACTCTTGCAGAAGCAACACCCATCTGATGAGCCTGGGTTTTGAATTCTGCTTTGTGAGTAGATATTTAAGAGCGGCATGATCAGTATACACAATCACTTTTGATCCGACTAAGTATGATCTGAACTTGTCAATGGCGTAAACCACTGCAAGTAATTCTTTTTCTGTGGTTGTGTAATTTTTCTGGGCATCATTTAGAACACGACTAGCATAATAAATGACGTGCAGAAGCTTGTCATGCCTCTGTCCCAACACTGCACCAATGGCGTGATCACTGGCATCACACATTAGTTCAAATGGTAATGTCCAGTCTGGTGCAGAAATAACTGGTGCTGTGACCAGCTTAGCTTTTAGCGTTTCAAACGCCTGCAGGCACTCTGTGTCAAACACAAATGGCGTGTCAGCAGCTAGCAGATTGCTTAGAGGTTTTGCGATTTTTGAAAAATCCTTTATAAACTTCCTATAGAATCCTGCGTGCCCCAAAAAGCTTCTGATTGCCTTAACATTGGCAGGTGGTGGTAATTTTTCAATTACCTCTATTTTTGCTTAATCCACCTCTATTCCCTTGTTTGAGATTTTATGCCCAAGAACAATCCCTTCAGTCACCATGAAGTGACATTTTTCCCAGTTTAAAACTAGGTTGGTCTCTTGGCATCTTTTCAGAACAAGTTTCAGGTGATCAAGACAGGAGTTGAATGAGTCTCCATATACTGAGAAGTCATCCATGAAGACTTTCAGAAAATTTTCCACCATATCGACCACCCAAGAGCTGTCTTGTGTGTCCTTAGCACTTGAATAAGTGCTTTCTCTTCCTGTGAATTTAAGGCAGAGCTTATGATCACTGGAAAAGTGTCACCTTCTCCCAGAAATGCATATTTCAAGGATGATGGTAATGGCTTGAGCTCGAGTTTAGGAGGTTTTTCTTCTTCCAGAAGAATTTTCAGAGGCTCTTTCATGTCCTCTGACACTTCTAAATCAGGCTGAGCATCTTTAAAGATGTTTTCCAACTCTGATTCGAGACTCTCAGCCATGTTGATCTCTTCTACCAAAGAGTCAATAAGATCAACTTTCATGCAGTCTTTTGATGTGTCAGGATGCTGCATGGCTTTGACAACGTTCAACTTAAACTCATCATCATTGACTCTCAGGGTTATTTCCCCCTGTTGGACGTCAATGAGGGATCGTCCAGTTACTAGGAAGGGTCTTCCTAGAATGAGAGTAGCACTCTTGTGCTCTTCCATTTCCAGCACAACAAAGTTAGTGGGAAAGGCGAATGGCCCAACTCTGACAATCATGTCTTCAATCACGCCTGATGGGTATTTGGTGGAGCCATCAGCAAGTTGGAGACATATCCGGGTTGGTTTAACTTCTTCAGTTAAGCCAAGCTTTCTGATAGTGGATGCAGGTATTAGGTTGATGCTTGCCCCAAGATTACATAAAGCTGTCTTGGTGCATTGACTATCTAATATGCATGGTATCAGAAAACTCCCAGGGTCTTTGAGCTTCTCAGGAAAGCTTTTCAGAATAACTGCACTGCATTCTTCAGTGAGGAGAACTCTTTCTGTTTCTCTCCAATCCTTTTTATGACTCAAGATCTCTTTCATGAACTTGGCATAAGAAGGTATTTGTTCAAGTGCTTCTGCAAATGGAATCTTTATTTCAAGAGTCCTGAGATAATCTGCAAAGCGAGCAAATTGCTTATCCTGCTCCTCTTTCCAGAGTTTTTGAGGATAAGGTATCTTGGCTTTATATTCTTCAACCTTAGTTGCTGTAGGTTTATTGCCTACAGAAGTGGTTGAAAAAGCCTTTTTAGAGGGGTTGCTTTCAGCATTTGTGTGTGTCTGATCCCTCACTGGCAATTGAGTGCTAGAGTTAGAGACTGGAGTGACGTTAGACGCCAACTCCTTGTCTGTTCCTGGCGTCTGAACGCCAGAACTGTGCCCATTTTGGGCGTTCAGCGCCAGATCTTGCCCATTTTGGGCGTTCAACGCCAGATCCTTGCCTATTTCTGGCGTTGAACGCCAGTCCTGCCTTGTTTCTGGCGTTGAACGCCAGTCCTGAGCATGGTCTGGTCGTTCAGCACCAGCCTTCCACCAAATTTCTGGCGTTTTAGTTCCAGAATTACTTTTCCCTGGGCTCTTACTGTCCTCAGGTGAATTTTGGGTGGTTTGCTTATTTCTTAGCTTTTTGCTACCTTGAGGTGGGGTATTTAATGTTTTCCCACTTCTTAGTTGAACTGCTTGGCATTCTTCTGTTATTTGCCTTGATAGCTGCTGCTTTGTTTGCTTAAACTGTTCGTCCATATGTATATTAGCCATCCTTGTCTCTTGTAGTCTATCTTTGAATTCGGCTAACTGCTTTGTTAGAAAGTCCAATTGCTGATTGAATTCAGCAGCTTGTTTTACGGGACTGAGTTCAGCAGTTGCTGTTTTAACCTCTTCTTTCATGGAAGGGTCACTGCTTAGGTACAGATGCTGATTCTTGGAAACTGTATCAATGAGCTCTTGAGCTTCTTCAATTGTTTTTCTCATGTGGATAGATCCACCAGCTGAGTAATCCAAAGACATTTGAGCTCCTTCTGCAAGCCCATAATAGAAGATGTCTAACTGAACCCACTCTGAAAACATTTCAGAGGGGCATTTTCGTAGCATCTCTCTGTATCTCTCCCAGGCATCATAAAGAGATTCATTGTCTCCTTGTTTGAAGCCTTGGATGTCCAGCCTTAGCTGTGTCATCCGTTTTGGGGGAAAGTATTGATTCAGGAATTTTTCTGTTAGCTGTTTCCATGTCCTTATGCTGGCCTTAGGTTGGTTATTCAACCACCTCTTAGCTTGATCTTTTACAATAAATGGAAACAGTAATAGTCTGTAGACATCCTGATCTATTTCTTTATCATGTACTGTGTCAGCAATCTGTAGAAACTGTGCCAGAAACTCTGTAGGTTCTTCCTGTGGAAGACCGGAATACTGGCAACTTTGCTGCACCATGATAATGAGCTGAGGATTCAACTCAAAGCTACTGACTCCAATGGAGGGTATGCAGATGCTACTCCCATATGAAGCAGTAGAGGGGTTAGAATATGACAGGAGAGTCCTCCTGGACTGTTCATTTCCGGTTAGGTCCATGATGGAGAAAGGGTGATGATGTAAGATAGAAAAAATATTTTTATTTATTTAATTATTTATTTATTTCGAAAACAAAATAAATCAAAATAAAATAAATAAAAATGAGTGAAAGATTTTCGAAAAAATGAGGAGAGAGAAAGTGATTAGGAAGTTTTGAAAAAGGTATGATTTGGAATAGATTTTAAATTTTGAAAAAAAAATCTGAATTTTTGAAATAAATTTCGAAAATTTGTTTTAGAAATAGAGAGGAAAGATATTTTTGAATTTAGTGAGGAAAGAGAAAAACAATAAAATAGCACAAGATTTAAAATTTTTAGATCTAATGCTCCTAGTTTTCGAAAATTTTGGATGGAAAACACCAAGGAACACCAAACTTAAAAATTTTAAGATCAAGACACAAGGAAAACTCAAGAACACTTTGAAGACTCACAAGAACACAAGAACATGAAGGAAGAACACCAAACTTAAAATTTTTAGAAAACCAAACTAAAATTTTCGAAAAACACAGAAAAATCAACAAGAAAACACCAAACTTAAAGTTTGGCAAGGGATTTAATAGAAAAATTATTTTTGAAAAAGATTTAAATAAAGAGAAAATAAGGATTCTAAAATTTTAACACGACAATAATAAGAAACTCTAAACTAAAAAGGGAAATTTTTCCTAATCTAAGCAACAAAATAGACCGTTAGTTGTCCAAACACGAACAATCTCCGGCAACGACGCCAAAAAACTTGGTGCACAGAAATTGTGATTACACTTTAATTATGTAAAATTCATCGCTCTTTCTTTCCCTGGTAGTGGCACCAAAAACATGATGCCAATACCATGGTTCACAACTTCGCACAACTAGTCCCGCTCATCTAATTTGAATCTGAGCTTCACTCAAAACTCTGAGATATTATTGCTTCTCAACCTATTAGTCTTCTATTTTATTTGTCTAGTTTCTTGAGGACAAGCAACAGTTTAAGTTTGTTGGGGGTGAGGAGCTCTGCTGTGTCTCGATGAATTAATGCAAGTATTTCTGTTTTCCATTCAACCATGCGTGTTCCTATATAAGATATCCATTCGCGCCTAACTATGGTGAAGGTGATGATCAGTGACACTCAGACAAAGCATCTCCAAAACTCCAACATATTCTCCATTACTGCATAACAAGTAACCTTTAACCCATGCTCTCTTGTTTATTCACAATTCAACTGATAAATACAATTGACTTCCTGACTAAGAATTGCAAGATAACTATAGATTGCTTTAAACAAACAATCTCCGTGGGATTCGACCCTTACTCACATAAGGTATTACTTGGACGACCCAGTGCACTTGCTGGTTAGTGGTACGAGTTGTGGAAAGTGTGATTCACAATCCGTGCACCAAGTTTTTGGCGCCGTTGCCGGGGATTGTTCGTGTTTGGACAACTAACGGTTTATTTTGTTGCTTAGATTAGGAAAAATTTCCCTTTTTAGTTTAGAGTCTCTTATTATTGTCGTGTTAAAATTTTAGAATCCTTATTTTCTTTTTTAAAATCTTTTTCAAAAATAATTTTTCTATTAAATCCTGTGCCAAACTTTAAGTTTGGTGTTTTCTTGTTGATTTTTCTGTGTTTTTCGAAAATTTTAGTTTGGTTTTCTAAAAATTTAAGTTTGGTGTTCTTCCTTCATGTTCTTGTGTTCTTGTGAGTCTTCAAAGTGTTCTTGAGTTTTCCTTGTGTCTTGATCTTAAAATTTTTAAGTTTGGTGTTCCTTGGTATTTTCCCTCCAAAATTTTTGAAAACTAGGAGCATTAGATCTAAAAATTTTAAATCTTGTGCTATTTTATTATTTTTCTCTTTCCTCACTAAATTCAAAAATATCTTTTCTCTCTATTTCTAAATCAAATTTTCGAAATTTATTTCTAAAATTCAGATTTTTTTTCAAAATTTAAAATCTTTTCCAAATCATATCTTTTTCAAAATAATCTTTCCTAACCACTTCCTCTCTCCTCAATTTTTCGAAAATCTTCACCATTTCTATTTATCTTTATCTTATTTTCAAAATAAAAAAAAAATAAATAAATAAATAAATAAATAAAAATATTTTCTCTATTTTACATCATCTCCCTTTCTCCATCATGGACCTAAGCGGAAATGAACAGTTCAGAAGGACTCTGGGGTCATATTCTAACCCCTCTACTGCTTCATATGGGAGTAGCATCTGCATACCCTCCATTGGAGTCAGTAGCTTTGAGTTGAATCCTCAACTCATTATCATGGTGCAGCAAAGTTGCCAGTATTCTGGTCTTCCACAGGAAGAACCTACAGAGTTTCTGGCACAGTTTCTACAGATTGCTGACACAGTACATGATAAAGAAATAGATCAGGATGTCTATAGACTATTACTGTTTCCATTTGCTGTAAAAGATCAAGCTAAGAGGTGGTTGAATAACCAACCTAAGGCCAGCATAAGGACATGGAAACAACTGACAGAAAAATTCCTGAATCAATACTTTTCCCCAAAACGGATGACACAGCTAAGGCTGGACATCCAAGGCTTTAAACAAGGAGATATTGAATCTCTTTATGATGCCTGGGAGAGATACAGAGAGATTCTACGAAAATGCCATTCTGAAATGTTTTCAGAGTGGGTTCAGTTAGACATCTTCTATTATGGGCTTGCTGAAGGAGCTCAGATGTCTCTAGATTACTCAGCTGGTGGATCTATCCACATGAGAAAGACAATTGAAGAGGCTTAAGAGCTCATTGATACAAAATGAGCAACCTACCAAAAATTCACCTGAGGACAGTAAGAGCCCAGGGAAAAGTGATTCTGGCACTAAAAAGCCAGAAATCTGGTGGAAGGCTGGTGCTGAACGCCCAGACCATGCTCAGGACTGGCGTTCAACGCCAGAAACAAGGCAGGACTGGCGTTCAACGCCATAAATAGGCAAGGATCTGGCGTTGAACGCCCAAAATGGGCAAGATCTGGCGCTGAACGCCCAAAATGGGCACAGTTCTGGCGTTCAGACGCCAGGAACAGACAAGGAGTTGGCATCTAACGTCACTCCAGTCTCTAACTCTGGCACTCAAATGCCAGTGAGGGATCAGACACACACAAATGCTGAAAGCAACCCCTCTAAAAAAGCTTCTTCAACCACTTTTGTAGGCAATAAACCTGCAGCAACTAAGGTTGAAGAATATAAAGCCAAGATACCTTATCCTCAAAAACTCCGGAAAGAGGAGCAGGATAAGTAATTTGCTCGCTTTGTAGATTATCTCAGGACTCTTGAAATAAAGATTCCATTTGCAGAAGCACTTGAGCAAATACCTTCTTATGCCAAGTTCATGAAAGAGATCTTGAGTCATAAAAAGGATTGGAGAGAAATAGAAAGAGTTCTCCTCACTGAAGAATGCAGTGCAGTTATTCTGAAAAGCTTTCCTGAGAAGCTCAAAGACCCTGGGAGTTTTTTGATACCATGCATATTAGAAGGTCAATGCACCAAGACAGCTTTATGCGATCTTGGGGCAAGCATCAACCTAATACCTGCATCCACTATCAGAAAGCTTGGCTTAACTGAAGAAGTTAAACCAACTCGGATATGTCTCCAACTTGCTGATGGCTCCACTAAATACCCATCAGGCGTGATTGAAGACATGATTGTCAGAGTTGGGCCATTCGCCTTTCCCACTGACTTTGTTGTGCTGGAAATGGAGGAGCACAAGAGTGCTACTCTCATTCTAGGAAGACCCTTCCTAGCAACTGGACGATCCCTCGTTGACGTCCAACAGGGGAAATAACCCTGAGAGTCAATGATGATGAGTTTAAGTTGAATGCTGTCAAAGCCATGCAGCATCCTGACACATCAAAAGACTGCATGAAAGTTGATCTTATTGACTCTTTGGTAGAAGAGATCATGGCTGAGAGTCTCGAATCAGAGTTGGAAAACATCTTTAAAGATGCTCAGCCTGATTTAGAAGAGTCAGAGGACATGAAAGAGCCTCTGAAAATTCTTCTGGAAGAAGAAAAACCTCCTAAACCCGAGCTCAAGCCATTACCACCATCCTTGAAATATGCATTTCTGGGAGAAGGTGATACTTTTCCAGTAATCATAAGCTCTGCCTTAAATTCACAGGAAGAGGAAGCACTTATTCAAGTGCTAAGGACACACAAGATAGCTCTTGGGTGGTCCATAGGTGACCTTAAGGGCATAAGCCCAGCTAGATGTATGCACAAAATCTTATTGGAGGATAACGCTAAACCAGTGGTTCAACCACAGAGGCGGCTAAATCCAGTCATGAAAGAAGTGGTGCAGAAAGAGGTCACCAAACTACTAGAGGCTGGGATTATTTATCCTATTTCTGATAGCCCCTGGGTGAGCCCTGTCCAAGTCGTCCCAAAAAAGGGAGGCATGACAGTGATTCATAATGAAAAAAATGAACTGGTTCCTACAAGAACAGTTACAGGGTGGCGCATGTATATTGACTACAGAAGGCTCAATACAGCCACTAGAAAGGATCATTTTCCTTTACCATTCATAGACCAGATGCTAGAAAGACTAGCAGGTCATGACTATTACTGCTTTTTGGACGGCTACTCAGGCTATAACCAGATTGCAGTAGATCCTCAGGATCAAGAGAAAACAGCATTCACATGTCCATCTGGAGTGTTTGCTTATAGAAGGATGCCATTCGGGCTGTGTAATGCGCCTGCAACCTTCCAGAGATGCATGCTCTCTATTTTCTCTAATATGGTGGAAAATTTCTGGAAGTCTTCATGGATGACTTCTCAGTATATGGAGACTCATTCAGCTCCTGTCTTGATCACCTGAAACGATGCCAAGAGACCAACCTAGTTTTAAACTGGGAAAAATGTCACTTCATGGTGACTAAAGGGATTGTTCTTGGGCATAAAATCTCAAACAAGGGAATAGAGGTGGATCAAGCAAAAATAGAGGTAATTGAAAAATTACCACCACCTGCCAATGTTAAGGCAATCAGAAGCTTTCTGGGGCATGCAAGATTCTATAGGAGGTTTATAAAGGATTTTTCAAAAATCGCAAAACCTCTAAGCAATCTGCTAGCTGCTGACACGCCATTTGTGTTTGACACAGAGTGCGTGGAGGCGTTTGATATGCTGAAAGCTAAGCTGGTCACAGCACCAGTTATTTCTGCACCAGACTGGACATTACCATTTGAGCTAATGTGTGATGCCAGTGATCACGCCATTGGTGCAGTGTTGGGACAGAGGCATGACAAGCTTCTGCACGTCATTTATTACGCTAGTCGTGTTCTAAATGATGCCCAGAAAAATTACACAACCACAGAAAAAGAATTACTTGCAGTGGTTTACGCCATTGACAA
The DNA here is from genome assembly GCF_000816755.2 of Arachis ipaensis. NCBI lineage: Eukaryota > Viridiplantae > Streptophyta > Magnoliopsida > Fabales > Fabaceae > Arachis > Arachis ipaensis. Next base: position 50,208,482 of record NC_029786.2, on the reverse strand, counting down.
GTTCAGATCATACTTAGTAGGATGAAAAGTGATAGTGTATACTGATCATGCTGCTCTTAAATATCTACTCACAAAGCAGGATTCAAAACCCAGGCTTATCAGATGGGTGTTGCTTCTGCAAGAGTTTGATATAAAAATAAGAGACAGAAAAGGGACAGAGAACCAAGTGGCTGATCATCTATCCCGGATAGAGCCAGTAGGAGGGACGCCCCTTCCCTCTCTTGAGATCTCTGAGACCTTTCCGGATGAGCATTTATTTGCCATTCAGGAAACACCATGGTTTGCCGATATTGCAAACTATAAAGTTGCAAGGTTCATACCCAAGGAGTACAACAGGATACAAAAGAAGAAATTAATTACTGATGCAAAGTACTACTTGTGGGATGAACCTTATCTCTTTAAGAGATGTGCAGACGGAATAATCCGTAGGTGTGTGCCTAGAGAAGAAGCACAGAGGATCCTGTGGCATTGCCATGGATCTCAATATGAAGGCCATTTCGGAGGTGAGCAAACAGCCACCAAGGTCCTCCAATGTGGCTTCTATTGCCCCACACTCTATAAAGATTCTCGAGAGTTTGTACGTAACTGTGACAGTTGCAAAGAGCTGGTAATCTGCCTCATGGTTACACCATGCCTCAACAAGGAATCTTGGAAATTGAGTTGTTTGACGTATGGGAATTGACTTCATGGGACCTTTCCCACCATCATACTCAAACACTTATATTCTGGTGGCAGTTGACTATGTATCAAAATGGGTTGAGGCCATTGCCACACCCACCAATGATACTAAAACAGTGCTGAAGTTCCTCCAGAAACATATCTTTAGCAGGTTTGGTGTCCCTAGAGTACTCATCAGTGATGGGGGCACTCACTTCTGTAATAAACATCTTTACTCTGCCATGGTTCGGTATGGAATTCGCCATAAGGTGGCTACTCCATATCATCCACAAACTAATGGGCAAGCTGAAGTCTCTAACAGAGAATTAAAGAGAATCCTAGAACAGACAGTAAGTACCCGTAAAAAGGATTGGGCACGGAGCTTGGATGATGCTATGTGGGCTTACAGAACAGCATTCAAGACCCCTATAGGGACCTCTCCATACCAACTTGTGTATGGTAAGGCATGTCACCTGCCCGTGGAACTGGAACATAAAGCCTACTGGGCAACCAGATTCCTAAACTTTGATGCCAAATTAGCAGGAGAAAAAAGATTGCTCCAGCTAAATGAGCTAGAGGAATTCAGATTCACAGCTTTCGAAAATGCCAAGCTTTACAAAGAGAAATAAAAAAAGTGGCATGACAGAAAGCTGTCATCTAGAATCTTTGTGCCTGGACAGAAGGTTCTGCTGTTCAACTCTAGACTCAGGCTATTCCCCGGGAAATTGAAATCTCGGTGGAGGGGACCATACGTGATTACAAGTGTATCACCATATGGTTATGTGGAGCTTCAAGATATTGATTCTGATAAGAGGTTCATTGTCAATGGACAGAGAATCAAGCATTATCTTGAAGGCAACATTGAGCAAGAGTGCTCAAGGCTGAAGCTAGACTAAAAGCTCAGCAAGGTCCAGCTAAAGACAATAAAGAAGCGCTTGCTGGGAGACAACCCAGCCATGGAGCATCAATCCTCTAAGCATTTTGCCCCATTTCTATTTCTATTTTTATTTGTTTATATAGAGTTCATTGATAACAAGGTAAAGAATCAATTGCATAAGTTCACAGGGTTACAGAAGGAATCTGCATACAAAACAGAGAAAAAGAGCTCACTGGCAAGAAAATGCCAGTAAGAGCCCATTTTGGGCGTTCAGCACCCAAAAGGGGCAGCCAGTGGGCGCTGAACGCCAGTAAGGATAGCAATCTGGCGTTCAACGCCAGAAAAGGGCAACAACTGGGTGTTGAATGCCCAGGAGAGCAGCATTTGGGCGTTGAACGCCCAAAACAGGCAGTGTTTGGGCGTTCAAACGCCAGGATAATGGGGAGGAGGTAAAAATCATTCTTCTTCATATTTTTTCATTCTAATTTTAAAATTTCATGTTTTTAATTCATGATTTCTTGCATAAACATGTTAAGAACCTTAATTTCGAAAATCCCTCTTTAAAAATATCAAATGTATCTTAATCCATAAGCACCAAGCCTCTTTGCAAATTCAATCCAACTCTTTTCAAATCCTATTTTCAAAACAAATCTAATTTTTTTTCAACTAATATCTTTTTCAAATCTCCACATTATCTTTTTCAAAATCTAGATTTATCTTTTTCAAAAAATTTTCACATCTTTTCAATTTTAAACTATATCCTCTCTTATCATATCTTCTATCTTATCTTTTCGAAATCAATCTTTTTATCATATCTTTTCAAAATTTTCGAACCCACACCCCTCCCTTTATATATGGGTTCGGCCTCCATCCTCCTCCATCAACAATTGCACCTAGCTCTCCTTCTATCCCTCTCCTTTCTTTTCTTTTGCTTGAGGACAAGCAAACCTCTAAGTTTGGTGTGTTTATCCGCGATCACTAAGATCATGGCTCCTAAAGGAAAACAACCCACTCCAAGAGGCAAGAAAGAGAGCGTTCCAAAACCACTTTGGAATCAAGGGAAGTTCTTATCTAAAGAACATTCAGACCATTATAACAAAATAATGGGTCTGAGATCAGTGATCTCGGAAGTTAGATTCGATCTGAAAGAAGATGAATATCCAGAGATCCAGGAGCAAATTCGAATCAGGAACTGGGAAGTCCTAGCTAATCCTGAAACGAAAGTGGGAAGGAATATGGTCCAGAAGTTCTATGCTAATATGTGGCAGACTGACAAGCAAAAACTATCTGGAACTGCTTTCTATGAATATCGGATCATGGTCAGAGGAAAGATTGTTCATACCATCCCTGACAAGGTCAGAGAGATCTTAAAGCTACCTCAGCTGAAAGATGATCCAGACTCCTTCAACAGGAGAATGATGAGAACAGACAAGGGCCTGGATAAGATTCTAGAGGACATATGTATCCTTGGAGCCAGGTGGACCACCAACACAAAGGGTGTCCCAAATCAACTCAAGAGAGAGGATCTTAAACCAGTCACCAGAGGATGGCTGGACTTCATTGGGCATTCTCTGTTGCCTACTAGCAACCGTTCTGAAGTCACAGTTAAAAGAGCAGTGATGATCCATTGCATCATGATGGGAAAAGAAGTGGAAGTTCATCAGCTGATCTCAGCTGAATTCTACAAAATTGCTAACAAAAATTCTAAAGAGGCTAGGTTGGCTTATCCAAGCGTGATTTCTCTGCTCTACAAGGACGCCGGGGTAAGGATGGGGATAACTGAGTATATCTCAGTTGAGAAACCAATCACCAAAGCCTCAATGGAAAAACAACAAGCACAGGATGATCCCACCAAGAAGAAAACACAGGAATTTCTCCCAGAAATCCCTCAATCTGAATACTGGGAGTATCTTGAGACGTCTATCACCAAGATACGGGAAGCTATGGAGCAAATAATAAAAGAACAGAAGGAACACAGTCAAATGCTGACCTATATGTTTAAAGAACAAGAGGAGCAAGGGCGTGACTTAAGGGAATTGAAGCGCCAGAAGTTATCTCTTGAAGAATCAAGCACCCCACGGATCAGAGGAACACCCATTTCCCGGAACAAAGGTTGTTAAATTCCAATTTCTGCTTTAACTCTGTGATAGTGTCATTAGAGAAGTTCACCTTAGAAGTCATATAGTAGTAATTAGTATCTATTTTGATTTTATCTCCAATTAAGCCATAGTCTATTTTTCTCATCATCAGCAAATATGAATAAAATAGTAGATCTTTTGAATAAGAGGCAATAAAATTTCGAGTTTTAATAAGAGAAATTCTAATTAGGTACATGTGGTGGCAATACTTTCTGTCTTCTGAATGAATGCTTGAACAATGCATATGTCTTTTGAATTTGTTGTTTCAGACTGTTAAATATGTTGGCTCTTGAAAGAATGGTGAACATGAGACATGTTATTGATAATCTGAAAAATCATAAAAATGATTCTTGAAGCAAGAAAAAGCAGCAAAAAAAAAAAAGAAGAAAAGCAGAAAAAGCCAATAGCCCTTAAAACCAAAAGGCAAGGGTAGTAAAAAGGATCCCAAGGCTTTGAGCATCAGTGGATAGGAGGGCCTAAGGGAATAAAATCCTGACCTAAGCAGCTAAACCGAGCTGTCCCTAACCATGTGCATGTGGCGTGAAGGTGTCAAGTGAAAACTTGAGACTGAGCGGTTAAAGTCAAGGTCCAAAGCAGAAAGAACAGTGTGCTTAAGAACTCTGGACACCTCTAATTGGGGACTTTAGCAATGTAATTTCAGGTATTTTTCTGGCTGAAATTGAGGGAGCTGAGCAAAAATCTGATTCAGGCTGAAAAAGGACTGCTGATGTTGTTGGATTCTGACCTCCCTGCACTCAAAGTGGATTTTCTGGAGCTACAGAACTCGAAATGGCGCGCTTCCAATTGCGTTGGAAAGTAGCCATCCAGGGCTTTTCAGAAATATATAATAGTCCATACTTTGCTCAAGGATAGACGACGTAAACTGGCGTTCAACGCCAGTTCTCTGCCCAATTCTGGCGTCCAGCGCCAGAAAAGGATTAAAAGTTGGAGTTCAACGCCAAAAATGGATCCAAACCTGACGTTGAACGCCCAAAACAGCCTTATGCACGTGAATGGTTTAAGTCTCAGCCCCAGCACACACCAAGTGGGCCCCAGAAGTGGATCTCTGCACCATCTGTCATAGTCTACTCACTTTTTGTAAACCTAGGCTACTAGTTTAGTATTTAAACAACTTTTAGAAACTTATTTTGCATCTCATGACATTTTAGATCTAAACTTTGTACTCTTTGACGGCATGAGTCTCTAAACTCCATTGTTGGGGGTGAGGAGCTCTGCTGTGTCTCGATGAATTAATGCAAGTATTTCTGTTTTCCATTCAACCATGCGTGTTCCTATCTAAGATATCCATTCGCGCCTAACTATGGAGAAGGTGATGATCAGTGACACTCATCACCTTCCTCAATCCATGAACGTGTGTTTGACAATCACCTTCGTTCTACATCAGATTGAATGAATATCTCTTAGATTCCTTAATCAGAATCTCCGTGGTATAAGCTAGATTGATGGCGGCATTCATGAGAATCCGAAAAGTCTAAACCTTGTCTGTGGTATTCCGAGTAGGATTCAGGGATTGAATGACTGTGACGAGCTTCAAACTCGCGAGTGCTGGGGGTAGTGACAGATGCAAAAGGAGGGTGAATCCTATTCTAGCACGATCGGAAACCTCAGATGATTAGCCGTGCTGTGACAGAGTATTTGGATCATTTTCACAAGAGGAGGGGATGTAACCATTGACAACGGTGATGCCTCAACACACAGCTTGCCGTAGAAGGACGTGCGTGCGTGAATCAGAGGACGAAGGAAAGTAGAGATTCAGAAGACAAAGCATCTCCAAAACTCCAACATATTCTCCATTACTGCATAACAAGTAACCTTTAACCCATGCTCTCTTGTTTATTCACAATTCAACTGATAAATACAATTGACTTCCTGACTAAGAATTGCAAGATAACCATAGATTGCTTCAAACCAACAATCTCCGTGGGCTTCGACCCTTACTCACGTAAGGTATTACTTGGACGACCCAGTGCACTTGCTGGTTAGTTGTTCGAGTTGTGGAAAGTGTGATTCACAATCCGTGCACCAAGTTTTTTGATTTGCAATGCCAACCACGAAACATCTTTCGCTTATGCTTCATCCCACAAAGCATCCTAAGTTGACCATCCATTTCAAGCAAGCCATACTCAAGTGGGACAATAAAGCTAATAGAAATGAATTTTACCCACTCAAGTGAAGGGGTAGATGACAACCTAGGCAAAGATGCTTCCAACGATCTTGACAAAGCATAACCAACCCTCGTTCTTCAATCCTTTGTTCAACAATTTTATCTAAACCTTTTCCTTTACTCAAATCATAATAGGGAGGGTGAGAAAAATTTACCTCCTCAACGCTTTCAAATCCAACCGGAGAAGGTTCTTCATGCTTAAAGGATTCTTCACCACTAAGACTTGATGCTTGATCTTCATCACCAAGGGGACTCAATTCTTTCTCTATCCCATCCAAGTCTTCATATGGGATATGCCTTGGAAGGTGTGCACTTTCCTCCCTAGCATCAATTTCAATCATCTTGGAGGGGTTTTGTTCCCATGGAGGCTCCGCATCTCCTAAGTCTTCTACCACTTCTTCCTTGTCTTCAATAATTAAAGCTTCCTCCAATTGTTCCAATACAAAGCAATTTCTGCCATTTCCCACCGGAGTTTCCGATCTCTCCTTCATGCTATGTCCTTCATTTGATTCTCCACATGTAGCCATGGGAGTTCCTTGAGTGTTCAAGCATTGGGAAGCTAATTGATTTGTTACCGCATCCAAGGTGGCCATGAAATTTTGCACATCCCTTTTCATCTCTTCTTGCCCTTGAACAAGAACACCAAGGATGTTATCCATTGGAGGTTGGGGTGGACGGAAGGATTCATCATTTTGGGGGAAGGGTTCATAGTAGGAAGGTGGTTCTTCTTGGTAGAGTTGTGGTGGTTCTATGTTTTCCACTCTTTTCACTTGTTGCACAACACACTCCATGGTTGCTTGAAATTGATCCAATGCTTCCTTGAGACGATCCCTTGACTCTTGTTCCTCTTGGATAATATGATTAGGATCATGTGGCTCTTGGATCAATGGATATGAGTATTCTTCCATGGAAGGTTGTGGTGGAAAGTGGTATTTATGTTGTGGTTGAAATATCTCTCCAATTATCAATCAACAAAGGGATTAGATAACTCAAGTGTCACTAATTACTCTACCTAGGCCAAGAGGAACAAAATCTACACTATATCTAGAAGAGGCATTTCAACAAACACATAGAGTGCAATAGAAGTAAACATTATTAATTGCAAGAATTAAAGGAATCTACAACTACAAAGAAGAACAATTATTATGAGTTACCTCTTATTGAATTGGAAGAATGTAGAAGGAACAATACTAGATCTACAACAAAATATAAAAACAACATAAAGGAAATTATAACAAAAGAATAGAAGAAGATGAATGTAGCAACAAAGAATTGAGAGATAGAAGTGGAGAAAAGCAAAGATTAAAACCTAGATCTAAGAACTAAACCTAATCCTAATCCTAATTCTAGAGAGAAGAGAGAGCTTCTCTCTCTAGAAACTAACTCTAAACTAATCCTAATGAGTGTGTATGATTGGAATCCCCCTTGCTCTTCAATCCTTGGCTTTAAATAGCATCTTTGGCGCCAAAGTTGGTTGGGATTGGGCCCCACAACCCTTGAGAATTCGTTGGTCACGTTTTCATTAAAAAATCATAAACCAGCACCGACGCGTACGCGCACAGCACGCGTACGCGTCCATGGGGTGATTCGCAGGTGCGCGCGCGCGTCCATGGGCGAGTTTAACTTCTTTGACTTTTCATGATTTCTCCACTTTGCATGCTTTCCTCTTCACTCCTTTGATCCATTCCTAGCCCTTTTCAATCTGAAATCACTAACAAACATATCAAGGCATCTAGTGGAATCAAAGGGAGATTAAAACCATCAAATTAAGGGTCTAAAAGCATGTTTTCACATCTAAGCACAAATAAGGAGACAATCACAAAACCATGCTATTTCATTGAATAAATGTGGGTAAAAGGTGATAAAATCTCTTAAAATCAATACAGGATAAACCGTCAAAACAGGGTTTATCAATACATAAATGCCACAGACACATAACTGGGTGAACCTTTTCAGATTGTGACTCAGCTTTGCTAAAGTCCCCAATTAGAGGTGTCCAGGGTTCTTAAGCACACTCTTTTTTTGCTTTGGACCTTGACTTTAACCGCTCAGTCTCAAGTTTTCACTTGACACCTTCACGCCACAAGCACATGGTTAGGGACAGCTTGGTTTAGCCGCTTAGGCCAGGATTTTATTCCTTTAGGCCCTCCTATCCACTGATGCTCAAAGCCTTGGGATCCTTTTTATTTTCCCTTGCCTTTTGGTTTAAGGGTTATTGGCTTTTTGCTCTTGCCTCTTGGTTTTAAGAGCTTTTGGCTTTTTCTGCTTGCTTTTGCTCTCTTTTTTTTTTTCGCCTATTTTTTTCTTTTTTTTTTGCAAGCTTTGTTCTTTGTTGCTTTTTCTTGCTTCAAGAATCATTTTTATGATTTTTTAGATTATCAAATAACATGTCTCCTAATCATCATTCTTTCAAGAGCCAACATATTTAACATTCTTAAACAACAACTTCAAAAGACATATGCACTGTTCAAGCATACATTCAGAAAACAAGAAGCATTGTCACCACATCAATATAATTAAGCTAAGTTCAAGGATAAATTCAAAACTCATGTACTTCTTGTTCTTTTGAATTAAAACATTTTTCATTTAAGAAAGGTGATGGATTCATAGGACATTCATAGCTTTAAGACATAGTTACTAACTACTAATGATCATGTAATGAAGACACAAACATAGATAAACACATAACATAGAAAACGAAAAATAGAAGAAATAAGAACAAGGAATGAATCCACCTTAGTAATGGTGGCGTTTTCTTCTTGAGGAACCAATGATGTTCTTGAGCTCTTCTATGTCTCTTCCTTGTCTTTGTTGCTCCTCCCTCATTCCTTTTTGATCTTCTCTTATTTCATGAAGGATGATGGAGTGCTCTTGATGTTCCACCCTTAGTTGTCCCATGTTGGAACTAAATTCTCCTAGGGAGGTGTTGATTTGCTCCCAATAGTTTTGTGAAGGAAAATGCATTTGAGGCATCTCCGGGATCTCATGGTGATGAGCTTCCTGCGCCTCTTGAGCTCCATGGATGGGCTCTCTTGCTTGCTCCATCTTTTTTTTAGTGATGGGCTTCTCTTCCTCAATGTGAATGTCTCCTTCTATGAAAGCTCCAGCTGAGTAACATAGATGGCAAATAAGATGAGGAAAAGCTAGAAGAGGAAAAGGGAAGACAAAAGCTTCCACCTCCGAGTCATGGGAGATGGAAAGGTTCATCTCCAAAGCCCATCAAGACCACTTCTATGAGCCCTCCCCTGGGGCAAGGCTAGCTTTTCCTCATCTTATTTGCCATCTATGTTACTCAGCTGGAGCTTTCATAGAAGGAGACATTCACATTGAGGAAGAGAAGCCCATCACTAAGAGAAAGATGGAGCAAGCAAGAGAGCCCATCCATGGAGCTCAAGAGGCGCAGGAAGCTCATCACCATGAGATCCCGGAGATGCCTCAAATGCATTTTCCTCCACAAAACTATTAGGAGTAAATCAACACCTCCCTAGGAGAATTAAGTTCCAACATTGGACAACTAAGGGTGGAACATCAAGAGCACTCCATCATCCTTCATGAAATAAGAGAAGATCAAAAAGCAATGAGGGAGGAGCAACAAAGACAAGGAAGAGACATAGAAGAGCTCAAGGACATCATTGGTTCCTCAAGAAGGAAATGCCACCATTACTAAGGTGGATTCATTCCTTGTTCTTATTTCTTCTATTTTTCTTTTTCTATGTTATGTGTTTATCTATGTTTGTGTCTTCATTACATGATCATTAGTAGTTAGTAACTATGTCTTAAAGCTATGAATGTCCTATGAATCCATCACCTCTCTTAAATGAAAAATGTTTTAATTCAAAAGAACAAGAAGTACATGAGTTTTGAATTTATCCTTGAACTTAGCTTAATTATATTGATGTGGTGACAATACTTCTTATTTTCTGAATGTATGCTTGAACAGTGCATATGTCTTTTGAAGTTGTTGTTTAAGAATGTTAAATATGTTGGCTCTTGAAAGAATGATGATTGTGTGCTGGGGCTGAGACTAAAGCTTCTCACGTGCCTGGGGCTGTTTTGGGCGTTCAACGCCAGCTTTGGATCCTTTTCTGGCGTTGAACTCCAACTTGCAACTTGTTTCTGGCGCTGGACGCCAGAATTGGGCAGAAAACTGGCGTTGAACGCCAGTTTACGTCGTCTATCCTTGAGCAAATTATGAAATATTATATATTGCTGGAAAGCCCGGGATGTCTACTTTCCAACGCAATTGGAAGAACGCCATTTAAAGTCTTGTAGCTCCAGAAAATCCATTTTGAGTGCAGGGAGGTCAGAATCCAACAGCATAAGCAGTTCTTTTTCAGCTTGAATCAGATTTTTGCTTAGCTCCCTCAATTTCAGCCAGAAAATACCTGAAATTACAGAAAAACACACAAACTCATAGTAAAGTCCATAAATGTGGATTTTGCCTAGAAACTAATGAAAATAAACTAAAAACCAACTAAAACATACTAAAATCTATAAGAAATTAACCCCAAAAAGCGTATAAAATATCCGCTCATCACAACACCAAACTTGAACTGTTGCTTGTCCTCAAGCAACTAGACAAATAAAATAGAAGACTAATAAGTCAGGGTTCTTAAGCACACTCTTCTTTTTTCTTTGGACCTTGACTTTAACCGCTCAGTCTCAAGTTTTCACTTGACCCCTTCACGCCACAAGCACATGGCTAGGGACAGCTTGGTTTAGCCGCTTAGGCCAGGATTTTATTCCTTTAGGCCCTTCTATCCACTGATGTTCAAAGCCTTGGGATCCTTTCTATTACCCTTGCCTTTTGGTTTTAAGAGCTTTGGCTTTTTCTGCTTGCTTTTTCTTTCTCTCTCTCTCTCTTTTTTTTTCTTCTGCAAGCTTTGTTCTTTGCTGCTTTTTCTTGCTTCAAGAATC
>NC_029786.2:50194276-50197533 GCF_000816755.2 Arachis ipaensis | reverse complement strand
ATAGCAGAGAATTTGACTTTGTTCCTTCTGTTCCTTTATTATTTGTTTCATAGCTTCTTGCATCTTGGTAACTGATGTTTCAAGATACTCCCAATATTTAGATTGAGGGATTTCTGGGAGAAATTCCTGTGTTTTCTTCTTGATGGGGTCATCCTGTACTTGTTGTTTTTCCATTGATGCTTTGGTGATTGGTTTCTCAATTGAGATATACTCAGTTATTCCCATCCTTACTCCAGCGTCCTTGCAGAGCAGAGAAATCAAGCTTGGGTAAGCCAACCTGGCCTCTTTAGAATTTTTATTAGCAATTTTGTAGAATTCAGTTGAAATTAGTTGATGAACTTCCACTTCTTTTCCCATCATGATGCAATGGATCATCACTGCTCTTTTAACAGTGACTTTAGAACGGTTGCTAGTGGGCAGCAGAGAATGCCCAATGAAGTCCTGCCATCCTCTGGCGACTGGTTTGAGATCTTCCCTTTTTAGTTGATTTGGGACACCCTTCGTGCTAGTGGTCCATCTTGCTCCAGGGATACATATATCCTCTAGAATCTTATCCAGGCCCTTGTCTGTTCTCATCATTCTCCTGTTGAAAGAGTCTGGATCATCTTTCAGCTGAGGTAGCTTTAAGATCTCTCTGATCTTGTCAGGGATGGTATGAACAATCTTTCCTCTGACCATGGTCCGATATTCATAAAAAGCAGTTCCAGATAGTTTTTGCTTGTCTGTCTGCCACATATTAGCATAGAACTCCTGGACCATATTTCTTCCCACTTTCGTCTCAAGATTAGCTAGGACCTCCCAGTTCCTGATTCGAATTTGCTCCTGGATCTCCGGATATTCATCTTCTTTCAGATCGAATCTAACTTTCGGGATCACTAATCTTAGACCCATTATTTTGTAATAATGGTCTGAATGTTCTTTAGATAAGAACTTCCCTTGATTCCAAAGTGGTTTTGGAACACTCTCTTTCTTGCCTCTTGAAGTGGGTTATTTTCCCTTAGGAGCCATGATCTTAGTGATCACGGATAAACACACCAAACTTAGAGGTTTGCTTGTCCTCAAGCAAAAGAAAAGAGAGGAGAGGGATAGAAGGGGAGCTAGGTGCAATTGTTGATGGAGGGGGGTGGAGGCCGAACCCATATTTAAAGGGAAGGGGGTGGGTTCGAAAATTTAGAAAAGATATGATAAAAAAGATTGATTTGGAAAAGATAAGATAGAAGATATGATAAGAGAGGATATAGTTTAAAATTGAAAAGATATGAAAATTTTTTGAAAAAGATAAATCTAGATTTTGAAAAAGATAATGTGGAGATTTGAAAAAGATATTAGTTGAAAAGATAGATTTGTTTTGAAAATTTGAAAAAGAGTTGAATTGAATTGAAAAAGAGGGTTTGTGCTTATGGATTAAGATGCATTTGATATTTTTAAGGTAGGGTTTTTAGAAATTAGGGATTTTAAAAATCAGGGTTCTTAACATGTTTATGCAAGAAATCATGAATTGAAGCATGAAAATTAAGATTAAAATATGAAGAAAAAAATGAATTTACCTCCTCCCCACCATCCTGGCGTTTGAACGCCCAAACGCTGCTTGTTTTGGGCGTTCAGCGCCCAAATGCTGCCTCTCCTGGCTAAATCAGTTCGCTTAGTTCAAAACCAACTCACTAAACATTTAACGTCTTACATTTAACGTACTTTAATTTCTCTCGCCCTTTCATTTAACGACTTTGAATTTCTTGTTCTTTAATTTACCGCCTTTGAATTTCACGTTCTTTACATTTAACGCCTTAGAATTTCACGTTCTTTATATTTAACGAACTTTACATTTCCCCTAACCCTACACCTAAACGTCTTAAATTTGTTTCTTTTTGATTTAACGTAGTTTGTCTTCTCCCTTCCCCTTAACCCTAACTTGGCCTTTGTTTCGTCATTTCATTTACTTGTATTCTCCGTCATTTGTCCCTTAACTTTACTCTTAAAGTCTAGAGTCCTAGGTCTCTGATCTTTTGGTTCAGATCTAGAGTTACGGAAGGATCTAGGTTATTCTTGGTATCGTTCCTTTAACATTTAACGTTTCTTTTCTCTACTTCTAGTTCATTGTCTTTGTCTTTACGATTAAGTTAATTGTCATTTCCTTTGTCTCTCTAGGTTCTAACTCTAACTTTGTCTTAAAGAAGTTAAGAGGTTAGGTTCTAGGTTCTGTTTTCAGTTTACTTTAACTTTCGTTACTTTCGTTCTTTAATTTCAAGTGAGTTCAAGTTTTCGAGAAGCTTTTGATAATACTTTTAAGATTTTCCTTTCGAGATTTTCTTTTGAGAGGGCTTTTTCGAGAGATTTGTTTAACTTAAGATAGGATAAATATGTGAAAGGTTTTACTAGAAGTTCGGAACTCAACCCGGAAACAAGAACCACCTTAACCCAACTTTCTCCGGAACCAACTAACGAGAACTTCTAACTTCTTCTTGGCTTCACTTGGTTAACTTGGCCTTTACCTCAATCGGTTGCAACCAGAAGTTGCAATCCCAGTTTCAATCCCCAGATTGAAACTGGGATTGAAAAGTATAGTCGTTTGGTGTAAGAAGACCAAATCTGCAACCGCGGTTGCAATCCCCAGATTGAAACTGGGATTGCAACCGGAACGAACCACACTAACCACGGTTGCAATCGGAGGTGCAATCCCCCGATTGCAACCGCGTTTGCAACGGATGAGGGGGTAACACTAAATTCACGGTTGCAATCGGAGGTTCAATCCCCCGATTGCAACCGCGTTTGCAACCATCGGGTCCCTCTTTGAGAGTTCAAGGTTGCAATCGGAGGTTCAATCCCCCGATTGCAACCTCGATTGCAACCGATGAAGGTTTCTCACTAAGTATACGGGTTGCAATCGGAGGTTCAATCCCCCGATTGCAACCCCGATTGAAGTACGTTGGGCCAAGTTAAAAGTGAATAAGGTAACAGGAGAGAAGTGAGGATCGGTAAGGAGAAACGAAGTTGGAAAGAGGTTCGGAAGAAGTGGATAGTAACTAGTTGGTTTGATTAGTTTCAAAACGAGTTTTAGTACTCCATAAGTTAGAAGGTGTTATACGTTGTTTATATCAAGTTTTGGAGTACTTTACCGTACTTAAGTGTATACCAACCAAGTTAGTTCCCTTTGTACTTTTAGATGAGTTAATCGAACGAACATCGAATTCTTTCACGTATTAAGATTACTTTTGTTTTCTTTTTCTGATCGATTTTACCCGATCCTACTGAACAGTAGT
>NC_029786.2:50191952-50194251 GCF_000816755.2 Arachis ipaensis | reverse complement strand
CGCTTCTTTATTGTCTTTAGCTGGACCTTGCTGAGCTTTTAGTCTAGCTTCAGCCTTGAGCACTCTTGCTCAACATTGCCTTCAAGATAGTGCTTGATTCTCTGTCCATTGACAATGAATTTCTTATCAGAATCAATATCTTGAAGCTCCACATAACCATATGGTGATACACTTGTAATCACATATGGTCCCCTCCACCGGGACTTTAGTTTCCCAGGGAATAGCCTGAGCCTAGAGTTGAACAACAGAACCTTTTGTCCTGGTTCAAAGATTCTAGATGACAGCTTTCTGTCATGCCACTTTTTTATTTTTCTTTATAAAGCTTGGCATTTTCGAAAGCAGTGAATCTGAATTCCTCTAGCTCATTTAGCTGGAGCAACCTTTTTTCTCCAGCTAATCTGGCATCAAAGTTCAGGAATCTGGTTGCCCAGTAGGCTTTATGTTCCAGTTCCATGGGCAGGTGACATGCCTTACCATAGACCAGTTGGTATGAAGAGGTCCCTATAGGAGTCTTGAATGCTGTTCTGTATGCCCACAGAGCATCATCCAAGCTTCTTGGCCAATCCTTTCTACGGGTATTTACAGTCCATTCTACGATTCTTTTTAGCTCTCTGTTAGAGACTTCAGCTTGTCCATTAGTCTGTGGATGATATGGAGTCGCTACCTTGTGGCGAATCCCATACCGGACCATGGCAGAGTAAATCTGTTTGTTGCAGAAATGAGTGCCCCCATCACTGATTAGTACTCTAGGGACCCCAAACCTGCTGAAGATATATTTCTGGAGGAACTTCAGCACTGTTTTAGTATCATTGGTGGATGGCCTCCATATTGAGATCCATGGCAATGCCATAGGATCCTCTGTGCTTCTTCTCTAGGAACACACCTATGGATTATTCCATCTGCACATCTCTTAAAGAGATAGGGTTTATCCCACAAGTAGTACTTTGCATCAGTGATTAATTTTTTCTTTTGTTGCCTGTTGTAGTCTTTGGGTATGAACCTTGCAGCTTTATAGTTTGCAATATCGGCAAACCATGGTGTTTCTTGAATGGCAAACAAATGCTCATCCGGAAACGTCTCAGAGATCTCAAGAGAGGGGAGGGACGTCCCTTCTACTGGCTCTATCCGGGACAGATGATCAGCCACTTGGTTCTCTGTCCCTTTTCTGTCTCTTATTTCTATATCAAACTCTTGCAGAAGCAACACCCATCTGATGAGCCTGGGTTTTGAATCCTGCTTTGTGAGTAGATATTTAAGAGCAGCATGGTCAGTATACACAATAACTTTTGATCCTACTAAGTATGATCTGAACTTGTCAATGGCATAAACCACTGCAAGTAATTCTTTTTCTGTGGTTGTGTAATTTTTCTGGGCATCATTTAAAACGCGACTAGCATAATAAATGACGTGCAGAAGCTTGTCATGCCTCTGTCCCAATACTGCACCAATGGCGTGATCACTGGCATCACACATTAGCTCAAATGGTAATGTCTAGTCTGGTGCGGAAATAACTGGTGTTGTGACCAACTTAGCTTTCAGCGTTTCAAACGCCTGCAGACACTCTGTGTCAAACACAAATGGCGTGTCAGCAACTAGCAGATTACTTAGAGGTTTTGCGATTTTCGAAAAATCCTTTATAAACCTCCTATAGAATCCTGCATGCCCCAGAAAGCTTATGATTGCCTTAACATTGGCAGGTGGTGGTAATTTTTCAATTACCTCTATTTTTGCTTGATCCACCTCTATTCCCTTGTTTGAGATTTTATGTCCAAGGACAATCCCTTCAGTCACCATGAAGTGAATTTTTTCCCAGTTTAATACTAGGTTGGTCTCTTGGCATCTCTTCAGGACAAGTTTCAGGTGATCAAGACAGGAGCTGAATGAGTCTCCATATACTGAGAAGTCATCCGTGAAGACTTCCAGAAATTTTTCCACCATATTAGAGAAAATAGAGAGCATGCATCTCTGGAAGGTTGCAGGCGCATTGCACAGCCCAAATGGCATCCTTCTATAAGCAAACACTCCAGATGGACATGTGAATGCTGTTTTCTCTTGATCCTGGGGATCTACTGCAATCTGGTTATAGCCTGAGTAGCCATCCAAAAAGCAGTAATAATCATGACCTGCCAGTATTTCTAGCATCTGGTCTATGAATGGTAAAGGAAAATGATCCTTTCTGGTGGCTGTATTGAGTCTTCTGTAGTCAATACACATGCGCCATCCTGTAACTGTTCTTGTAGGAACCAGTTCATTTTCTTCATTATGGATCACTGTCATGCCTCCCTTTTTTGGGACGACA
>NC_029786.2:50187460-50191937 GCF_000816755.2 Arachis ipaensis | reverse complement strand
AAAGGCGAATGGCCCAACTCTGACAATCATGTCTTCAATCACACCTGATGGGTATTTAATGGAGCCATCAGCAAGTTGGAGACATATCCGGGTTGGTTTAACTACTTCAGATAAGCCAAGCTTTCTGATAGTGGATGCAGGTATTAGGTTGATGCTTGCCCCAAGATCGCACAAAGCTGTCTTGGTGCAATTACCTTCTAATATGCATGGTATCAGAAAACTCCCAGGGTCTTTAAGCTTTTCAGGAAAGCTTTTTAGAATGACTGCACTGCATTCTTCAGTGAGGAGAACTCTTTCTGTTTCTCTCTAATCCTTTTTATGACTCAAGATCTCTTTCATGAACTTGGCATAAGAAGGTATTTGCTCAAGTGCCTCTACAAATGGAATCTTTATTTCAAGTGTCCTGAGATAATCTACAAAGTGAGCAAATTGCTTATCCTGCTCCTCTTTCCGGAGTTTTTGAGGATAAGGTATCTTGGCTTTATATTCCTCAACCTTAGTTGCTGTAGGTTTATTTCCTACAGAAGTGGTTGAAGAAGCCTTTATAGAGGGGTTGTCATCAGCACTTGTGTGTGTCTGATCCCTCACTGGCAATTGATTGCCAGAGTTAGAAGCTGGAGTGACGTGAGACGCCAACTCCTTGTCTGTTCCTGGCGTCTGAACGCCAGAACTGTGCCCATTTTGGGCGTTCAGTGCCAGATCTTGCCCATTTTGGGCGTTCAGCGCCATATCCTTGCTTGTTTCTGGCGTTGAACGCCAGTCCTTGCTTGTTACTGGCTTTGAACGCCAGTCTTAGGCATGGTCTGGGCGTTCAGCGCCATCCTTCCACCAGATTGCTGGCATTTTAATTCCAGAATTACTGTTTCCATTTGTTGTAAAAGATCAAGCTAAGAGGTGGTTAAATAACCAACCTAAGACCAGCATAAGGACATGGAAACAGCTGACAGAAAAATTCCTGAATCAATACTTTCCCCCAAAACGGATGACACAGCTAAGGCTGGACATCCAAGGCTTTAAACAAGGAGATAATGAATCTCTTTATGATGCATGGGAGAGATACAGAGAGATGCTACGAAAATGCCCCTCTGAAATATTTTCAGAGTGGGTTCAGTTAGACATCTTCTATTATGGGCTTGCGGAAGGAGCTCAGATGTCTCTAGATTACTCAGCTCGTGGATCTATCCACATGAGAAAGACAATTGAAGAGGCTCAAGATAAAAAGAAGAGATTATACTATAAATTCCAAAATATCAATGAAACATAGCTCCAATCAAATGAGCGGGACTTATAGCTTTTTGCCTCTTGAATAGTTATGGCATCTCACTTTATCCATTGAAATTCAGAATGATTGGCTTCTATAGGAATTCAGAGTTCAGATAGTGTTATTGACTCTCCTAGTTCAGTATAATGATTCTTGAACACATCTTCTTTATGAGTCTTGGCCGTGGCCCTAAGTACTTTGTTTTCCAGTATTACCACCGGATACATAAATGCCACAGACACATAACTGGGTGAACCTTTTCAGATTGTGACTCAGCTTTGCTAAAGTCCCCAATTAGAGGTGTCCAGGGTTCTTAAGCACACTCTTTTTTTGCTTTGGACCTTGACTTTAACCGCTCAGTCTCAAGTTTTCACTTGACATCTTCACGCCACAAGCACATGGTTAGGGACAGCTTAATTTAGCCGCTTAGGCCAGGATTTTATTCCTTTAGGCCCTCCTATCCACTGATGCTCAAAGCCTTGGGATCCTTTTTATTTGCCCTTGCCTTTTGGTTTAAGGGTTATTGGCTTTTTGCTCTTGCCTCTTGGTTTTAAGAGCTTTTGGCTTTTTCTGCTTGCTTTTGCTCTCTTTTTTTTTTTTCGCCTATTTTTTTCTTTTTTTTTTTGCAAGCTTTGTTCTTTGCTGCTTTTTCTTGCATGATGTTCCACCCTTAGTTGTCCCATGTTGGAACTTAATTCTCCTATGGAGGTGTTGATTTGCTCCCAATAGTTTTGTGGAGGAAAATGCATTTGAGGCATCTCCGAGATCTCATGGTGATGAGCTTCCTGCACCTCTTGAGCTCCATGGATGGGCTCTCTTGCTTGCTCCATCTTTTTCTTAGTGATGGGCTTCTCTTCCTCAATGTGAATGTCTCCTTCTATGAAAGCTTCAGCTGAGTAACATAGATGGAAAATAAGATGAGGAAAAGCTAGCCTTGCCCTAGGGGAGGGCTTTTCGGCTATTTTGTAGAGTTCAAGGGAGATGACTTCATGAACTTCTACTTCCTCTCCAATCATGATGCTATGAATCATGATGGCCCGATCCACAGTAACTTCAGATCGGTTTCTAGTGGGGATGATGGAGCGTTGGATGAACTCCAACCATCCTCTAGCCACAGGCTT
Organism: Arachis ipaensis; assembly: GCF_000816755.2. NCBI lineage: Eukaryota > Viridiplantae > Streptophyta > Magnoliopsida > Fabales > Fabaceae > Arachis > Arachis ipaensis. The sequence continues at coordinate 50,189,555 of NC_029786.2, read as the reverse complement.
GAGGTCCAGTCTTCTTAGTTGAACCGGCTTGCCTTTGGAGTCAATCTTCCATTGAGCTCCTTCCACACATATGTCCATAAGGACTTGGTTCAACCTTTGATTAAAGTTGACCCTTCTAGTGTAGGGGCGTTCATCTCCTTGCATCATGGGCAAGTTAAACGCCAACCTCACATTTTCTGGACTAAAATCTAGGTATTTCCCCCGAACCATTGTAATATAATTCTTTGGATTCGGGTTCTTACTTTGATCATGGTTCTTAGTGATCCATAGTGCCAGCTCTTCTCCAGGGTGCATTTCTGGCGTTCAAACGCCCAGATGCTGCCCATTTCTGGCGTTCAGCGCCAGAACCATGCTCTGTTTTGGTGTTGAACGCCCAAAACATGCTTCTTACTGGCGTTTAAACGCCAGTAAGGTCTTCCTCCAGGGTGTGATTTTTCTTCTGCTGTTTTTGATTCCGATTTCAATTTTTATATTTATTTTGTGACTCCACATGATCATGAACTTAATAAAACATGAAAAACACTGAAAATTAGATAAATAAACATTGGGTTGCCTCCCAACAAGCGCTTCTTTAATGTCAATAGCTTGACAGTGGGCTCTCATGGAGCCTCACAGATGTGCAGAGCTTTGTTGAGACCTCCCAACACCAAACTTAGAGTTTGGATATAGGGGTTTGACACCAAACTTAGAGTTTGGTTGTGACCTCCCAACACCAAACTTAGAGTTTGACTGTGGGGCTTTGGTTGACTCTGCTTTGAGAGAAGCTTTTTATGCTTCCTCTCCATGGATGCAGAGAGAGATCCTTGAGTTGTAAACACAAGGTTGTCCTCATTCATTTGAAGGATCAGTTCTCCTCTGCCCACATCAATCACAGCTCTTGCTGTGGCTAGGAAAGGTGTCATAAGAAAGAGAAGAGAACAAGAAAAGAAGAGGAATCCTCTATGTCACAGTAAAGAGGTTCCTTATTGTTAGTAGAAGAAGAAATAATTAGAAGGAGATGAGGGAGAAGGATTTTCGAAAATTATTTTTGAAAAAGAGTTAGTGATTTTGGAAAATGGTTTTTGAAAAAGGTTAGTAATTTTCGAAAATTAAAATAAAAAATTAAAATAATTAGTTAATTAAAAAGAAATTTTGAAAAAGGGGGAAGATATTTTCGAAAATTCGAGAGAGAGAGAGTTAGTTAGGTGGTTTTGAAAAAGATAAGAAACAAACAAAAAGTTAGTTAGTTAGTTGAAACAAATTGAAAATCAATTTTGAAAAGATAAGAAGATAGGAAGTTAGAAAAGATATTTTGAAATCAAATTTTTGAAAAAGATAAGATATGAAGATATTTTTGAAAAGATATGATTGAAATTAGTTTTTGAAAAAGAATTGATTTTTAAAATCTCAATTAATGACTTGATTCACAAGAAATCACAAGATATGATTCTAGAACTCAAAGTTTGAATCTTTCTTAACAAGTAAGTAACAAACTTGAAATTTTTGAATCAAAACATTAATTGATATTGTTATTTTCGAAAATTTGATGTAAAATTAAGAAAAAGATTTTTGAAAAATATTTTTAAAATTTTTGAAAATAACTAAGAAAAATGAAAAAGATTTGATTTTGAAAAAGATTTTGAAAAAGATAAGATTGAAAATTTGATTTGACTCATAAAAACAACTAGATTTTAAAATTTTTTTGAAAAAGTCAAATCTAATTTTCAAAATTTTAAGAAGAAAAAGGGAAAGATATTTTTTTTTATTTTTGAATTTTTATGATGAGAGAGAAAAACAAGAAAAATGATGCAATGCATGAAAGTTATGGATCAAAACAATGAATGCATGCAAGAATGCTATGAATGTCAAGATGAACACCAAGAACACTATGAAGATCATGATGAACATCAAGAACACATTTTTGAAAAATTTTTAATGCAAAGAAAACATGCAAGACATCAAACTTAGAATTCTTTAATGCTTAGACATAAAGAATTCAGGAATGCATATGAAAAACAAGAAAAGACACAAAACATGCCAATGCAAAGATCAAACAAGAAGACTTACCAAGAACAAGTTGAAGATCATGAAGAACACTATGAATGCATGAATTTTT
>NC_029786.2:50164380-50187386 GCF_000816755.2 Arachis ipaensis | reverse complement strand
CTCTGCTTTCCTGCTGTCTTCATCCAATCAGTCTTACTCCTTTCCATGGCTGGCTTTATGCAAGGGCATCACCGTTGTCAGTGGTTACATCCCCTCCTCTTGTGAAGATGGTCCAAATGCTCTGTCACAGCACGGCTAATCATCTGAGGTTCCCGATCATGCTGGAATATGATTCACCCTCCTTTTGCATCTGTCACTACGCCCAGCAATCACGAGTTTGAAGCTCGTCACAGTCATTCAATCCCAGAATCACAGACAAGGTTTAGACTTTCCGGATTCTCATGAATGCCGCCATCAATCTAGCTTACACCACGAAGATTCTGGTTAAGAGATCTAAGAGATACTCATTCAATCTAAGGTAGAACGGAAGTGGTTGTCAGGTACGCGTTCATAGGGAATGATGATGATTGTCACGTTCATCACATTCAGGTTGAAGTGCGAATGAATGTCTTAGAAGCGAAATAAGATGAATTGAATAGAAAAACAATAGTACTTTGCATTAATCTTTGAGGAACAGCAGAGCTCCACACCTTAATCTATGGAGTGCAGAAACTCTACCGTTTGAAAATATATAAGTGAAAGGTCCAGGCATGGCCGAATGGCCAGCCCCTCTGATCTAAGAACCAGGCGTCCAAAGATGATCCAAAGATCAAAAGATAATCCAAAGATGATTCCAAAGATCTCTAATACAATAGTAAAAAGTCCTATTTATAATAAACTAGCTACTAGGGTTTACAAAAGTAAGTAATTGATGCATAAATCCACTTCTGGGGCCCACTTGGTGTGTGCTTGGGCTGAGCTTGAGTGTTGCACGTGTAGAGGTCCTTCTTGGAGTTGAACGCCAGCTTTTGTGCCAGTTTGGGCGTTGAACTCCACTTTGCAACTTGTTTCTGGCGCTGGACGCCAGAATTGGGCAGAGAACTGGCGTTGAACGCCAGTTTGCGTCGTCTAAACTTGGGCAAAGTATAAACTATTATATATTTCTGGAAAGCCCTGGATGTCTACTTTCCAACGCAATTAAAAGCGCACCATTTTGATTTCTGTAGCTCCAGAAAATCTATTTTGAGTGTAGGGAGGTCAGAATCCAACAGCATCAGCAGTCCTTCAACCTCTGAATCTGATTTTTGCTCAAGTCCCTCAATTTCAGCCAGAAAGTACCTGAAATCACAGAAAAACACACAAACTCATAGTAAAGTCCAGAAATGTGAATTTAACATAAAAACTAATGAAAACATCCCTAAAAGTAACTAGATTCCACTAAAAACATACTAAAAACAACGCCAAAAAGCGTATAAATTATCCGCTCATCAGTTATCAAGCCAACCCGATAAGTCTGGCTGCTAAACCCTGGACTGTCCCCCGATGCGTATCCCCAAGAGTCTATGCATAGCTTTTTCTCATATATATAAAATTGTTCAATGGGGGTCAACCTTCCCGGGAATTTATAAGTCCTGGTCACCCTTACGTCGTAGGGTCAACAGAGTATCGAGTCTCAACCTGGAACACATGGTGGCAAGCCACGGTACTTTACCCAGAAAAACTCGTATCTCAGATAAATGAGTGCATAAGCCAATAAAATTCACAACCATTTATAATCAACATATAATCATTATTTACATCCATGGCATCACATATACTTCTATTCTCCGCATCTTTCATATGTAATCCATCATTTTTCAACTTTACTTCACCCCCAAGTTACCACCTTTTCCTAGCTTCATATTATTACTAGGTTTACTACTATTATCTAGGGCTAAAAGAGTAAAAATAGAAGTTTAGAACTTTAAAAGCAAGCCTTAAAACACAAAAACTCATTTGCTGAAAACAGGGGCGTCACGTACGCAAGCAACTTGCTCGCGTACGCAAGGATTGATTTTTCCTTGCTCGCATGCGCATGGAACCAAACCCAGAAGGAATGGTCACGTCTCATTCAAGTGGTCACGTATGCAACCCCCTCAAATCTACTGCTCGCGTACGCACGCCCCTTGCTCGCATACGCGAGATGTCCAATCCGAAGGGATTGGTCGCGTCGCGTATAGGTGGTCGCGTATGCAACCTTTTAAAATTCCAAACTCGCATAGTTGGCCGCGTCGCGTGCAGTCTTCGCGTACGCAAATCCTGCAGAGAAGAAAATTTGGTTAAGTGCTGCATAATTTTAATTTTGCCCATCTAACTTCCGACGCGCATAACATTTTTGTTTCAAAACATTTTTCATCCGTTCTTCGAATGGTGTAAACTTCACGGACCCAATTTTCATATAAAATAAGTTTAAAACAATTTGAGAGTCCGAAAGTCGAGTTATGGTTCACTGAAATTCGACCAAAAATCAGTTTTTCACCAAAGTTCTTAACCTCTATTTTTACCAAGAATCAAATCTAATACCACATTCCACCCATACAAATAGCACCATAACTTACCATTTACAGTACCACCATCACCCTAATCCGAAAATTCCTCAATGTTACACCATTTCACACATAAATTTTCTCAACTAACTAACAAGGTCATTAATCATTCATCATATACACATATTCAATGTTAACACCTTACCAATCCTCATTAAAGCATCATACAACAACCAACCCCCAACTTAGTTCACAATTATTCTCAAGGCACTAAGCAGTTTAATATACACATGCATTCATTCCTATCCTATGATAATCTAGCATAAGTTTTCACAAGACATTATATATTAAATATGAGAAACCTAAACCATACCTTGGCCGATTTCTCGTATAACCCGAGACAATTCAGAGACAAAGAAAGCACTACAGATGCTGTCCGAATCTGACCTGCCTGCATTCAGAAGAGCCTTTCTGGAGCTATAGAAGTCCAAATAGAGCACTCTCAATGGCTATGGAAAGCTGACTTCTAGAGCTTTCCAGCAATATATAATAGTCCATACATTTCACAAGCAAAGAAGACAGTAGTACTAGAGTTACTTCAGAAAGACAAAGCAACTCCGTCTCTCAACTCTATTCCTATCCCTGAAAACACTTGTTTTACAGATACAAATTATGAATAGTTTCCTCTAATCCAAAGACCTTCTGATTCCACCTGACTAGGACTTGCAAGACAATCATAGCTTGCTTCAAGCCACAATTTTCGTGGGATCGACCCTGACTCGCTCATGTATTACTTGGACGACCCAGTGCACTTGCTGGTACTGCTGCTTTTGTATGAAATAGTATGCGTACAAGTACAACCAAGCGCCGTTGCCAGAGATTGTTGAGTTTGAACAAATTGCTGGATTGTCTTGCTCCCTAGATCAGGTAATTTTTATTCTTGTTTGAGTCTTTTGTGTTTGTTTTCTTTTTCTTAATTTTCGAAAATTTTAAAAATCTTTTTCAAAAATACTTTTCTTTTCTTTGTTCAATTTTTGTTCTTGGTATTGAGTCTTCAATATTCTTGTTTCCTGTTTTTTAATTCAAAAAATTTTAAAACTTCCTCCTACACTTTTTTTTAAAATATTTGTCTTTTCTCTGTTTGTGTTCTTGGTTTGAGTCTTTGAGTCTTTTATTTTTATTTTCTTCTTTTTCAAAATTTTTGAAAATTTCAAAAATATTTTTGAAAATTATTTTTATTTTCTTTGTTTAATCTTTGTTCTTGTTTTGAGTCTTTTGTTTTTGTTCTTGCTGTTTTTCGATTTTTATGAGTCTTTCTTTCTAAAAATTTTCAGAAATATTTTTCCTTGTTTACTCTTGTGTCAAGTCTTTAATTTTGGTATTTTCTTGTTTATTTTCTTACAATTTTCGAAAATATATGTCTGGTTTTTCAAAAATTTTAAGTTTGGTGTTTTTTTATGTTCTTGAGTTCTCTGAGTCTTTGAATTTTTGTTCTTTGTGTTCTTGTGAGTCTTCAAGGTGTTCTTGAGTCTTGTATGTGTTTTGATCTTAAAATTTTTAAGTTTGGTGTGCCTTGGTGTTTCCCTCCAAAAATTTTCGAAAAACAAGGGTGCTAGATCTAAAAATTTTAAGTCTTGTGTCTTTTTTGTGTTTTTCTCTTTCGTCATAAAATTCAAAATATCAAAAAAATATATTTTCTAACTAATTTCTAACATAATTTTTGAAAATTCAAAATAAAATTCAGATTTCAATTTTAAAATTTTTATCTTATCATATCTTAGCTGTCAAGTTTTCAAAAATCAAAATTTTTAAAATTAAAAATCTTATCTTTTTCAAAAATCTTATCTTTTTCAAAACTTATCATATCTTTTTTAAAAATCTTATCTTATCTTTTTCAAAATTCAAGTTTTTAAATTATATATTTTCAAATTCAAATTTCAAAATTTTATCTTTTTCTAATTTCAAATTTTAATTTTAAATCTTATCTTATCTTATCTTATTTTTAAAATTCAAATCTTTTCTTATCTTATCTTCTACTTTATTTTATTTTTATCTTTTCTTAATTAATATCTTATCTTCTCTCTCATCTTTTTTAAAACCATCTAACTAACTTTTTCCTCTCTCTTAATTTTCGAAAATATCTCTCTTCTTCTCTCTCATCTTTTTCAAAACCACCTAACTAACTCCTCTCTCTCTTAATTTTCGAAAATTTCTTCTTCTCTTCCCTCCTCTATTTTCAAAAATTCAACAATTAAAATTCAAATCTTTTTAAATTAATTTTCAAAAAATTATTAATTAATTAAATAAAAATAAATAAAAATATTTTAATTCTTATTTACTTTTTCTATTTATACCTCTTCTCTTCTCTTCTCTTCTCTATTCATTCAACTCTACCTCCATCGACTCTTTGCCTACAATTCTTTATCTTCTTTCCTTTCTTCTTCACATCTCACTTGGAGCTTTTTGCCAATTGGCACAGAAAGCTTTCTTGTGATTTCCTTTCGTTTATTTACTCTTATCTACCATCTCCAAGGTATTTTCCATCTACTTATTTTATTTTTTTATTTATTTTTTTCTATTTATCTTCCTCTCCTTCTTTACATCTGACTTTAAGCAGGGGCTTCTTGCCTATTGGCATGGTCTCTTCTTCTTTTCTTTTTCTTCTTGTTTATGAACAGGAACAAGGATAAAGAACCCCTCTTGACTCCTGATCCTGAACCTGAGAAGACTCTAAGGAGGCGTTTACAACAAGCTAAATCACAACACTCCGGAAGAAACCTTTCAGAAAGTTTTGAACAAGAAACAGGGGATATGGCCGAACCACAAGAGGAGCCTAGAAAGGTCCTTGGTGACTTCACCATGCCTACCTCTGACTTTTATGGCAGAAGCATTGTTGTACCTGCCATTAGAGCTAACAATTTTGAGCTTAAGCCTCAGTTAGTCTCTCTTCTACAGCAGAACTGCAAATTTCATGAACTTTCACTGGAAGATCCACATCAGTTCTTAGCAGAATTCTTACAGATCTGTGATACTGTAAAGACTAATGGAGTTGATCCTGAAGTCTATAAGCTAACGCTTTTCCCCTTTGCTTTAAGAGACAGAGCTAAGTTCTGGTTGGATGCCCAGCCTAGAGAGAGTCTTGACTCTTCGGAAAAGCTAGTTAATACTTTTCTTGCTAAGTTATTTCCTCCTCAAAGGATGAGCAAGATTAGAGTGGAAGTTCAAACCTTCAGACAAAGAGAAGGTGAATCCCTCTATGAAGCTTGGGAAAGATACAAACAGCTGATTAGGAGATGTCCTCCTGACATGCTCTCAGAATGGTCCCTCATAGGCATGTTCTATGATAGCTTGTCTGAGATATCCAAGATTTTCTTGGATAGCTCTGCAGGTGGATCTCTCCACTTGAAGAAAACACCTGTAGAAGCTAGAGAACTCATTGAGATGGTTGCAAACAACCAATTTATGTACACTTATGAGAGGAATCTTGTAAACCATAGAACCTCTCAAAAGAAAAGAGTTCATGAAGTTGAGACTCTGAATGCCATCTTGGCTCAGAATAAGATCCTGACCCAACAGGTTAACATGATCTCTCAACATCTCACTGGGATACAAACTGCACCTGGTAGTAATCAAGAAGCTTCTTTTGAAGAAGAAGCCTATGACCCTGATCAACCCACCATAGAGGAGGTGAATTATATGGGAGAAGCCTATGGAAACACTTACAATCCTTCATGGAGGAATCATCCTAACTTCTCATGGAAGGATCAACAGAAACCTCAGCAAGGTTTCAATAACAACTAAGGTGGTATGAACAAGAATAGATTTAATAACAGACCACCATTCCCATCTTCTCAAGGGAATATGGAGACTTCTAAGCAGAGCCTTTCTGACTTAGCCACTCTAGTCTGCAGCCTCACTAAGACCACTCATAGTTTCATTAATAAGACAAGGCCCTCTATTAGAAACTTTGAGGTACAAGTTGGTCAATTGAGCAAGAGGATCCCTGAGATCCCTCCAAATACTCTTCCCAGTAATACTGAGGTTAATCCTAGAAAAGAGTGCAAGGCCATAACCATGGAGGTTGAGGCCAAATTGGAAGAGAATGGGAAGTCATTGAACGCCAGTGAAGAAGCCTTCACTGGGCATTCAACGCCCACTAGCCCAGGGAAGCTGGCATTGAACGCCAGCAAGGACCTCTCTGCTGGGCGTTCAACACTCAAAATTCTAAAAGGACTGGCGTTTAACTCCAATCAGGGTGGACAGCAAGGGCGTTCAACGTCCAATAAGTTAACAGAGCTGCAGTTAAACGCCAGTCAAAGCACACCCTCTAAGTGCTTAAAGCCCACTCAAGAACCCTCTAGCCCAGAACCAAAGGAAACCATAAAAATCATTGAGGTTCCTTTGAATGCACTTCTGCAGTGCATAATTTCTGCTGACTACTCATCCTCAAGTGAGGATGAAGACACTAGGGAAGAGCAAGTTGCTCGTTTCCTAGGAGCTCTAATGAAGATGATACCAAGTTATTTGGTACAAAGCCTCTGGAGGAAGAACCTCCACTGCTTACTAAAGAACTTCATGCTTTGGTTCAGCAAGAGCTACCTCAGAAGCTTCCATACCTTGGATGCTTTCTGATTCCTTGCACCATAGGCGCTATGACCTTTGAAAAGGCTTTATGTGACCTAGGGTCAAGCATCAATCTCATGCCACTCTCTGTAATGGAGAAGTTAGAAATCCTTGAGGTACAAGCTGCACACATCTCTTTAGAGATGGCAGAAAAGACCATGAAGAAGCCATATGGCTTAGTGGAGGATGTCTTGGTTAAAGTTAAAAACCACCACATCCCTGCAAACTTCATTGTCCTGGACATAGGAGAGGATGAGGATGACTGTGCCATCCTCGGAAGACCTTTCCTAGCCACAGCTAATGCTATCATAGATGTGGCTAAGGGAGAACTAACTCTAAAGTTAGGGGAGGATCACATCTTATTCAAGATGCCTCATCCTAATTCTTCCTTTAAAAGAGAGATAACAGTACAATACCTAGTATGCCAACCCTCTCCTTCTGTGCAGAGCCCTGCAGAGCCCCCAGACATCAATTCTAAGTTTGGTGTTGGGCAGCCCTCAATAAGCTCTAAGCACAAAGGTACTAAGAAGAAAGTACCTAAAGGCTGGAAGGACAAAAAAGTCCCAACTGAAGGCCTCTCACCTGGCATGAGAGTTGTCTTCACTAAGAATCCAGTCCTACCACATACAGTGAACCATGTCCTATCTCTAGAGCATGTAGAGTTCATTCATGAGAAAACAGGAAGAAAATTCACTGTAAGGGGCAAAAATCTGAGCCCTTACTCACCTTCTTAAGGAGCTGAAGGTCAAGCTAGTGACTTTAAAAGAGTGCTTGTTGGGAGGCAACCCAACTTTACTCAACCATAGTTATTTTCCTTCATTTTGTTTTTCTTTTTAGTGTCAGAGTCATGATCATGTACACCAGTCCAGAGACAGAACTCATAGCAGTGAAAACAGAACACTCCGAAAAGAGTGTCAAAGTTGAAAGCTAGTGAGGAAGCCCTCCTGGGCGCTCAACGCCCCAAGTGGGGAGCATTGTTGGCATTAAACGCCAGCCAAGGACCCAAGAAGGAAGCATTGCTGGCATTGCACGCTAGCCAGGGAGCAGCCCCTGGGCGTTCAAACACCAGTGCAGAAAAGTAAGGAATATGGACTTTCCTAGCCTCTCAGGACCAAGGGGTCCCACAGAAGCTCCACCTACCCCACCTTCTTCCCTATTGATCATATTTGCTCGAGGACGAGCAAAACTCTTAAGTTTGGTGTTGCAAAAGCTTTGTTTTGTGATTTCTACCACTCTTAAGTATAGAAAAAGAGGATGGAGTAAACTAGAGAGCATACACATGAGCCCGTGCAGCCGCCTCAACAAAGACAAAGGAGTGACATAGAAGAGATCAAGCACTACATGGGATCCTCAAGGAGGAGCACTGGCTACCATCATTCAGGTGGATTCATTCTCTTTTACTCCTTTCCTGTTATTTTTCTATTTTCTGTCTGTTTATTTATCTACTCTCTTGTTCTAGTTGCATGATCATTTGCATTGATGTCTTAAAGATGTAAAATATTCCATATATCTCTCACCTTGCTTAAATAAAAAAATTTTATCTGAAAAGAACTGAGAGATGCATGAATTTCAAGTTTAAAATAAGATTAGTTTAATTAGTTTGATGTGGTGTCATTTGCTTTTGTTTTCTGAATTTATGATTAAATAGTGCTTATTTGAAGTTGAAATTTATGAATGTTAGCTCTTGAAAGAATAAGAAAAAAGAAAAAATATTATTGATAATCTGAAAAATTTGAAAATTGATTCTTGAAGCAGGTAAAAGTAGCAAAAAGCAAAAGAAAAAAAATTATATGCATGCAAGAAAGAAAAAAAATGGCAAAAAAAAAAAAATAAACAGAAAAATTCATTACTGCCCAAAAATACAGGAAAAGGAGGGCAGATTGAAAAAGTCATTAACACTTTAAAACCAAAAGACAAGGGTAAAAGGGCCCAAGACTTTGAGCATCAGTGGTTAGGAGAGCCCAAATGAATAAAATCCTGGCCTAAGCGGCTCAATCTAAGCTGTCCCTAACCATGTGCTTGTAGCATGAAGGTGTCAAGTGAAAAGCTTGAGACTGAGCGGTTAACGTCGTGGTCCAAAGCAAAAGAGTGTGCTTAAGAACTCTGGACACCTCTATCTGGGGACTCTAACAAAGCTGAGTCACAATCTGAAAAGGTTAACCTAGGTAAAGTGTTTGTGGCACGAATGTATCCGGTGGTAATACTGAAAAACAGAGTACTTAGAGTCATGGCCAAGACTCTAAAAAGCTGGGTTCAAGAATCAAAATAAGCTTAACTAAGAGAGTCAATAATATCATCTGGATTCTAAGTTCCTAAAGATGCCAACATCTCTGAGTTTCAATGGATAGTGAGATGCCAAAACTATTCAGAAGCAAAAAGCTACTAAGTCCCGCTCATCTGATTGTAACTAAGCTTCATTTGAAACTTAGAAATTTAATGTATCTTAATCTTCCTTTTATCCTATTGTGTTTTTAGTTGCTTGGGGAAAAGCAATGGTTTAAGTTTGGTGTTGTGATGAGCGGATATTTTATACGCTTTTTGACATTATTTTCATATAATTTTTAGTAGTTTTTATTTGTTTTTATTAAGTTTTTATAGGTTTTAATGTTAAATTCATATTTTTGGATTCTACTATGAGTTTTTGTGTTTTTGGACAACTTCAAGTATTTTCTGGCTGAAATTGAGGAGCTGGAGCAGAAGCCTGATTTAGAGACAGAGGAAGCACTGCAGATGCTGTCCAGATCTGACCTACCTGTATTTAGAAGAGCTTTTCTAGAGCTACAGAATTATAAATAGAGCGCTCTCAACGGCTATAAAAATCTGACTTCCGGAGCTTTCCAGCAATATATAATAGTTTATACCTTGCTTCAGATTAGAAGGCCTGGCGTCCAACGCCAGCCTCATGCCCCATTCCAGGCGTCTAGCGCCCAAAGAGCAGAGCCCAGCATCCAAAGGCCCAGAGAGGACCCCCTAGTTGGCATTCCATGTCCAAGGAGACTCATAGCACGTGGATCTCATCAAAGCTCAGCCCAAACACTCACCAAGTGAGCCCCCGAAGTGGATTTTAGTACTAGAAAGACTGTTTTACCCTTACTAGTCATCTGTTTAGTATTTAAGGGAATATGTTCTTGTAATTCACACCTTTTAATCACTTTTCATCATCACTCTTCAATTCAGGAGAGCACCATACACATTTTTCCATTGTTTTTATTTTCAGTATGAGTTTCTAAACCTTCTAGGTTGAGGGGAGGAGCCTTGCTGAGTCCTATGAATTAATTAAAGTACTATTGTTTCTTCTTTGATCCGTGTTTGATCTAACTCTAAGATATATATTCCAATCTTTATCGTGATGAGTAGGATGATCTGAAAAATTAGCTCTGTTCATCACATTAAGACGAACGTGCCTGACAAACACCCACATCTACTTGGGTTCGTGTCAGTACCTAGAAGAAAAGCACGAGCCAACAGCTATGTTTATACATCTCTCAGACAGTTAATCCATGATTTCAATGGGGACTTCTCGAGACACCAGTTCAGCTGATCTCTGGGGAGATTAGGGTCTCCGTGGTATAGGCTAGAATCTAAAAAAGCAGCGTTCTCTGATCCAGAAGATTCGACCTTGTCTGTAGCATTTTGAGTAGGATCACCAAGAGAATGGACTGCTATGCGCTTCACCCTTTGTCAGATTGAGTAACCACGGCCAATGGCCATGGCCGTGTTCAACCTATAGCAAAGGAGATCAATAACGACGGGCAATGGCTTTGATTACTTACAGCCTGCCAAAGAAGAAGATCATTCACAAGCAAAGAAGACAGTAGTACCAGAGTTACTTCAGAAAGACAAAGCAACTCCGACTCTCAACTCTATTCCTATCCCTGAAAATACTTGTTTTATAGATAGAAATTATGAATAGTTTCCTCTAATCCAAAGACCTTCTGATTCCGCCTGACTAAGACCTGCAAGACAACCATAGCTTGCTTCAAGCCACAATCCTCGTGGGATCGATGATAAAGAGATTTGTCGTGTCGGTATAGAATTTCTTAATTGAAATCTCGTTGCAAGTATAGTTCTAAACAAACAAACAATCCTCCTCAATAAAAAATTTGGTTGTCACAAGTACAAACCCTAATGAAAATTAACTGAAGTATTTAAACCTCAGGTCATCTCACAAGGAATTGCAATGAAGTGGTCAATTATTGGCTATGAAGGGACAAGGGGTTTGATTGATAAAAGGGGCAAGAAAATAAATGGCAAGAAATGTAAATTAAGTAACTAAAGAAAACAAGTAATAAAGAGAGACATTCATGGCAAGAATTGAGAATATAGGCTTTCTATCCTAGTCACTAATAACAATAATTAACAAGAATTTATCCTATTTCATCATCTCTAACAATGGAAGAAGGTATAGTGTTATCTTCACATGAGAGAAAGTCAAATAAGACTAGTTAATCTCAATCCAAAAGTCCTAATTAACTTACTAATTGAATTAGAAAAAGATTAGCGTCAATGGAAATAATATTAACCAACAATTCTAGATCACCAACATAAGTTGGGTATTCATGACTCAAGATCACCTAATTCCTCTTTCCTAGCCAAGAATGTTCAAAAAGCTACTCTAACAACCAATCAAACATTTTGTCAAACACTTGGAAGGCATAAAAGGAAAGCATAAGAAATTGCAAGGAAGAGTAAAATCTACCAACTACCAATTGCAAAGAAACAATAATAACAACTCAAATCAACAATAAAAGAACATCAAACATGAATTGCATTGAAGAGAACCAAATCCAACATAAGCATTCATAAAACTAAAGAGAGGCATAGAAGGAAAATTAACAATGCAAACTAAGAGAATTAAGATGTAGGAACAAGAAATTACAAGGAAAACTAAAGTAAAACAAGATTTGAACCCTAGATCTAAGATGCAAAGTACCTTAAGAACCCTAATTCTAGAGAGAAGAGGGAGTTTCTCTCTCTAGAAAACTAACTACATGATGCTAAGCTACAACTAAGTGCTCCCCCTTTGCTCAAGCTTGAATTCTGCATGAAATACCCTCAGAAACGAGTTAGATTTGGGCCTGAGCAGCTCAGAAATTGCCCCCACCAATTTCACTTTAAGTGGGTCACGTGCCGAGCGTCATGCGTGCGCGTGGACGATGCGTGCGTGTCATTGGCCAAAACTCCTACTCATGCGTACGCGTGGGTGATGCGTGCGCATGGCTTGAAAATCTTCAATGCACGCGTACATGTGGATGACGCGTGCGCGTGGCCCTCAATTTTTCAAATGCTCATTTCTTCATGAATTCTCCACTTTCATGCTTTTCTCTTCACTTCTTTCATCCAATACTTGCCTTATGAACCTGAAATCACTCAACAAATACATCAAGGCATCGCATGGAATTAAAGTGAATTAAAATCACCAATTTTAGGGCTTAAAAAGCGTGTTTTTACACTTAAGCACAAATTAAGGGAGAATTACAAAACCATGCTATTTCATTGAATAAATGTGGGAAAAGGTGATAAAATCCTCCAAATTAAGCACAAGATAAATCACAAAATTCGGCTTGCTTACCACCCAGAGGAGATTACCATGATCAACTTGAAGATGGGTGTGAAAACAAAGTATGGGATCCCGGATTACAAGGAAATGATCAACTTTGGGAGCTTATGGTTTGTAAAGAACTCCATCAATGCTTGGAGATATTAATTTTGAATGATGGAGCTTATTGGAAGTCCAAGCATTGGTGGATGTTCAAGGATGGATTCAAGCACAAGCCACCTTGATGGAGAGCTCTCCATAAGTCCAACTTAAGGATAATAAACAAAAGTGGTAGGTGAGAGACACCCCACCATGGTAACATCTTTCCCTTTTTCCTTTTTGTACATATTGGTAAAATAGGTTTAATTTCATGTTTAGTTTAGTTTGTTGAGTTTATTTGGGAGTCTAGTATGTTAAATAAGGTTTTATGGTATTTTGGTAGCTGTTTGGAGGTTTGGAATGCTTGGTTTTGTGCAAGAACTTGAAAAATTTTGAAAAATAGAGCACCACGCCACGCATACGTGTCACCCACGGGTACACGTGACCCCAAGCTTTTCAACCATCCACGCGTACGCCTCGCCCACGCGTGCGCGTGGATCCAAAATTTTCACCTTCCATACAAATTCCAGAGAGTTGTGCGAGTTTTGGGTTGGAATTGTGCTTTTAGCACAAAATCCACCCACGCGTACGCGTCACCCCACGCGTACGCGTCGCCCCTCTGAATAACCCATCACACGTACGCGTGACCCACGCGTATGCGTGGACTGCCCTGCTTCACCCATTTCTTTTCTTCTCTTCTTTCCATTTCTTTCCTTCTTCTCCCTTATCCTCTTTCCTTTCCCTCCTTCAACCATCATCCAAGTTAATTAGTTAGTTAGATAATTAGTTAGTTTAATTTTTGTTTATATTTCTATTTTTCATTACAAGTGTTGGATTATTAATATTATTTGTTGTTTATTGCTGCTAATTACTGATAAGATGTTGTTTTAATATCATTGTTGTTAACTGTCATTGTTGGGTTCTTTGTTGAGGTTACAATTTGTTACTTGGTTTTGAATTCTTCATGCTTAACCCTTTTGAACACCTAGTACTTGTACGTTGCCTTCAAGCATCTTAACTCTTTTGAATTGCATATTTTGGCCACCATGCATTCATCATCCATTGTTAGGCAATTGTACATTATTAATGTATTTTTTTAAGTGATGGTTGTTTATGATTAACCTTTATTTACACCACCTATTTCATGCATTGAGATTTTGGAATTGTGGAATTGGATCGAAAGCTTACCTAGTGACATATTTTTGAGCTTTTAAAGCTTTGTGGACCATGCTTGCTATGTGATTGATTTTCACTTCGATCTTATTTTTCCTAAATTCCATAGCATCCATGTGTTCCACCTTTATGTCACTTAGGTATTTCAAATAAACTTCAATATGTGTCATTGATTGTTGTGTAAGTTTTATATACCATTTTGTTCACTAAGTTTACTTACACATCAATCAATGTCCATTCATTATCCAATTCACAATTGCTTGATTATTTGCTTGAATGCTTTTATGCTTCTTCACTACTTGTTTGGTTGCCTTAACCTACAAGTTCTCTTCGAAGCATCTCAAGCACACTAGAATGAGTGACGTGCATACTTTCTTTGTGTAATTGTGACATAACTCTCTATACTGGGGTGTGTATTCTAAACCGCATTCAACTTAGAACTCACACGCCTATTTTTCATTGATGTCACACTAATTCATTCACTCAATTCTAGTGGTTTTTACCTCATTCCAATAATTTACGCTTCATTGCTTTTGCTTTTTCTCATCTTACTGTGCTATTTTCTATTTTTTATGGGTGAGCCATCATAAGCAAGAATGGAAGCGGGAGGAAGAACATGCAGTAACCGGTTGATCCACTAGCTGAAGCTGGCAATCCGGAGAGTCGCCGTACCCCCTTACTCATCTTTGAATGCACCAAGGACGGTGCAAACTTTTAAGTGTGGGGTGGTCATCCGACCAGTCGGCGTTTTTGAGTTTTGAGCCTAATTGTGTGGTTACATCATATAACCACTTATTTTCATTCTTGTGTACATTATTCTTTTTCTATGATTGTAATCTTTGATTTATTTGATTCTTTATATCCATTATTTTGTGTATGAATGCACTTATATGATTGAGGCCATTGTTTTAATTAGCTCACTTACCCAAATATGCTACCTTTTATCTTCCATCGTTAAGCAACCTTGAGCCTATGCTAAACCCATTTGTTCTTAATTTTAGAATATTACAAGCCTTTAGTGAAAAATAATAAATGTCCCTTATTTGGATATTTGATTAGCTTAGGCTAATGAGAGTGTTTATCATTTGATTTTGGGAGAGTTGGGAACATTGGGTAGAGATAAAAGTGTGTTTTTGTATTTTTTTTTGAAAAATTTTGGGAATTGGATACATACTCATGTATCAATGATGATTAAACCATATGTATTGATGCTTTTGTATATATTTTAGTTTGAAAAAAATGAGAAAAACAAAATAAAGAAAAATATATATAAAAAGAAAAAAATAAAAAAGAAAAAGAAAGAAAAAGGAACCAATAAAAAGGGGACAAAATACCCTAAAGTGAAGTTCAATAAAAATCAATGCATATATGTGGTGATTAAAAAGAGAATGCATGAGTGTGTGAAAAATTGAAGAATGGGTAGTTAGGTTAGCATTTAAATTGTATAGGTGGTTATATAGGTTAGGTGGGAAGTCTAAGTTAATTAAAGATTCAAATTTCAAGCTCACTTGACCATATACAATCCTACCTTGACCCTAGCCCCATTACAACCTATGGGAAAGTCCTCATGATATTTGTATGCATGCATGAAATAATTGTTGATTGTTAGATGAAAAACAAATCTTGGAAAGTATGGTTAAGGGAGAATTGAGTGAGTCAACCCTATACACTTGAGTGACTAGAGTGGATACACATCCGATGAGGGTTCGATTGCTCAATTACCTGTTTTCACCTATGATCATCTTTTCTTGCAAGTTTGTAAAATCTTTTTAATAACTCAATTCAATTGTGGGTTTGTTTTGATTGCTATTGCTTTAGCCCTTGTACTTGTATATGTATTCTTGGGAATTGATTTATTTTGACCAAGTAATTGCATTCATTTAGATAGATTGTATTTAGATAGGTTGCATATAGATAGTTTGCATTGAATAAATGTTGATACCCTTTGTTTCTTTCTTGAGTTTAGCATGAGGATATGCTTGTTTTAAGTGTGGAGAGGTTTGATAAACCCCAATTTTGTGGTTTATCTTGTGCTTAATTTAGGGGATTTTATCACCTTTTCTCACATTTATTCAATGAAATAGCATGGTTTTGTAATTCTCCCTTAATTTGTGCTTAAGTGTAAAAACATGCTTTTTAGGCCCTTGAATTGGTGATTTTAATTTACTTTAATTCCATTCGATGCCTTGATGTGTTGTCGAGTGATTTCAGGTTCATAAGGCAAGTATTGGATGGAAGAAGTGAAGAGAAAAGCATGCAAAGTGGAGAATTCATGAAGAAATGAGAATTTGGAGAATTAAGGGCCACGTGATGAGAGGACTTTTGTGTGGTTTAGAATTCACAATAAGTCTTGTTGTAATATAGTTTCTAAACCAACAATAATCCTTTCATATAAAAATTTGTTTGTCACTAGTACAAATCCCTAAATCTATAAACCGAAGTATTGAACCTCGGATCGTTCTCCCTAGGAATTGCAACAAAGTGTCTTGTTATTGCTTATGAGTTGTATTTTGGGGTTTTGAGGTTTTAGACAAGAAACATAAATAGCAATGAAAGTAAACTAGTAACTATGAAAGCTCTTGGCAATGTTATGAGAATTAGAAGTCTCATCCTAGTTATATATCCTCCTCAATTGTGACCACAATTGTCTATTGCTACCACTTAGTTAACGTCTAATCATGGAGGAAAGTCAAGTGAATGAATCAACTTGATTCCACAAGTCCTAGCCAACTCCCAAGGGAAAGACTAGCTTTAGTGGTATCCAAATCAATTAGCAACTTCTAATCATCAATCTACAAAGGAATTAGATAACTCAAGCGTCACTAATTACTCTACCAAAGCCAAGAGGAGGAAATTCTATACTAAAGTCCAACCAAGCATTTCATCAAACACTTGGAAGGTACAAAAGAAAAGCAAAGTAAATTGATAACAAGAATAAAATCTAACAACAATTGAATGTAAGAATTCAACAACAATAATCAAAGAGAACAAGATCTACATGAATTACCTCAAATTTTCATTAAAAGAAAATAAAGTGAACAAGAGTGGATCTACAAATAAGGTAAAAGAAAGTAATAACAACAATGGAAGAATAATGAATGTAACAACAAGAAATTAAGAGGAAGAGGTAGAAGAGAGCATGAATTAAAATCTAGATCTAAGAAATAAACCTAATCCTAATTCTAATCCTAGAGAGAAGTGAGAGCTTCTCTCTCTAAAACTAACTCTAAACTAATCCTAATGTGTGTTATGATTGATGATTATCCTTCATCCCCCTTCAATCCTTGGTCTTTTTGAGTGTTTTGGCGCCAAAGTTGACGTGGATTGGGCCCCATAGGCCTTGAGAATTCGCTGGCCACATTTTCATAAAAAAAAAATCATATATCAGCACCGACGCATACGTGCACAGCACGCGTACGCGTCCATGGGTAAGTTCGTAATGTGCGCGTAAGCGCCTGGTGTGCGTGTGCGTCCATGGCCAAGTCTAACTCTTTGGCTTTTCATGATCTTCTCCACTTGCATGCTTCCTTCCTTGCTCCCTTGATTCATTCCTAGCCTTTTTTCAACCTGAGATTACTAACAAACACATCAAAACATCTTATGGAATCAAGGAGAAGTTAAAGTTATCTAATCAAAGACCAAAAGGCATGCTTTTTACACTTAGGCACAAATAAGAGAGAGATCACAAAAATCATGCTAAATCATTGGTTAATTGTGAGAAAAGGTTAGCAAAATACTCTAAATTCAACACAAGATAGACCCTGAAAGCGGGGTTTATCAACCTCCCCACACTTAAACCTTAGCATGTCCTCATGCTAAATTAAAAAGGAAACAAGGGGTATGATCTTTGTTTAATGCAACTAAACTACATGAATCCTATCTAAATGCAACTACCTATGGTGAATGCAAATGCTTAGTCAAAATAATTCAACTTCCAAGAGAATATATATATGAGCATAGAGCTAGAGTAATAGGGATCAAGTCCAAACCACAATTGCATTGAATTATCAAAAGAATTTCAAACTTGCAAGAATATAGATAATAGGGGTGAATACATGTAATTGAGCTATTGAACCCTCACCGGATGTGTATCCACTCTATTCACTCAAGTGTTTAGGGGTTTATTCACTCAACTCTCTCCTAATCATGTTTTCCAAAATTTGTTCTTCATCTAACAATCAACAATCATTCAATGTATGCATTTATTCATCATGAGGTCTTTCTCATGGGTTGTAATGGAGTTAGGATCAAGGTGGGATCATATATGGTTAAGTGGACTAGAGATTTGAATCTTTGATTAGTCTAGACTTTCCCACCAAACCCATATAATAACCTATACAATCAAGTACTAACCTAACTACCCATCCTTCACTTTTCACATACTCATGCATTTCTTTTGATTTTCCCAACACTTATGCATTGATCCTTATTGAGCTTTGCTTTGGGGCATTTTGTCCCCTTTTTATTTCTTTCTTTTTCTTTGTTTCTTTCTTTTTTCTTTTCTTTTCTTTTTCACATTTACTTGTTTTCTTTTTCTTTTTCTTTTATTTTTCTCATTTTTTTCTTTCTTTCAAGCTACATACAAGAACATCAATGCATAAGGTCTATACATTTAATCAATACATGAGTATGCATTCAACTTCCCAAATACAAATACAAAATATTCTTTCATCCCAACTAATGTTCCTAATCTCCCCAAACTTGAATATAAGACACTCTCACTAGCCTAAGCTAATCAAAGATCCAAACAAGGGACTTTATTGTTTTCCGCTTTAGGCTTGTAATGTGCTAGAATAGGAACAATTGGGTTAAGCATAGACTCAAAATTGGTTAACAATAGAGGGTAGAAGGTAGGCTATTTGGGTAAGTGAGCTAATTGAAACGATGGCCTCAATCATATAAATGCATGAATACAAGGAATAAATGGACATATAGAATTAAATAAATCAAGGATCACAATCATAGGAAGGGAACAATCACACACAAGAATGGAAAATAGGTGGTTATAAAATGTAACCACATCAATAAGCTCAAATCTCACATGCTTGTGTTCTTGGCTCAATACATGCTTCACAAAGTATGAATTCAAGCAAGTTACAAAAATTTTCAATCAATTGGGGTGTGCTCTATAGATGGATTCTTTTAAAAATTTCATCATTTTGATTAAGCTTATTAATGCAATGTTGTGATTGAGAGTTTCCAAAATTCCTTAGTTTACCCTTTTCTTTTTTAATCAAAACAAGTTTCATATGAAGAGGGGTTAACTAGGTCTTAACGACTTCAAAATAATTTCTAATCACAACCACAAGCTAAGAGGATAACTATATAAAGAAAAACCCAACTAAAGTGTGAAATCCAACATCCACAATATCTACATCGAAAATGAAAGAGTATGCAACGTAGAAGTGTCCAAAATATCTAAAACAACCAATATATACAATAATGTGCAGAATAAGATAACTAGGAAAATAGCCGAAATGTTCACCGATCTACCGACGGTGCCAACGGCAACCTCCCCACACTTAAGATCAAGCATCGTCCCCGATGCTAATCCTCAGGCTCAGGGAGAGGTACACCAGTCGGTTCTGGCTCTGGCTGGGGCTGTGGCTGAGGTGTCTCCTGAGTAGCCTGGGTCTATGATGGTGCCTCCACGTGAACCTGCGCCTCCTCATGAGTATGCTCATCATGTAAATCCGCATGCTCCTCCTCGTGGGTCTCCTCATCTGAACTAGAGGACTCTGGAAGAGGGGACAGCTCAAGGCCCTGGGCCACAAACATCTGGTCAATTCGGTCCAGGCGATGCATGATCTGGCGCTTGCTGCGCTCCATGAACCGGAAAAGACGCTAAACCAGTAAGTAAGTCGGCTGAGGTGCTGGTGGTGGTGGTGGTAAAGAAAGTGCTGCTGCTGTTGAGGTACTGGGGCTGATGACGAAGAGGGTCCAGCTCCTTCTTCTGCTGCTCTAGCCCGAGATCAGCCCCGGGAATGAGGCTTCTCGTTCACCCAGGACCCCCATGGAATGGTCACCGGCTCCTTCTCAGGGAGCGGTGGGGGTGGTGACACGTCCTCCGGTAGCCACTGGACACCGGCCCGCTGAAGCATCTGTGTGATAAGGACAGGAAATGGAAAGATACCTCTGATGTGGGCCCGCCACATGAACCGCTTGATCAGCCGGGGGAAATAGACCTCCTTTCCCTCCAGCATACAGCTGATCAGGATCAACATAGCCACATGGATCTCTGAGAAGTGGGTAGTCGGCATGAGGTAGTGGGCGAAAATCTGCTGCCATATCTTGGCCTCCTTGCTCAGATAGATAAAGCGCATCCCCTTGGGTGCTTGGTTTTCTGCATCCATGACCCAGGGAGCCTCCGGGATATCTACCACTGTCCTCAAAGCATCAAAATTGATGTTCATGTAGTGGAGCTCCACCTCGGCTTGCTCGAAGGCATCAGTATCACCTGCCTTCGGCCTACAGGTAAGGGCGTCCTCAATAGCCTGCTCAGTGATGGGCACCTGAATACCTCTAACCAGAACCGAGTCAAGGGTGTGGCAGAAGAAGTTGCAATAGAATTCCTGCACCCATGACCGGTTCACCCGGCTGAGCTCTCGATCCACAAAGTCTAAACCCATCCTTTCAATGCGGTTATTAATCGTTTGCCTCAAATCGGATGGAAGGGCCAACTTCTTTTCAATGTTCAAGTTCTTTGTGTTGTAGCTTGGGAACCGAAGTTCACAGTAGATATTAGGGAACGACTGAATCCTGGGCAGGTAAGGATTGATTTGCCCTCTCCTCATCATCAATAGGACTTTTAGAATAATCCACATAGGAAGAGAAAGTGGAATCTGGGGCCCTTTTCCTCTTTTTAGAGGTGGCCTTGCCTTTCCCTTTAGCCAACATCCTGGAATACAGGGCAGAGATGGGAATTGGGACTGGTGATGAGCGGATATTTTATACGCTTTTTGGGGATAATTTCATATAGTTTAGAGTATGTTTTAGTTAGTCTTTAGTCTATTTCTAGTAGTTTTTAGGAAAAATTCATATTTCTGGACTTTACTATGAGTTGTGTGTTTTTCTGTAATTTCAGGTATTTTTCTGGCTGAAATTGAAGGAGCTGAGCAAAAATCTGATTCAGGCTGAAAAAGGACTGCTGATGCTGTTGGATTCTGACCTCCCTGCACTCAAAGTAGATTTTCTGGAGCTACAGTATTCTCCATTACTGCATAACAAGTAACCTTTAATCCATGCTCTATTGTTTATTTGCAATTTAACTGATAAACATAATTGATTTCCTGACTAAGATTTACAAGATAACCATAGATTGCTTCAAACCAACAATCTCTGTGGGATTCGACCCTTACTCACGTAAGGTATTACTTGGACGACTCATTGCACTTGCTGGTCATATGTGCGAAATTGTAAGAGAGTCACAATTCGTGCACCAAGTTTTTGGCGCCGTTGCCGGGGATTGTTCGTGTTTGAACAACTAACGGATTATTTTGTTGCTTAGATTAGGAAAAAAATATTTCTTTTTGGTTTAGAGTCTTTTATTATTTATCCCTTGTTAAAACACTTCAAACTTATAGCTCAGTTATTTAGAACGTGGTGTTTATATTCATGATAATTGGCTATCATAACTTTAAAACCTTTTTCAAAAAAAATTTTTCTATTAAATCCTGTGCCAAATCTTAAGTTTGGTGTTTTCAAAAAAATAATCTTTCCTAAAATTTTCGAAAGTTCCATAACTCATTGCCAATCACTCTGAGCTTCAATGGATAAAGTGAGATGCCAAAACTGTTCAGAAGCAAAAAGCTACTAGTCCCGCTCATCTGAGTAGAATCTGAGCTTCATTCAAAAACTCTGAAATATTATTGCCTCTCAACCTATTAGTCTTCTATTTTATTTGTCTAGTTGCTTGAGGACAAGCAACAGTTTAAGTTTGGTGTTGTGATGAGCGGATATTTTATACGCTTTTTGGGGATAATTTCATATAGTTTAGAGTATGTTTTAGTTAGTCTTTAGTCTATTTCTAGTAGTTTTTAGGAAAAATTCATATTTCTGGACTTTACTATGAGTTGTGTGTTTTTCTGTAATTTCAGGTATTTTTCTGGCTGAAATTGACAGACTGACAAGCAAAGACTATCTGGAACAGCCTGCTACGAATTTCGGACCATGGTCAGGGGAAAGATTGTTCATACCACCCCTGACAAGATCAGAGAGATATTAAAGCTACCTCAGCTAAAGGATGATCCAGACTCCTTCAACAGGAGGATGATGAGAGCAGACATTGGCCTGGATAAGATTCTAGAGGACATATGTATCCCTGGAGCCAGGTGGACCACCAACACAAAGGGCGTCCCAAATCAACTCAAGAGAGAGGATCTCAAGCCAGCTGCCAGAGGATGGCTGGACTTCATTGGGCGTTCTCTGTTGCCCACTAGCAACCGTTCTGAAGTCACAGTTAAAAGAGTAGTGATGATTCATTGCATCATGATGGGAAAGGAAGTGGAGGTTCATCAGCTGATTTCAACTGAGCTCTATAAAATTGCTAACAAAAATTCAAAAGAGGCCAGGTTGGCTTATCCAAGCGTGATTTCTCTGCTCTGCAAGGACGCTGGAGTCAAGATGGGAATAACTGAATATATCCTAATTGAAAAGTCAATCACCAAAGCATCAATGGAGAGACAACAGGCACAGGAGGATCCCATCAAGAAGAGAGCACAGGAATTCCTTCCAGAGATACCTCAAGCTGAATACTGGGAATATTTGGAGACATCCATCACCAAGATGCAGGAAGCTATGGAGCAGATAATAAAACAACAGAAGGAACACAGTCAAATGCTGACCCATATGCTTAAAGAACAAGAGGAGCAGGGACGTGACTTAAGGGAACTGAAGTGCCAAAAGTCTTCTGTAATACCAAGCCTCCCAAGGATCAGAGGAACCCCCATACCCCCAGAATAAAGGTTGTTAATTTCCAATTTCTGCCTTAACTCTGTGACAGTGTCCTTATAAAAAGTTTACCTTAGAAGTCATATAATAGTAATTAGTATTTATTTGATTTTATCTCCAGTTAAGCTATAGTTTATTTTTCTCATCATCATTAAACATGAATAAAATAGTAGATCTTTTGAATAAAAGGCAATAAAATTCGAGTTTTTAATAAGAAAAATTCTAATTAGTAACATATGGTGGCAATGCTTTCTGTCTTCTGAATGAATGCTTGAACA
>NC_029786.2:50137249-50161966 GCF_000816755.2 Arachis ipaensis | reverse complement strand
CTAAACCTTGTCTGTGGTATTCTGAGTAGGATTCAAGGATTGAATGACTGTGATGAGCTTCAAACTCCTGAAGGCTGGGCGTTAGTGACAGATGCAAAAGGATAGTAAATCCTATTCCAACCGGATCGAGAACCAACCTGTGATTAGCCGTGCTGTGACAGAGCGCGTGAGCGTAGTTTTCACTGGAAGGATGGAAGATAGCCATTGACAACGGTGATCCACCAACACACAGCTTGCCATAGGAGGACATGCGTGCGTGAATCAGAAGACAGAGGAAAGCAGAGATTCAGAAGACAAAGCATCTCCAAAACTCCAACATATTCTCCATTACTGCACAACAAGTAACCTTTAATTTATGCTCTCTTGGTTATTCACAATTCAACTGATAAACATAATTGACTTCCTGACTAAGATTTACAAGATAACCATAGATTGCTTCAAACCAACAATCTCCGTGGGATTCAACCCTTACTCACGTAAGGTATTACTTGGACGACCCAGTGCACTTGCTGGTTAGTGGTACGCGTTGTGAAAAGTGTGATTCACAATTCGTGCACCAACTGGGTAGGCAGTAGGGATGAGGTAGGTCAGAAATGGAGTAGCCGCCTCAGATGGTGGTGGCGGTGACCCCACAGCGGCACTCGGTCAGGGTTGCGGTGGTGAGAGGGGCAAGTGAGATAAGAGGGATGAGTGAGAAAGAGAGATAGGGAACGGGGGTGAGGGTGAGAGAAGAGAGCGGTGACGGCGGTGGAGGGACGCCGGCGCGGTGGTCGGAGGTTGCGACTGGGGAGAAGAAGGGATAGGAGAGGCGTTGGAGAAGAAGAGGGGTTGAGTGGGTGCGTTTGCGCGAGTGCTTGTCGCGTCCTAGGGTTATCCCAATTTTAAAACCGACGCGGGCGTGCACAGTGCACGTCCACGTGCATTAAAATTTTTAGGGATGGACGCGGGAGCGTAAAGTGTGTTCATGGGTGACTGGGAGAATTAGTAAGGACGCGCACGCGTACTGTACGCGTCCGTGTGCTACGAGTTGGGCTGAAGGCTTAGTGCAGGCCTAGCGCCAGCATAACACTCTGGAAGTTGTATGGGCTGGTGCCAGCCGCTTAGGGATGCGTACGCGTAATGCGTGCGTCCGCGTGCATGGCCATCTAGTCTAGTGGCGCACAAGCGCGATGTGCGCGCTCGTGTGTCTCCCCTCAACACTGCATGGACGCGCACGCGTACCGTGCGCGTCCACGTGAGACGAGTTGGGCTAAAAGCCTAACGTTCGCACAAGTGAGGCCCAACTCTCTGGAAAATATATGGGGTTGCATTCGCTTATGGATGCGTGCGCGTACAGCATGCGTTCGCGTCCTCCCCCCTCCTTTTCTTTCTTTCTTTTTTTTTTTTTACAGAAAGCATAGAAATAGTATTTGACACTCTCCTAACCTATAAACACTCTAAAGCAACCAAAATTTAAATTTAACAAAAATATTTTAAGTTTTTGAAAAAATTTTCAAAGTCAGAACAAACACAACTTGCACTTCAAGTAACCTACTTTAACAACAATCTAAACTAATCAAAACACACTATAACAACCTATCAATCAAAACAAAATGTATAAGAGTATATTAAAGAAGAAAACTACTTATGATGGCAACTCAAATCATTTATTAAGTATACATACAAGAAAATGGAAAGAGTTTACCATGGTGCGGTGTCTCCCACCTAGCACTGCTGTTCTTCATGAATTAATACAATTACTACTGTTCTTCTATTCAATTCACGCCTACTTCTTATTCTAAGATATTCACTCGCACTTCAACCTGATGAATGTGATGATCCGTGACACTCATCATCATTCTCACTTATGAACGCGTGCCTGACAAACACTTCCATTCTATCTGCAATAGCTTGAGTGTGTATCTCTTAGCCTCCTGGTTCACGATGCATGGTTGCCTCTCCTGACAACAGAGCCTTCCATTCTGTGAGATCAGAGTCTTCGTGGTATAGGCTAGAATTATTGGCAGCCATTCCTGGGATCCGGAAAGTCTAAACCTTGTCTGTGGTATTTCGAGTAGGATCTGGAAAGGGATAACTGTGACGAGCTTCAAACCTGTGAACGTGGGGGTGCAAGTGACAGTGCGCAAAAGCACAATGGTCCTATTCCGACGCTAGCGGGAACCGACAGATGATTAGCCCTGCGGTGACAGCGCAAATGGATTTGTTTTCATCCGAGAGGATCATACAGCTTGCCATGGAAGGAGGTAACGCATGGTTGGAAGAAGGCAGTAGGAAAGCAGAGGTTTAGACGCAACAAAGCATCTCCACACGCTTATCTGAAATTCCACCAATGAATTACATAAGTATTTCTATCTTATTTTCTGTTTTAATTAGATTTTAATTATCAAAACCTCAAAACCATTTGAATTCGCCTGACTGAGATTTACAAGGATGACCATAGCTTGCTTCAAGCCGACAATCTCCGTGGGATCGACCCTTACTCACGTAAGGTATTAATTGGACAACTCAGTGCACTTGCTGGTTAGTTGTGTGGAATTGCAAAAGTGTGATTACAATTTTGTGCACCATGTTTTTGGCGCCGTTGCCCGGGATTGTTCGAGTTTGGACAACTGACGGTTCATCTTGTTGCTCAGATTAGGTAATTTTATTTTAATTTTAAGCTTTTTGTTTTTATTCTTTTATTTTTGAAAAAAATTTTTCAAAAAAAAAAAATAATTCTATGTCTTTAGAATTTTTAAGAATGAATTCTAGAGTTTCAGATGATGCTTTTATCATCACAGGAGCTAATTGATTCCCATCAATTTGGCTGTTGTATGTAATGTCCTGCTAAAGCTTGGCTAGCCATGTCTAATCTTTTTAGACTTAAGCTTTAGACTAACATTGCATAATTCCTGGAATTCCGATTAAAAATTTTGAATTTAATTATTTTCTCTTTTTCAAAATAATTTTCGAAAAATACAAAAAAAAATTTATAAAATCATAAAAACCAAAAATTTTTGTTTCTTGTTTCAATCTAGTGTCAATTTTTAAGTTTGGTGTCAATTGCATTTGCCTAATTTTCGAAAATTACATGCATTGAGTTCTTCATTGATCTTCAAGTTGTTCTTGATGATTTTCTTGGGTCTGATCTTTAAATTCTCTTATTTTGTGTCTTTTGTTGTTTCTCATATGCATTTTCAAATTGTTATGGTCCTTAGTATACAAACTTCTAAGTTTGGTGTCTTGATGCATTGTTTATTTGATCTTAGTTGCATTTTTACTGTTTCTCATCATTGAAAATTCATAAAATTTTCAAAATTGTGTCTTTTCAAGTCAATAACACAGAGAATTGAAGATTCAGAACATTCACCAGAGGAATTATAGAGAAAAAGCTGGGCGTTCAAAATGCCCAGTTAAGAAAGAAAACTGGCATTTAAGCGCTAGTCAGGGTACCTTGCTGGGCATTAAACGCCCAAAAAGGTAGCATTTTGGGCGTTAAACGCGAGAATGGATGCCATTCTGGGCGTTTAACGCCAGGAGGACACTAGAGGGAAAATTTTGTTTTTAATTCAAATCTTTTTCAAGTTTTCATAACTTTTTTTTTCAAATCATATCTTTTCAATCATATCCTTTCAGAATCAATTTATTTTTAATTTTTTTTATTTATTACTATTTTCGAAAATCCTTGCTAGGGATTGTTCGAGTTTGGACAACTGACGGTTCATCTTGTTGCTCAGATTAGGTAATTTTATTTTAATTTTAAGCTTTTTGTTTTTATTCTTTTATTTTTGAAAAAAATTTTTCAAAAAAAAAAAATAATTCTATGTCTTTAGAATTTTTAAGAATGAATTCTAGAGTTTCAGATGATGCTTTTATCATCACAGGAGCTAATTGATTCCCATCAATTTGGCTGTTGTATGTAATGTCCTGCTAAAGCTTGGCTAGCCATGTCTAATCTTTTTAGACTTAAGCTTTAGACTAACATTGCATAATTCCTGGAATTCCGATTAAAAATTTTGAATTTAATTATTTTCTCTTTTTCAAAATAATTTTCGAAAAATACAAAAAAAAATTTATAAAATCATAAAAACCAAAAATTTTTGTTTCTTGTTTCAATCTAGTGTCAATTTTTAAGTTTGGTGTCAATTGCATTTGCCTAATTTTCGAAAATTACATGCATTGAGTTCTTCATTGATCTTCAAGTTGTTCTTGATGATTTTCTTGGGTCTGATCTTTAAATTCTCTTATTTTGTGTCTTTTGTTGTTTCTCATGTGCATTCTCAATTTGTTAGTGTCTCTAATATGAAAATTTCTAAATTTGGTGTTTTGCATGTCTTTCTTTTCTAAAAAAAAATTTCAAAATTATGTCTTTTCAAGTCAATAATACAGAGAATTGAATATTCAAAACATAAAGCAGAGGAATCACAGAGAAAAAGCTGGGCGTTCAAAACGCCCAGTGAAGAAGGAATACTGGCGTTTAAATGCTAGCCAGGGTAACTGGCTGGGTGTTTAATGCCTATGGAGGTAGCCAAATGGGCGTTAAACGCCAGAATGGATACCATTCTGGGCGTTTAACGCCAGGACAACACAAGGGAGGTAAGTTAGTTTTTAATTCAATTTTTTTTAAATCTTCATAATTTTTCAAAATCAAACCCTTTTCAAATCATATCTTTTTCAAAATCAAATCTTTTTCCATTTTTCTCTTACTATTTTCAAAAATCCTGACTACCAATTAATGATTTGATTCAAAAATTTCAAGTTTGTTACTTCCTTGTTAAGAAAGGTTCAATATTTGAATTTTAGAATCATATCTTTTAAATTTCTTGTTAGCCAAGTTATTAATTTCCAATCATATCTTCTCAATCATATCATTAATTTAAATTTTTTTTAAAAGTTATTTTTCAATCATATCTTCTCAATCATATTCTCTCAACCACATCTTTTTCAAAATAATTTTCAATCATATCTTTTTGATTACTGATTTCAAAATCTTCTTCAAAATCACCTAACCATTTTCTCACTTTTAATTTTCGAAAAACCATCAACCACTTTTTCAAAATTCTTTTTAATTATTTTAAAAAATTTTAGTTTTATTTAAAAATTTGTTTTCGAAAATTTCTCTCCTCCTCACCTTCTTCTATTTAAGGACTAACACTTCTCCTCAATTAGTAATTCGGACTCTCTCTCCTTCTTCTTATGTTCGAATTCTTATCTACCTACCTCATCCCTCTATTCCTGTTTTCCTCTGACACCTCAAGGAATCTCTATACTGTGACATAGAGGATTCCATACTTTCTTGTTCTCTTCTCTTTCTTATGAGCAGAAACAAGGACAAAGGCATTCTTGTTGAAGCTGATCCCGAACCTGAAAGGACCTTGAAGAGGAAGCTAAGAGAAGCTAAAGCACAACTCTCTGAAGAGGACCTAACAGAAATTTTTGAAAAAGAAGAAGACATGGCAGCCAAAAATAACAACAATGCCAACAATGCAAGGAAGATGCTTGGTGACTTTATTGCACCCTCTTCTGACTTCTGTGGAAGGAGCATCTCAATTCCTTCAATTGCAGCAAATAACTTTGAGCTAAAGCCTCAATTAGTTTCTCTAATACAGCAGAATTGCAAGTATCATGGACTTCCATTGGAAGATCTTCATCAGTTTTTAGCTGAATTCTTGCAAATCTGTGACACTGTGAAGACCTATGGGGTTGACCCTGAGGTCTACAGACTTATGCTTTTCCCCTTTGCTGTAAAAGACAAAGCTAGGACATGGTTGGACTCACAACTTAAAGAAAGCCTAAACTCTTGGGAAAAGTTGGTCAATGCCTTCTTGGCAAAGTTCTTTCCACCTCAAAAATTGAGTAAGCTTAGAGTGAAAGTCCAGACCTTCAGATAGAAGGAAGGCGAATCCCTCTATGAAGCTTGGGAAAGATACAAGCAATTGATCAGAAGGTGTCCTTCTGGCATGCTTTCAGAATGGAGCATCATATGCATATTCTATGATGGTTTGTCTGAACTGTCTAAGATGTCATTGGAAAACTCTGCTAGTGGATCTCTTCATCTGAAGAAGACGCCTGAAAAAGCCTAGGAACTCATTAAAATGGTTGCAAATAACCAGTTCATGTACACTTCTCAAAGGAATCCTGTGAACAATGGGACAACTCAGAAGAAAGGAGTTATTGAGATTGATACTCTGAATGCCATATTAGCTCAGAATAAAATATTGACTCAGCAAGTCAATATGATTTCTCATAGTCTAACTGGAATGCAAGCTGCATCCAGTAGTAATAAAGAAGCATCTTCTAAAGAAGAAGCTTATGATCCTGAGAACCCTACAATGGAAGAGGTGAATTACATGGGAGAACCCTATGGAAACACCTATAATCCTTCATGGAGAAATCATCTAAATCTCTCATGGAAGGACCAACAGAAACCTCAACAAGGCTTCAATAACAATAATGGTGGAAGAAATAGGTTTAGCAATAGCAAACCTTTTCCATCTTCTTTTCAGCATCAAACAGAGAACTCTGAGCAAAGTCGTTCTGGCCTAGCTACCATAGTCTCTGATCTATCTAAGACCATACTAAGTTTCATGAATGAAACAAGATCCTCCATTAAAAATTTGGAGGCACAAGTGGGTCAGCTGAGTAAGAGAATTACTGAAACTCCTCCTAGCACTCTCCCAAGCAATACAAAAGAAAATCCCAAGAGAGAGTGCAAGGCCATAACCATGACTAACATGGCCAAACCTGGAGAGAGTAAGGAGGACGTGATTCCCAGTGAGAAAAACCTCATGGGATGTCCTCTGAACAAAAAGGAGTTCCCCTTTGAGGAACCAAAGGAATTTGAGGCTCATACAGAGACCATAGAGATTCCATTGAACTTCCTTCTACCATTCATGAGCTCTGATGAGTACTCTTCCTCTGAAGAGGATGAAGATATTACTAAAGAGCAAGTTGCTAAGTACTTTGGAGCAATCATGAAGCTGAATGCCAAGTTATTTAGTAATGAGACTTGGGAGGATGAACCCCCCTTGCTCACCAACAAACTGAATGACTTGATTAGGCAGACATTACCTCAGAAGAAACCGGATCCTGGAAAATTCTTAATACCCTGTACCATAGGCACCATGACCTTTGAGAAGGCTCTGTGTGACCTAGAGTCAAGTATAAACCTCATGCCCCTCTCTGTAATGGAGAAACTAGGGATCCTTGAGGTGCAAGCTGCAAGAATCTCACTAGAGATGGCAGACAATTCAAGGAAACAGGCTTATGGACTTGTAGAGGATGTCTTGGTAAAGGTTGAAGGCCTTTACATCCCTGCTGACTTCATAATCCTAGACACTGGAAAGAATAAGGACGAATCCATCATCCTTGGCAGACCCTTCCTAGCCACAGCAAAACCTGTGATTGATGTTGACAGAGGAGAGTTGGTCCTTCAATTGAATGAGGACTACCTTGTGTTTAAGGCTCAAGGATCTTCCTCTGTAACCATGGAGAGGAAGCATGAAAAGCGTCTCTCAACACAAAGTCAAACAGAGCCCCCACACTCAACTTCTAAGTTTGGTGTTGGGAGGCCAACATCAAGCTCCGAGTCTCTGTGAAGCTCTCTAAGAGCTTCACTATCAAGCTATTGACATTAAAGAAGCGCTTGTTGGGAGGCAATCCAATGTTAATTAATTATATTTATTTTATTTTCCATTGTTCTTTTATGTTTTCTTAGGTTGATGATCATGTGAAGTCACAAAAATAACTGCAAAAATCAAGGCAAAATCAAAAACAGCATTAAAAATAGCACACCCTGGAGGAGGAGCTTACTGGCATTTAAACACCAGTAAGGGTAGCAGAATGGGCATTAAACGCCCAGTCTGGCACCATTCTGGGCATTTAACACCAGAAAAGGGCACCAGACTAGCGTTTAACGCCAGAAAGGGAAGAAAAACTGGCGTTAAACGCTAGAAATGGGTAGCAACCTGGTGTTTAACGCCAGGATTGGCACTCAAAGTGGCGTTTACACACCAAATTGGTGCAGGAATGAGAAATCCTTGACATCTTAGGATCTGTGGACCCCACAGGATCCCCACCTACCTTAACTCTCTCTCTCTCTTCTTCACACCTTCCCATAACACCCTTCCCCAAATACCCCTTACCAATCACCGCCACCACTCTTCCCAATAACACCCATCTCATAATTCAAATTCAAATCCTTTCCCTCCCAAACCCAAACCCTAATACACGAACCCTATCCATCTCTCCACTCCTATATAAACCCCTCATCCCTCCTTCATTTTTACACATTATAAACACTTATTTCCCCCCTTGGCCGAACCACTCACACCTCTCCATCTTCTCCATTTTCTTCTTTTTCTACTCTCTTCTTTCTTCTTTTGCTTAAGGACGAGCAAACCTTCTAAGTTTGGTGTGGTAAAAGCATTACTTTTTGTCTTTTCATAACCATTTATGGCACCTAAAGCCGGAGAAGCCTCTAGAAAGAGGAAAGGGAAGGCAAAAGCTTTCACCTCTGAGTCATGGAAGATGGAGAGATTTATCTCAGAGGTCCATCAAGACCACTTCTATGAAGTTGTGGCCAAGAAGAAGGTGATCCCTGAGGTCCCTTTCATGCTCAAAAGGAATGAGTATCTGGAGATCCGACATGAGATTCGAAAAAGAGGTTGGGAAGTTCTCACCAACCCCATTCAACAAGTCAAAATCTTAATGGTTCAAGAGTTTTATGCTAATGCATGGGTCACCAAAAACCATGACCAAAGTGTGAACCCAAACCCAAAGAATTGGCTTACAATGGTTCAGGGGAAATACTTAGATTTCAGTCCGGAAAATATAAGGTTGGCATTCAACTTGCCAATGATGCAAGGAGATGCACGCCCCTACACTAGAAGGGTCAACTTTGATCAAAGGTTGGACCAAGTCCTCATGGACATATGTGTGGAAGGAGCTCAGTGGAAAAGAGACTCCAAAGGCAAGCCGGTTCAATTGAAAGAGGAAGTAGAAGTTCATGAGGTCATATCTCTAGAACTCTACAAAGTGGCTGACAAAACCTCCACTTTGGCAATGTTAGCCTTCCCTCATCTCATCTGTCACCTATGCAATTTAGCTGGAGTTGTCATAGGAGAAGACATCCTCATTGAAGAGGACAAGCCCATCACTAAAAAAAAGGATGGAGCAAATAAGAGATCCCACTTATGGACCTCAACAAGAGCATGAGGAAGTCCCTCATCAAGAAATCCCTAAGTTGCCTTAAGGGATGCATTTTCCTCCACACAACTATTGGGAGCAAATCAACACCTCCTTAGGAGATTTGAGTTCCAATATGGAGCAACTAAAAATGGAGCACCAAGAGCACTCCATTATTCTCCATGAAATTAGAGAGGATCAAATAGCCATAAGGGAAGAGCAACAAAGGCAAGGAAGAGACATTGAGGAGTTCAAGCACTCCATAAGATCTTCAAGAGGAAGAACTAGCCGCCATCACTAAGGTGGACCCGTTCTTTAATTTTCTTGCTCTTTATTTTCCATTTTTCGTTTACTATGCTTTATGTTTTATTTATGTTTGTGTCTTTATTACATGATCATTAGTGTCTAGTGTCTATGTCTTAAAGCTATGAATGTCCTATTAATCCTTCACCTTTCTTAAATGAAAAATGTTTTTATTTGCAAAAGAACAAGAAGTACATGATTTCGAATTCTATCTTGAAATTAGTTTAATTATTTTGATGTGGTGACAATACCATTTGTTTTCTGAATGAATGCTTGAACAGTGCATATTTTTGAATTTGTTGTTTATGAATGTTAAAATTGTTGGCTCTCAAAAGAATAAAAAAAAGAAGAAATGTTATTTGATAATCTGAAAAATCATAAAATTGATTCTTGAAGCAAGAAAAAGCAGTGAAAAGCTTGTAGAAGAAAAATGGCGAAAAAAATAAGAAAAAAAAGAGAGAAAGAAAAAAAGAAAAAGCAAGCAGAAAAAGCCAATAGCCCTTTAAACCAAAAGGCAAGGGTAAAAAGGATCCAAAGCTTTGAGCATTAATGGATAGGAGGGCCCAAAGGAATAAAACCCTTGCCTAAGCGGCTAAACCAAGCTGTCCCTAACCATGTGCTTGTGGCGTGAAGGTGTCAAGTGAAAAGCTTGAGACTGAGTGGTTAAAGTCGTGGTCCAAAGCAAAAAGAGTGTGCTTAAGAGCTCTGGACACCTCTAATTGGGGACTTTAGCAAAGCTGAGTCACAATCTGAAAAGGTTCATCCAGTTTTGTGTCTGTGGCATTTATGTATCCGGTGGTAATACTAGAAAACAAAATACTTAGGGTCACGGCCAAGACTCATAAAGTAGCTGTGTTCAAGAATCAACATACTGAAATAGGAGAATCAATAACACTATCTAAATTCTAAGTTCCTATAGAAGCCAATCATTTTGAACTTCAAAGGATAAAGTGAGATGCCAAAACTGTTTAGAAGGAAAAAGGCTACAAGTCTCGCTCATCTAATTGAAGCTAATTTTCATTGATAAATTTGGAATTCATTGTATATTCTCTTCTTTTTATCCTATTTTTTTTTCAGTTGCTTGGGGACAAGCAACAATTTAAGTTTGGTGTTGTGATGAGCAGATAATTTATACCCTTTTTAGCATTGTTTTTACATAGTTTTTAGTATGTTTTAATTACTTTTTATTATATTTTTATTAATTTTTATTCAAAAATTACATTTCTGGACTTTACTATGAGTTTGTGTGTTTTTCTGTGATTTCAGGTATTTTCTGGCTGAAATTGAGGGACCTGAGCAAAAATCTGATTCAGAGGCTGAAAAAGGACTGCAGATGCTGTTGGATTCTGACCTCCTTGCACTCAAAATGGATTTTTTGGAGCTACAGAAGCCCAATTGGCACGCTCTAATTTTGCTTTGGAAAGTAGACATCTTGGGCTTTCCAGCAATATATAATAGTCCATACTTGGCCAGAGTTTTGATAATGCAAACTGGCGTTTAAACGCCAACTTTCTACCCTTTTCTGGCGTTAAACGCCAGAACTGGCATAAAAGCTGGAGTTAAATGCCCAAACTGGCACTAGAACTGGCGTTTAACTCCAAGAAAAGCCTATGCACGTGAAAGCTTCAATGCTCAACCCAAGCACAAACCAAGTGGGCCCCGGAAGTGGATTTCTGCATCATTTACTTATTTCTGTAAACCCTAGGCTACTAGTTCATTATAAATAGGACCTTTTACTATTGTATTTATATCTCTGGACATTTAGTCCTTAAACCTTTAGCATGGAGGCTGGCCATTTGGCCATGCCTAGACCTTTTTCACTTATGTATTTTCTACGGTAGAGTTTCTACACCCCATAGATTAAGGTGTAGAGCTCTGCTATTCTTCATGAATTAATACAATTACTACTGTTCTTCTATTCAATTCATGCTTACTTCTTATTCTAAGATATTTACTCGCACTTCAACCTGATGAATGTGATGATCTGTGACACTCATCATCATTCTCACTTATGAACGCGTGCCTGACAAACACTTCCGTTCTATCTGCAATAGCTTGAGTGTATATCTCTTAGCCTCCTGGTTCACGACGTATGGTTGCCTCTCCTGACAACAGAGCCTTCCATTCTGTGAGATCAGAGTCTTCGTGGTATAGGCTAGAATTATTGGCAGCCATTCCTAGGATCCGAAAAGTCT
Organism: Arachis ipaensis; assembly: GCF_000816755.2. Classification (NCBI taxonomy): domain Eukaryota; kingdom Viridiplantae; phylum Streptophyta; class Magnoliopsida; order Fabales; family Fabaceae; genus Arachis; species Arachis ipaensis. Next base: position 50,150,303 of record NC_029786.2, on the reverse strand, counting down.
AAACCTTGTCTGTGGTATTCCGAGTAGGATCTGGAAAGGGATGACTGTGACGAGCTTCAAACCTGCGAATGTGGGGCGCAAGTGACAGTGCGCAAAAGGATAATGGTCCTATTCTGATGCTAGCGGGAACCAACAGATGATTAGCCCTGCGGTGATAGTGCAGATAGATTTGTTTTCATCTGAGAGGATCATACAGCTTGCCATGGAAGGAGGTAACGCATGGTTGGAAGAAGGCAGTAGGAAAGCAGAGGTTCAGAAGCAACAAAGCATCTCCACACGCTTATCTGAAATTCCACCAATGAATTACATAAGTATTTCTATCTTATTTTCTGTTTTAATTAGATTTTAATTATCAAAACCTCAAAACCATTTGAATTCACCTTACTGAGATTTACAAGGATGATCATAGCTTGCTTCAAGCCGACAATCTCCGTGGGATCGACCCTTACTCACGTAAGGTATTACTTGGACGACCCAGTGAACTTGCTGGTTAGTTGTGCGGAATTGCAAAAGTGTGATTACAATTTCATGCACCATCTAACAATCAACAATTATTTCATGCATGCATACAAATATCATGAGGACTTTCCCATAGGTTGTAATGGGGCTAGGGTCAAGGTAGGATGCATATGACTAAGTGGACTAGAATTTGAATATTTGATTAACTTAAACTTCCTACCTAACCTATATAGCAACCTATACAATTTCAAAGCTAACCTAACTACCCATTCTTCACTTTTTCACATACTCATGCATTCTCTTTTAATCAGATTCCATATGCATTAATTTTTTTGTTGAACTTCACTTTGGGGCATTTTGCCCCCCTTTTTATTGCCTTTTTTTTCCTTTTCTATTACTTTTTTTTCTTTATATATATATTCATTTTGTTTTTTTCATCATTTTTTTTCTTTTCAAACTAAAATATATACAAAAGCTTGAATGTATATGGTTTAAACGTAATTGATACATGAGTATGTACCCAATTCCCAATATTTTCAATAAAAATACAAAAATACCCTTTTATCCCTACCCAATGTTTCCAACTCTCCCAAAATCAAATGATAAATACTCTCACTAGCCTAAGCTAATCAAAGATCCAAACCAGGGACATTATTGTTTTTCACTTAGGGCTTGTAATCTGCTAAAATTAAGAACAAATGGGTTTAGCATAGGCTCAAAATTGGCTAACAATGGAAGATAAAAGGTAGGCTATTTGGGTAAGTGAGCTATTTGAAACAATGGCCTCAATCATATAAGTGCATTCATACACAAAATAATAGACATAAAGAATCAAACACATCAAAGATTACAATCATAGAAAGAGATTAATGCACACAAGAATGAAAATAAGTGGTTATATGATGTAACCACACAATTAGGCTCAAAACTCACATGCTTGTGTTCTTAGCTCAAAAATCATGTTCCACAATATATGTAATTCAAGCAAGTTCTAAAAAAATTATTTTATTTTTTTCAATCAATTGGGGTGCCCTATAGATAAATTTCTTGAAAAATTTTATTATTTTGACTAAGCTTATTATATATAGATGCAAAACAAGAAAATGTAACTAAAAATCCTAAAAGACTTAAAAAAATGAAATGCAAAAGTGTTGGGATTAGAAATTTGTCACCCAAAAATGCCGACTGGTTGGACGACCTCCCCACACTTAAAAATTTGCACCGTCCTCGGTGCATTCAAAGATGAGCAAAGGGGTACGGCGACTTTTCAGAATGCCACTTTCAGCTGGTGGATCAACCGATTGTTTCTCCCGCTTCCGTTTTTGCTTATGGTGCATTAGTCATGAAAAATAAAGAATAACACCGTGAGATGAGAAAATACAAAAGTAAGAAAGCATAAATTGTTGGAATAAGGTGAATCACTAGAATGGAGTGAGTGAATTAGTGTGACATTGATGAAAAATCGGTGTGTGAGTTCTAAGTTGCATGCGGTTTAGAACACACACACTAGCATAGAAAGTTATGTCACAATTACACAAAAGAAAGCATACACTTCACTCATTCTAGTATGCTTGAAATACTTTAAAAGACTTTTAGGTTAAGATACAAACAAGTAGTGAAGAAGCATACGAGCATTTAAGCAACAATCAAGCAATTGTGAAATTGGATGATGGATGGACATTGGTTGATATGCAAGGTAACTTTAATGAACAAGATGGAATGTGAAACTTGCACATCAAACAATGACAAATATTGAAGTTTATTTCCAACTCCTAAGTGACATAGAGGTGGAACACATGAGTGCTATGGAACTTAGGAAAAAGAAGATAGAAGTGAAAATCAATCACATAGCAAGCATGGTTCACAAAGCTTAGAAAGCTCAAAAATATGTCACTGGTAAGCTTTCGATCCAATTTCACAATTCCAAAATCTCAATGCATGAAATGGTGATGGAAATAAAGATCAACCATAACAAGCATCACCTAAAAAAATGCATTGATGTTGTACAATTGCCTAACAATGAATGATGAATGCATGGTGGCCAAAGCATGCAATTCAAATGAGTTAAGATGCTCGAAGGCAATGTCACATGTACTTGGTATTACAAAATGTTAAGTGTGAAAAGTTTAAAACCAAGTAACAAAGTGCAACCTCAACACAGAATCCAATAATGAGTATAAACAATGATGTTAAGATAACATCCTATTAGTAATCAGCAGCAGTAAACAGCGAATAATATTAATAATCCAACACTTATAAAAAAATAAAAATTAAATAAAAATTAAACTAACTAAAATAAATTGTAATAGATGGTGATTGGTAGTGTTTGATGATGATTGAAGGGTAGAAAAAAGAGAAGAGAAGTGAGAAAAAGGAAAGAAATGGGAAGAAGAGAAGAAAAGAACATCGGTGATGCAGGGCATCCCACGCGTACGCGTCACCTCACGCGTATGCGTGGGTTGGTTTGTGCCTCGCGCACAAAGTTGGCATGAAGTATGCACAACTCTCTGGATTTTGTATGGAGGTGAGAATTTTGAATCCACGCATACGCGTGGATGACGCGTGCGCGTGGATGGTGGAAAAACTTGAGGTCACGCGTACGCGTGGGTGACGCGTACGCGTGGCATGGTGCTCTGTTTTTCAAAATTTTTCAAGTTCTTGCACCAAACCAAGCATTCCAAACCTCCAAACAGCTACCAAAATACCTTAAAACCTTCTTTAACATACTAGACTCCCAAATAAACTCAATAAACCAAACAAAACATGAAATTAAAGCTACCTTACCAATATTTACAAAAAGGAAAAAGGGAAATATGTTACCATGGTGGGGTGTCTCCTAGCTAGCACTTTTGTTTATTGTCCTTAAGTTGGACTTATGGGAAGCTCTCATCAAGGTGGCTTGTGCTTGAATCCATCCTTGAATATCCACCAATGCTTGGACTTTCAATAAGCTCCATCATTCAAGATTGATATCTCCAAGCTTTGATGGAGTTCTCCACAAACCATGAGCTCCCAAAATTGATCCTCCTCTAGCAATCCGGGATCCCACACTTTGTTTTCACACCCATGTTCAAATTGATCATGGTAATTCCCTCTGGGTGGTAGAAAAACTGAATTCTCATGAAGGCACCAAACTACCCTCCTAGACCCATCTAATTGAGCACTACACCAATTCATGCTCCTCAATTTTCAGCTTCCCACCATAATGAGCCTAGACTTACACCGCCAGCCACTAAACATCCTCCTCTTTCTCTTAATTCCACAAAGTACCCTAAGTTGGCCATCTGTCTCAATAATACCATACTCAAGTGGGATAAGAAAGATAAGAGTTAGAAGTTTTACCCACTCAAATGAAGGATTAGACGGCAACCTAGGCAGAGGAGTTCCCAACGGTCTTGATAAGGCACATTCCACTCCCGTCCATCCTCTTCTAGAGGCTTCCACCAATTGGCAAGGTTCTTCAAACTCTACCTCTTGCCAAGCTTCCTCAAGTGCAAGCTCTTCTTTACCAATTTCTTCAAGCTCTTCCCCATCACTCTCATCATAGATAGGCAGTTTAGTAAAATCTACCTCATAATCAATTCCAAGCATAGTGGGGGAGGATTCATCAAGATCAAAAGGATCATATGTTGATGCAGAATCATCATATATAGGAGGACTTATTGATTGCCCAACTTCTTCCAAACCTTCTTCTTTGTAGCTTTCTTCCAATTCCATCTCATCTTCATTACTTACCAAGGGCTTGAGAGGTTGTGCATCTTCTTCTTTGATCTCAATGTCAAGCCCAATTGGAGAGGATTCGATTGTAGATAAGAAATTCTCAATGATTGAATCCATCTCCTGATCAACCTCTTCAACTTGTGATTCCTCTTTGCATTCAACAACTCCTAAATCTTCAACCACTTCCTTTGGTTCAATTATCTCTACCTCCTCCTCTTGTTGCACTTCTTGCTTCAACTCCTCTTCTTCACATTGAAGCTCCGAATTCACTCCCTCACTAAGCTCCTTGATTGCTTCTCCACATTTAACAATGGGAGTGCCTTGATCGCATAGGCTTAGGTGGGATGAGACCATGTTGCTAACAGCTTCCGTCACGATAGCAACCTTAGCTTCTACCTCCTTGAACTTTTCTTCTTGCTTAAGACACTTAGCAAAAAGTTCTTGTAGTTCTTGCCATAGGGGTTGGAGAGATTGGTCTGATGAAGGTGGCGACGAAAGAGAGGGTTCATCATTTGAGGGAAAGGCATTGTAGTTGAAAGGTGGTTGGTGCACGAAATTGTGATCTCTAACAATGGCGCCAAAAACTTGGTACACACGTTCATAATCTCAATTCTGTTTTACAACTCCGCACAACTAACCAGCAAGTGCACTGGGTCGTCCAAGTAATAAACCTTACGTGAGTAAAGGTCGATCCCACGGAGATTGTTGGCTTGAAGCATGCTATGGTCATCTTGTAAATCTCAGTCAGGCGGATTCAAATGGTTATAGGATTTTGATAATTAAAATATAATTAAAATATAAAATAAGATAGAAATACTTATGTAATTCACTGGTGAGAATTTCAGATAAGCGTATGGAGATGTTTTGCTCCTTGTGAATCTTTGCTTTCCTACTGTCTTCATTCAATCATTCATACTCCTTTCCATGGCAAGCTGTATGTTGGGGGATCACCGTTGTCAATGGCTACCGTCCGTCCTCTCAGTGAAAATGGTCCAAATGCGCTGTCATCGCACGGCTAATCATCTGTTGGTTCTCGATCATGTTGGAATAAGATCCATTGATCCTTTTGCGTCTGTCACTACGCCCAACACTCGCGAGTTTGAAGCTCGTCACAGTCATCCCATCCCAGATCCTACTCGAAATACCACAAACAAGGTTTAGACTTTCTGGATCTCAAGAATGGCCGCCAATTGATTCTAGCTTATACCATGAAGACTCCGATCTTTTGGAATGGAGGCTAAGAAATACACGCTCAAGCTATTGCAGATAGAACGGAAGTGGTTGTCAGGCACGTGTTCATAGGTGAGAATGATGATGAGTGTCACGGATCATCACATTCATCAGGTTGAAGTGCAAGTGAATATCTTGGAATAAGAATAAGCTTGAATTGAATAGAAAAACAATAGTACTTCGCATTAATTCATGAGGAACAGCAGAGCTCCACACCTTAATCTATGGGGTGTAGAAACTCCACCGTTGAAAATACATAAGAACAAGGTCCAGGCATGGCTGAATGGCCAGCCCCCTAAATGTGATCAAGAGATCAAAAGTGATACAAAGATAGTCTCAAAAATGATCAAAAGATGTGAAATAAATCACTAAAAGTAGTTTTTATACTAAACTGGTAACTAGGGTTACAGAAAATAGGTAAATGATGCAGAAATCCACTTCTGGGCCCACTTGGTGTGTGTTTGGGCTGAGCATTGAGCTTTACACGTGTAGAGACTTCATTTGGAGTTTAAACGCCATGTTGTTGCCTGTTTGTGGCGTTTAACTCTGGTTTTTAACCTGTTTCTGGCGTTTAACTTCAGAATAGGGCAGGAAGTTGGCGTTTGGACGCCAGTTTGCATTGTCAAATCTCAGGCAAAGTATGAACTATTATATATTGCTGGAAAGCCCTGGATGTCTACTTTCTAACGCAATTGAGAGTGTGCCAATTGGGTTTTTGTAGCTCCAGAAAATCCATTTCGAGTGTAGAGAGGTCAGAATCCAACAGCATCTGCAGTCCTTTTTTAGCCTCTGAATCAAATTTTTGCTCAGGTCCCTCAATTGTAGCCAGAAAATACCTGAAATCATAGAAAAACACACAAACTCATAGTAAAGTCTAGAAATATGAATTTTGAATAAAAACTAATAAAAATATACTAAAAAATAATTAAAACATACTGAAAACTACCTAAAAATAATGCCAAAAAGCGTATAAATTATCCGCTCATCATAACACCAAACTTAAATTGTTGCTTGTCCCCAAGCAACTAAAAATCAAATAGGATAAAAGAAGAGAATATACTATAAATTCCAAAATATCAATGAAACTTAGCTCCAATTAGATGAGCGGGACTAGTAGCTTTTTGCCTCTGAACAGTTTTGGCATCTCACTTTATCCTTGAAGTTCAGAATGATTGGCATCTATAGGAACTCAGAATTTAGATAGTGTTATTGATTCTCCTAGGTCAGTATGTTGATTCTTGAACACAACTACTTTATGAGTCTTGGCCGTGGCCCTAAGCACTTTGTTTTCCAGTATTACCACCGGATACATAAATGCCACAGACACATAACTGGGTGAACCTTTTTAGATTGTGACTCAGCTTTGCTAGAGTCCCCAGTTAGAGGTGTCCAGGGTTCTTAAGCACACTCTTTTTGCTTTCGATCACGACTTTAACCACTCAGTTTCAAGCTTTTCACTTGACACCTTCACGCCACAAGCACATGGTTAGGGACAGCTTGGTTTAGCCGCTTAGGCCAGGATTTTATTCCTTTGGGCCCTCCTATCCATTAATGCTCAAAGCCTTGGATCCTTGTTACCCTTGCCTTTTAGTTTAAAGGGTTACTGGCTTTTTGCTCTTGCCTTTTGGTTTAAAGAGCTCTTGGCTTTTTCTGCTTGCTTTTTTTTTCCTTTTTTTCTTTTATTTTTGCCATTTTTTTCGCAAGCCTTGTTTTTTACTGCTTTTTCTTGCTTCAAAAATCAATTTTATGATTTTTTAGATTATCAAATAACATTTATCCTTTTTCTTTATTCTTTTAAGAGCCAACAATTTTAACATTCATAAATAACAAATTCAAAAGACATATGCACTATTCAAGCATTCATTCAGAAAACAAAAAGTATTGTCACCACATCAAAATAATTAAACTAATTTTAAGGATGAATTCGAAATCATGTACTTCTTGTGCTTTTGTGATTAAAAATATTTTTCATTTAAGAAAGGTGATGGATTCATAGGATATTCATAGCTTTAAGACATAGACACTTAGACACTAGTGATCATGTAGTAATGACACAAACATAAATAAGACATAAAGCATAGTTTTCGACAAACAGAAAAATAAAGAACAAGGAAATTAAAGAACGGGTCCACCTTAGTGATGGCGGCTAGTTCTTTCTCTTGAAGATCTTATGGAGTGCTTTAGCTCCTCAATGTCTCTTCCTTGCCTTTGTTGCTCCTCCCTCATAGCTTTTTGGTCTTCTCTAATTTCATGGAGGAGGATAGAATGCTCTTGGTGCTCCATCCTTAGTTGTCCCATGTTGGAACTTAATTCTCCTAGGGAGGTGTTAATTTTCTCCCAATAGTTTTGTGGAGGAAAGTACATCCCTTGAGGCATCTCAGGGATTTCATGATGAGGAATTTCCTCATGCTCTTGTTGAGGTCCATGAGTGGGCTCTCTTGTTTGCTCCATCCTCTCTTTAGTGATGGGCTTGTGAGATGAATTTCTCCATCTCCCATGACTCAGAGGCGGAAGCAATTGCCTTTCCTTTCCTCTTTCTAGAGGTTTCTCCGGCCTTAGGTGCCATTAATGGTAATGGAAAAATAAAAAAGCAGTGCTTTTTCCACACCAAACTTAAAATGTTTGCTCGTCCTCAAGAAAAAGAAGAAAGAAAGGAGGAGAAGAAGAAGAAGTGGAGGAGATGGAGTGGTGTGTGGTTTCGGCCAAGGGGGGTGGAGTGTGTATGATGGGGTGGGTTTGGGAGGGATATGGTTTGAATTTTGAATGGTAAGGTAGGTGGGGTTTTATGATGGATGGATGTGAGTGGTGAAGAGATTATGGAGAAGAGGGTAAGATTTGATAGGTGAAGGGTATTTGGGGAAGAGTGTTATGGAAAGGTGTGAAGAAGAGAGAGAGGGTGAGTTGAGGTTGGTGGGGATCCTGTGAGGTCCACAAATTCTGAGGGGTCAAGGACTTATCATCCTTGCTCCATTTAGGCGTGGTTTCTGGCGTTAAACGCCAAGCTGTAGCCTGTTTCTTACGTTAAACGCCAGACTGTAGCCTGTTTCTGGCGTTAAACGCCAGCTTGATGCTTCTTTCTGGCGTTAAACGCCAGTTTGATGCTTCTTACTGGCGTTTAAACGCCAGTAAGCTCTTCCTCCAGGGTGAGCTGTTTTTAATGCTATTTTTCATTCTATTTTTGATTTTTCAGTTGTTTTTGTGACTTCACATGATCATCAACCTACAGAAAACATAAAATAACAATGGAAAATAAATAGATATAATTAAATAACATTGGGTTGCCTCCCAATAAGCGTTTCTTTAATGTCAATAGCTAGACAGTGAGCTCTCATGGAGCTTCATGGATAATCAGAGCAAGGTTGGGGCCTCTCAACACCAAACTTAGAGTTTGGTTATGGCCTCCCAACACCAAACTTAGAGTTTGAATGTGGGGGCTTTGTTTGACTTTGTATTGAGAGAAGCTTTTCTTGCTTCCTCTCCATGGTTACAGAAGGAGAACCTTGAGTCTTGAATACAAGGTAGTTCTCATTCAACTGAAGGACCAACTCTCCTCTGTCAACATCAATCACAGCTTTTGCTGTGGCCAGGAAGGGTCTGCCAAGGATGATGGATTCATCCTCATCCTTCCCAGTGTCTAGGATTATGAAATCAGCAGGGATGTGAAGGCCTTCAACCTTTACTAGCACGTCCTCTACTAGTCCATAAGCCTGTTTCATTAATTTATCTGCCATCTCTAGTGAGATTCTTGCAGCTTGTACCTCAAAGATTCCCAGTTTCTCCATTACAGAGAGCGGCATGAGGTTTATCCCTGACCCCAGGTCACACAGAGCCTTTTCAAAGGTCATGGTGCCTATGGTACAAGGTATGAAGAATTTTCCGGGATCCGGTTTCTTCTGAGGTAATGTCTGCCCCATTAATGCACTCAGTTCATTGGTGAACAAGGGGGGTTCATCCTCCCAAGTCTCATTACCAAATAACTTGGTATTCAGCTTCATAATTGCTCCTAGATATTGAGCAACTTGCTCTTCAATAATATCTTCATCCTCTTCAGAGGAAGAATACTCATCAGAGCTCATGAATGGCAGAAGGAGGTTCAATGAAATCTCTATGGTCTCTGTATGAGCCTCAGATTCCTTTGGTTCCTTAAAAGGAAACTCTTTTCTGTCCAGAGGACGTCCCATGAGGCTTTTCTCATTGGGACTCACGTCCTCCTCACTCTCTCCAGGTTCGGCCATGTTGGTCATGGTTATGGCCTTGCACTCTCTCTTGGGATTTTCTTCTGTATTGCTTGGGAGAGTACTGGGAGGAGTTTCAGTAATCTTCTTACTCAGCTGACCAACCTGTGCCTCCAAATTTCTAATGGAGGACTTTGTTTCATTCATGAAACTTAGTGTGGTCTTGGATAGATCAGAGACTATGGTTGCCAGGCCAGAATGGCTCTGTTCAGTATTCTTTGTCTGTTGTTGAGAAGATGATGGAAAAGGCTTGCTATTGTTAAACCTATTTCTTCCACCATTATTATTGAAGCCTTGTTGAGGCTTCTGTTGGTCCTTCCATGAGAAATTTGGATGATTTCTCCATGAAGGATTATAGGTGTTTTCATATGGTTCTCCCATGTAATTCACCTCTGCCATTGCAGGGTTCTCAGGATCATAAGCTTCTTCTTCAGAAGATGCTTCTTTGGTACTGTTGGATGCAGCTTGCAATCCATTCAGACTCTGAGAAATCATATTGACTTGCTAGTTCATATTTTGTTCTGAGCCATTATGGCATTCAGAGTATCAATTTCAAGAACTCCCTTCTTCTGAGGCGTCCCATTATTCACAGGATTCCTCTCAGAGGTGTACATGAACTGGTTATTTGCAACCATTTCAATGAGTTCCTGAGCTTCTGCAGGGGTTTTCAGATGAAGAGATCCTCCTGCAGAATGGTCCAATGACATTTTTGACAACTCAGACAGACCATCATAGAATATACATATGATGCTCCATTCTGGAAGCATGTCAGTAGGACATCTTTTGATCAATTGCTTATATCTTTCCCAAGCTTCATAGAGGGACTCACCTTCCTTCTGTCTGAAGGTTTGGATTTCCACTCTAAGCTTGTTCATCTTTTGAGGTGGAAAGAATTTGGCCAGGAAAGCACTGACCAGCTTTTTCCAAGAGTTCAGGCTTTCCTTAGGTTGTGAATCCAGCCATGTTCTAGCTCTGTCTCTTACAGCAAAAGGAAAAAGCATAAGCCTGTAGACCTCGGGATCAACTCCATTGGTCTTGACAGTGTCACACATTTGCAAGAATTCAGCTAAGAACTAATGAGGATCTTCCAATGGAAGTCCATGAAACTTGCAATTCTGTTGCATTAGAGAAACTAATTGAGGCTTAAGCTCAAAGTTGTTTGCTCCAATGGCATGAATTGAGATGCTTCTTCCATAGAAGTTAGAGACGGTGCAATAAAGTCACCAAGCATCTTCCTTGCATCTCCACCATTATTATTATTTTCGGCTGCCATCTCTACTTCTTTTTCAAAAATTTCTATTAGGTCCTCTCCAGAGTTTTGTGCTTTAGCTTCTCTTAGTTTCCTCTTTAGAGTCCTTTCAGGTTCCGGATCAGCTTTAACAAGAATGTTCTTATCCTTGTTCCTGCTCATATGAAAAAGAAGAGAATAGAAAAGAATAGGAATTCTCTATGTCACAGTATAGGGATTCCTTTATGTCAGTAGAAGAATAGAAGAGTAGAGGAAGGAGAAGAGAAAAATTCGAAATTAAATTAAAATAAAAGGAAAATATTTTTGTTTTTATTTTAATTTTTAGTTAGAATTCGAAAATTAAAAAGAGAAATAGAATTAAATTAAAGTTTAAAACAATTAGTTAATTAAAAAGAATTTTGAAAAAGTGGGTAGGAGTTTTCGAAAATTAGAGAGGGAAAATTAGTTAGGTGGTTTTGAAAAAGACATGATTGAAATAGAAAACTTTTAAAATCAAACAAAAAGTCAGGTAGTTAATTGAAAAAGATTTGAAAATCAAATTTGAAAAGATAGGAAGTTAGAAAAGATTTTGAAAATTGATTTTTGAAAAAGATATGATTGAAATGATTGAAATTTAATTTGAAAAGGATTTGAAAAGGAAATTAAAAAGATTTGATTTTTGAAATTAAAGTTGATTACTTGACTAACAAGAAACTAAAAGATATGATTTTAAAATTCAAAGATTGAAACTTTCTTAATAGGCAGGCAAGTAACAACTTGAAAAAATTTTTAATTAAAACATTAAATGTTAGTGAGATTTTCGAAAATATGAAGTAAGAATAAGAAAAATATTTTGAAAATCAATTAAAAAAATTTTCGAAAATATGTAAAAATAAATGAAAAAGATTTGATTTTTGAAAAAGATTTGAAAAGATAGAATTTTTAAATTGAAAATTTGACTTGACTCATAAGAAATAACTAGATTTTTAAAAATTTTTGACTAAGTCAATCCAAATTTTCGAAATTTATGAGAAGAATAAGGGAAAGATATTTTTTTGATTTTTAAATTTTTAATGAGGAGAGAGAAAAACACAAAATTGACACAAAACGTAGAAATTATGAATCAAAACAACTAATGCATGCAAGAACACTTTGAATGTCAAGATGTTACCAAGAACACTTTGAAGATCAAGATGAACATCAAGACTTATTTTTAAAAATTTTTTAAGAAAAGAAAAACATGCAAGACACCAAACTTAGAAATTTTCAAACATTAAACACTAACAAATTGAAAATGCATATGAAAAACAAGAAAAGACACAAAACAAGAAAAATTAAAGATCAAACATAGAAAATAATCAAGAACAACTTGAAGATCATGAAGAACACATGCATGAATTTTCGAAAATTTTAAGAAAAATTAAAAAGATGCAATTGACAGGAAACTTAAAAATTGACACTAGACTCAAACAAGAAACATAAAATTTTTGGTTTTCATGATTTTATAAGATTTTCTTGGTTTTTTTTTCAAAATAAGAATTAAAAAGCTTAAAAATAAAATAAAATTACCTAATCTGAGCAACAAGATGAACCGTCAGTTGTCCAAACTCGAACAATCCCCGGCAACGGCGCCAAAAACTTGGTGCACGAAATTGTGATCTCTAACAATGGCGCCAAAAACTTGGTACGCACGTTCATAATCTCAATTCTGTTTCACAACTCCGCACAACTAACCAGCAAGTGCACTGGGTCGTTCAAGTAATAAACCTTACGTGAGTAAGGGTCNCAATATCCATCCAAACCCCAATCCAATTCACTGTGAGAAAGCTTCTCTAGCATGAATCCTCCATTCCTTTCCCAAGGTTCCGAAGGATTCCAATTATGGGTAGTTTCTTTCCCAAGACAACTACCTAATGGAATTAGAACGAGAAGCTTTCTAACAAAATTCAAGAGAAAAGATTGAAGAAGAAGATAAACTATTATTGATTCATTGAATTACAATAGAGCTCCCTAACCCAATGAAAGGGGTTTAGTGAGTCATAGCTCTGAATTCAACTACAAAGATATGAAAACTAGCTAAAAATGAAAAAGTAAAAGTTCCAGTCCTTTCTCACTTTAATTCTATCCTATTTATACACTTTCTATATAGAGCTTCTGTTGTGTTTCTTGGGCCTTGAGGCCT
>NC_029786.2:50124735-50137237 GCF_000816755.2 Arachis ipaensis | reverse complement strand
AAGGGTAGCCCTGGAGGTGTCGAACACGTTTAAGCTCCAGTTTGAGGTCAAACTGGAGCTTAAACGTGGAAATGGAGAGAGCCACCCTGGAGGGGAAAACTTGGTCGAACACGTTTAAGCTCCAGTTTGAGGTCAAACTGGAGCTTAAACGTGGAAATGGCTCCCTGGTGCTTTTCCCATTCTGGTTAACTAAAACTCATGGAATTTGCATTAAAATCATACTGTTTGGATGGTTCATTGCTTTGTTCTTCTTTTAACCATTTTTGGTTACTTTAAGCTCAAGAAAATGCATAAAACAACTAAAACTAACAGAAAAATGCTAGTGAAACTAGCCTAAGATGCCTTGGCATCAGATCCCACGGAGATTGTTGGCTTGAAGCAAGCTGTAGTCATCTTGTAAATCTCAGTCGGGCGGATTCAAATGGTTATGGGATTTTGATAATTAAAATATAAAATAAGATATAAATACTTATGTAATTCACTGGTGAGAATTTCAGATAAGCGTATGGAGATGTTTTTCTCCTTCTAAATCTTTGCTTTCCATACTGCCTTCATTCAATCATTCATACTCCTTTCCATGACAAGCTGTATGTTGGGGGATCACCGTTGTCAATGGCTACCGTCCGTCCTCTCAGTGAAAATGGTCCAAATGCGCTGCCACCGTACGACTAATCATCTGTCGGTTCTCGATCATGTTGAAATAGGATCCATTGATCCTTTTGCGTCTGTCACTACGCCCAACACTTGCGAGTTTGAAGCTCGTCATAGTCATCCCATCCCAGATCCTACTCGGAATACCACGGACAAGGTTTAGACTTTCCGAATCTCAAGAATGGCCGCCAATTGATTCTAGCTTATACCATGAAGACTCCGATCTTTCGGAATGGAGGCTAAGAGATACACGCTCAAGCTATTGCAGATAGAACGGAAGTGGTTGTCAGGCACGTGTTCATAGGTGAGAATGATGATGAGTGTCACAGATCATCACATTCATCAGGTTGAAGTGCGAGTGAATATCTTAGAATAAGAATAAGCTTGAATTGAATAGAAAAACAATAGTACTTCGCATTAATTCATGAGGAACAGCAGAGCTCCACACCTTAATTTATGGGGTGTAGAAACTCCACCGTTGAAAATACATAAGAACAAGGTCCAGGCATGGCCGAATGGATAGCCCCCTAAACGTGATCAAGAGATCAAAAGTGATACAAAGATAGTCTCAAAAATGATCAAAAGATGTGAAATAAATCACTAAAAGTAGTTTTTATACTAAACTAGTAACTAGGTTACATAAAATAGGTAAATGATGCAGAAATCCACTTCTGGGCCCACTTGGTGTGTGTTTGGGCTGAGCATTGAGCTTTACACGTGTAGAGACTTCTCTTGGAGTTTAAACGCCATGTTGTTGCCTGTTTGTGGCGTTTAACTCTGGTTTGTAACCTGTTTCTGGCGTTTAACTTCAGAATAGGGCAGGAAGTTGGCGTTTGAACGCCAGTTTGCATTGTCAAAACTCGGACAAAGTATGGACTATTATATATTGCTAGAAAGCCCTGGATGTCTACTTTCCAACGCAATTGAGAGCGCGCCAAATGGGTTTCTGTAGCTCCAGAAAATCCATTTCGAGTGCAGAGAGGTCAGAATCCAACAGCATCTGCATCCCTTTTTCAGCCTCTGAATCAGATTTTTTTTTCAGGTCCCTCAATTTCAGCCAGAAAATACCCGAAATCACAGAAAAACACACAAACTCATAGTAATGTCTAGAAATTTGAATTTTGAATAAAAACTAATAAAAATATACTAAAAAGTAATTAAAACATACCGAAAACTACCTAAAATAATGCCAAAAAGTATATAAATTATCCGCTCATCAGTGGTTCATGTTGGTGAAAGTCTTGAGGTGGTGTATAAGAAAACTGTGGTTCTTGGGAGTATTGGTGTTGTAATGGTGGTGGCTCTAGATATGGTTCGTATGGTGGTTGGCATGGTGGATATGGGTTAGGATCATATGGAGGTGTTTAGTGGTATGGAGCTTGTGAGTAAGGTTGTTGGGAACTATGTTGAGGGAAGGGGTCATATGTTTGTGGTGGTTTTGGTTAATAATCACAATAAGGATCACCACACACATTAGATTGGTGTGCATCTTGGCTCATAATACATTGGTAGCGGTTGTTGCCATGAAAGTTGATCAAATGCTTGAGGCTCCTCCCACCTTTGGTTGTCCCATCCTTGATGCATATTGTCATTGTAATTTCCATCTCCTACAACATAGTTGTAATCACACTCATAGCCAAAATAATGAAAATTCATGGTGACAAGAGAAAATAAAAACAAAATCTAACAAGAGACAAAGAAAGCCAAGTTCTAAAACTAACAAAAACTAACAAATAAGCAAAAGGTAAACATATTCACATATGTACAATAGCCAATAAAGTAGCACTATTGTAATTCCCCAGCAACGGTGCCATTTTTGATAAAGAGACTTGTCGTGTCGGTATAGAATTTCTTAATTGAAATCTCGTTGCAAGTATAGTTCTAAACCAAAAAACAATCCTCCTCAATCAAAAATTTGGTTGTCACAAGTACAAACCCCAATGAAAATTAACTGAAGTATTTAAATCTCGTGTCGTCTCACAAAGAATTGCAATGAAGTGGTCAATTATTGGCTAGAAGGGACAAGGGGTTTGCTTGATAAAAGGGGCAAGAAAATAAATGGCAAGAAACATAAATCAAGTAACTAAAGAAAACAAGTAATAAAGAGAGACATTCATGGCAAGAATTGAGAATATAGGCTTTCTATCCTAGTCACTAATAACAATAATTAACAAGAATTTATCTTATTTCGTCATCTCTAACAATGGAAGAAGGTATAATGTTATCTTCACATGAGAGAAAGTCAAATAAGACTAGTTAATCTCAATCCAAAAGTCCTAATCAACTTACTAATTGAATTAGCAAAAGATTAGCGTCAATGAAAACAATATTAACCAACAATTCTAGATCACCAACATAAGTTGGGTATTCATGACTCAAGATCACCTAATTCCTCTTTCCTAGCCAAGAATGTTCAAAAAGCTACTCTAACAACCAACCAAGCATTTTGTCAAACACTTGGAAGGCATAAAAGGAAAGCATAAGAAATTGCAAGGAAGAGTAAAATCTACCGACTACCAATTGCAAGGAAACAATAATAACAACTCAAATCAACAATAAAATAACATCAAACATGAATTGCATTGAAGAGAACCAAATCCAACATAAGCATTCATAAAACTAAAGAGAGGCATAGAAGGAAAATTAACAATGAAAACTAAGAGAATTAAGATGTAGGAACAAGAAATTACAAGTAAAACTAAAGGAAAACAAGATTTGAACCCTAGATCTAAGATGAAAAGTACCCTAAGAACCCTAATTCTAGAAAGAAGAGGGAGCTTCTCTCTCTAGAAAACTAACTACATGATGCTAAGCTACAACTAAGTGCTCCCCCTTTGCTCAAGCTTGAATTCTGTATGAAATATCCTCAGAAACGAGTTGGATTTGGGCCTGGGCAGCTCAGAAATCGCTCCCAGCGATTTCACTTTAAGTGGGTCACGTGCCGAGCGTCACGCGTGCGCGCGGACGACGCGTGCGCGTCGCTAGCCAAAACTC
Source organism: Arachis ipaensis (assembly GCF_000816755.2). NCBI lineage: Eukaryota > Viridiplantae > Streptophyta > Magnoliopsida > Fabales > Fabaceae > Arachis > Arachis ipaensis. The sequence continues at coordinate 50,133,592 of NC_029786.2, read as the reverse complement.
CTACTCACGCGTACGCGTGGGTGACGCGTGCGCATGGCTTGCAAATCTTCAATGCACGCGTACGCGTGGATGACGCGTGCGCATGGCCCTCAATTCTCCAAATGCTCATTTCTTCATGTATTCTCCACTTTGCATGATTTTCTCTTCACTTCTTCCATCCAATACTTGCCTTATGAACCTGAAATCACTCAACAAACACATCAAGGCATCGCATGGAATTAAAGTGAATTAAAATCACCAATTTTAGGGCCTAAAGAGCATGTTTTTACACTTAAACACAAATTAAGGGAGAATTATAAAACCATGCTATTTCATTGAATAAATATGGGAAAAGGTGATAAAATCCCCCAAATTAAGCACAAGATAAACCACAAAATTGGGGTTTATCAATCGACCCTGACTCGCTCAGTTATTACTTGGACGACCCAGTGCACTTGCTGGTACTGCTGCTGTTGTACGAAATAGTGTGGGCTATGCGTACAAGAGTAACCAGCCTGTTTGGCCCAATCTTGGGCCAAATTCTTTAAAATTAGTGTCAAAATTCTTGTTTTAATTAGCCCTATCTTATTTTGCTATAAAATTTACATTTCTAATTGCTTTTATTAAGAATTATTTTATTGATTAATTATTCACTAATTTAACGGGGTTTACATCCTACCCACCTAATTAAGAATTTTGCCCTCAAAATTAAGATTTAGTTACCTGAAAAGAGTAGTGGGCAGTTCTTCCGCATATCCGATTCAAGCTCCCAAGCATGCTCTTCAATACCAGCCCGACTCCAAGCTGCTTTTACCAATGATACTTCTTTCCCACACAAACACTTGATACTGGTGTCATCAATCCTAACCGGGGTTACTGGAAGCGTCAGATCCTCTTTTACTTGAACCGATTCCGGTTCCAAAATATGACTTGTATCAGGAGTATACTTCTGAAGCTGTGACACATGAAACACATCATGTAGGTTTGAAAGATGCGGTAGTAAAGCGATTCTATAGGCCACCGGTCCATTTCTCTTCAAAATTTCAAACGGTTCGATGTAACGTGGATTTAGTTTCTTCGTCTTAATGGCTCTGCCCACACCGGTTGTCAGAGTGACTTTCAAGAACACGTGCTCTCCTTCCTCAAATTCTAAAGGCTTTCGCCTCCAATCAGGATAACTCTTTTGATGGCTTTGAGCTACAAGCATTCGGCTTCGGATCTTCTTTATCTGTTCAGTGGTCTCGGCTATTATTTCTTGCCCTAATAGGCTTGATTCTCCAGCCTCATGCCAACATAGTAGAGATTGAAACTTCCTCCCATACAGAGCCTTACACGGAGCCATTTCGAGGCTTGCATGGTAGCTATTATTGTATGCAAACTCCACTAGTGGTATATACCGATCCTAGCTTGCCGGCTGGTCCAAAATACAAGTCCTTAGCATATCCTCTAAGGTTTGGATCGTTCGCTCTAACTGGCCATCTGTCTGAGGGTGATATACTGTACTTAGACTCAATTGAGTCCCAAATGCCCGCTGGAAGGCTCCCCAGAACCTTAAGGTAAAACGAGGGTCTTTGTCAGATATAATGGTGGTAGGCACGTCATGCAACCTCACAATCTCTTTAATGTACAGCCACGCTAACTCCTCCAATGTACAACTCATCTAAATGGGGAGAAAGTGAGCCGACTTTGTCAATTGATCTACAATCACCCAAACAGTGTCAAATCCGGCTCGAGTCCTTGGTAAGCCTGACACAAAATCCATTGCAATGCTCTCTCACTTCCATTGCGGAATTTCTAAGGGCTGAAGGGTTCCTGATGGTCTCTAATGTTCAATTTTCACTTTCTGACAAGTTAATCACTTGGAAACATGCAACGCCACATCATTCTTCATTCTCGGCCACCAGAACATTGTTTTCAGATCTTGATACATTTTAGTGCTCACCAGATGGATTGAAAATCCGCTTTTGTGCGCCTCTTTCAAGATATCCCGTCGTAAGTCTCCGACGTCTGGCACAATAATTCGACCCTTAAACCTCCATAATTCGTCTTTTTCCCATGACACTCTCCACTGCTTTCCTTGCTCAATAACTGGCAATACTTTCTGTAATTCTTTATCGTCTTGCTGAGCTTTTGCGATCTCAGACTTGAAATCACTTAAAATTTGTAATTGACTCAAACATAGAGTACCAGACTCCTCACTTACCCTCAAGTTCAGACCTTCGAATGCCTTTAGCAATTCTTCCTCCCGTAGCATCATCCAAGCAGCACATAGAGACTTCCGGCTCAAAGCGTCTGCGACAACATTTGCCTTTCCAGGGTGGTAATTCAACTCGAAGTCATAGTCCTTTTGAAGCTCCATCCATCTCCTCTAATGCATATTCAATTCTTTTTGCTTAAAGAGGTACTTTAAGCTCTTGTGATCGGAGAAAACTTGAAACTTGACACCATAAAGGTAATGTCTCCAAATCTTTAGAGCAAACACAACGGCGGCAAGCTCTAGGTCCTGAGTCGGATAATTCATCTCATGCGGCCTTAACTATCGTGAGGCGTATGCCACGACATCATGGTGCTGCATCAGCACGCACCCCAGACCCTTTAGTGATGCGTCACAGTAAACCTCAAACGGCTCACTCGGCTCGGGTAACACTAGCACAGGTGCAGTGGTCAACCTCTGCTTCAACACTTGGAAACTTTCCTTACACTCAACAGTCGAGACAAAAGGCGTATCGTTTCTAGTCAACTTGGTTAAAGGCAAAGCAAGTTGTGAAAATCCTTTAATGAACCTTGGTGTACGAAATTGTGATCATCAATGGCGCTAACAACTTGGTACGCATAATTGTAATCTCAACTCTTTGTCACAACTCCGCACAATGGTGTGCGAAATTGTTACTCTGAGGTTGTAAAATTTGTTGTTCGTTCTCTCCCTGGCAATGGCGCCAATAACTGGTCCACAATACCATGGTCCAAACATAACTTCACAACTTCGCACAACTAACCAGCAAGTGCACTGGGTCGTCCAAGTAATAAAACCTTACTTGAGTAAGGGTCGATCCCACGGAGATTGTTGGTATGAAGCAAGCTATGGTCACCTTGTAAATATCAGCCAGGCGGATTAAATTGGTTATGGAGTTTTCGAATAATAATAATAAATAAACAGAAAATAAAGATAGAAATACTTATGTAATTCATTGGTGAGAATTTCAGATAAGTGTATAGAGATACTTTCGTTCCTCTGAACCTCTGCTTTCCTGCTGTCTTCATCCAATCCTTCCTACACCTTTCCATGGCAAGCTTTCTGTAAGGGCATCACCGTTGTCAATGGCTACATCCCATCCTCTCTGTGAAAATGGTCCAAATGCTCTGTCACGGCATGGCTAATCATCTGGAGGTCCTCGATCATACTGGAATAGGATTTACTAGCATTAAATCATGAGGAACAGCAGAGCTCCACACCTTAATCTATGGAGTGCAGAAACTCTACCGTTTGAAAATACATAAGTGATAATGGTCTAGGCATGGCCGAATGGCCAGCCCCCATGAAAGTCTAAGATAGCATAAAACTGATAAAAAGATGATCCAAAGATGTAAATACAATAGTAAAAAGTCCTATTTATACTAAACTAGCTACTAGGGTTTACAGAAGTAAGTAATTGATGCATAAATCAACTTTCGGGCCCACTTGGTGTGTGCTTGGGCTGAGCTTGAAGTTTACACGTGCAGAGGCTTCTTTTGGAGTTGAATGCCAAGTTGTAATGTATTTTTGGCGTTCAACTCTGGTTCGTGACGTGTTTCTGGCATTTAACTCTAGACTGCAGCGTAGAACTGGCGTTCAACGCCCTTTTGCGTCGTCTAAACTCGGCCAAAGTATGAACTATTATATATTGCTAAAAAGCCCTGGATGTCTACTTTCCAACGAAATTAGAAGCACGCCATTTTGAGTTCTGTAGCTCCAGAAAATCCACTTTGAGTGCAGGGAGGTCAGAATCCAACAACATCAGCAGTCCTTTTTCTACCTCTGAATATGATTTTTTGCTCAAGTCCCTCAATTTCAGCCAGAAAATATCTAAAATCACAGAAAAACACACAAACTCATAGTAAAGTCCAGCAATGTGAATTTAACATAAAAACTAATAAAAACATCCCTAAAAGTAACTAGATCTTACTAAAAACATACTAAAAACAATGCCAAAAAGCGTATAAATTATCCGCTCATCACAACACCAAACTTAAATTGTTGCTTGTCCCCAAGAAATTGAAAATCAAATAGGATAAAAATAAGAGAATATACTATAAATTCCAAACTATCAATGAAACATAGATCTAATCAGATGAGCGGGACTTGTAGCTTTTTGCCTCTTGAATAGTTTTGGCATCTCACTTTATCCATTGAGGTTCAGAATGATTGGCATCTATAGGAACTCAGAGTTCAGATAGTGTTATTGATTCTCCTAGTTCAGTATGTTGATTATTTAACACAGCTACTTTATGAGTCTTGGTCGTGGCCCTAAGCACTTTGTTTTCCAGTATTACCACCGGATACATAAATGCCACAGACACATAATTGGGTGAACCTTTTCAGATTGTGACTCAGCTTTGCTAAAGTCCCCAATTAGAGGTGTCCAGGGTTCTTAAGCACACTCTTCTTTTACTTTGGACCTTGACTTTAACCGCTCAGTCTCAAGTTTTCACTTGACACCTTCACGCCACAAGCACATGATTAGGGACAGCTTGGTTTAGCCGCTTAGACCAAGATTTTATTCCTTTAGGCCCTCCTATACACTGATGCTCAAAGCCTTGGGATCCTTTTTATTTACCCTTGCCTTTTGGTTTTAAGGGATAATTAAACTAAGTTCAAGGATAAATTCGAAACTCATGTACTTCTTGTTCTTTTGAATTAAAAACATTTTTCATTTAAGAGAGGTGATGGATTCATATTCACTACTTTAAGGCGTAGACACTTAGACACTAATGATCATGTAATAAAGACACAAACATAGATAAACATTTAACATAAGAAAACGAAAAATAGAAAAATTGAGAACAAGGAATGAGTCCACCTTAGTGATGGTGGCGTTTCCTTCTTGAGGAACCAATGATGTCCTTGAGCTCTTCTATGTCTCTTCCTTGTCTTTGTTGCTCCTCCCTCATAGCTCTTTAATCTTCTCTAATTTCATGGAGGATGATGGAGTGCTCTTGATGTTCCACCCTTAGTTGTCCCATGTTGGAACTTAGTTCTCCTAGGGAGGTGTTGATTTACTCCCAAAAATTCTGTGGAGGAAAGTGCATCCCTTGAGGTATCTCAGGGATTTCTTGATGATGAGCTTCCTCACGTGTTTCTTGAGCTCCATGAGTGGGCTCTCTTGTTTGCTCCATCCTTTTCTTAGTGATGGGCTTCTCTTCCTCAATGGCAATGTCTCCTTCTATGAAAGCTCCAGCTGAGTAACATAGATGGCAAATAAGATGAAGGAAAGCTAGCCTTGCCAAGGGGGAGGGCTTTTCGGCTATTTTGTAGAGTTCAAGGGAGATGACTTCATGAACTTCTACTTCCTCTCCAATCATGATGCTATGAATCATGATGGCTCGATCCACAGTAACTTCAGATCGGTTGCTAGTGGGAATGATGGAGCGTTGGATGAACTCCAACCATCCTCTAGCCACAAGCTTGAGGTCCAGTCTTCTAAGTTGAACCAGTTTGCCTTTTGCATCCCTGCACCAATTAGGCATGTAAAATGCCTTTGCATGCAATTCTAGCGTTTAAACGCCGAATTGATGCTTGTTCTGCGCGTTCAGCGCCCAGATGCAGCATGTTTCTGGCGTTGAACACCAGTTCTATGCTTGTTTCTGGCGTTCAGTGCCAGCTTTCCTCAGTGTGCATTTCTAGCGTCTGAATGCCAGGATGCTGCTTGTTTTGGGCGTTCAACACCAGATCCATGCTCTGTTCTGGCATTGAACGCCGGCCAGATGCTTCTTACAGGAGTTTAAACGCCAGTAAGCCCTTCCTTCAGGGTGTGATTTTTCTTCTGCTGTTTTTGATTCTGTTTTTGATTTTTCTATTTATTTTGTGACTCCACATGATCATGAACCTAATAAAACATGAAAGAACAACAAAAATAAAAATAAAATTAGATAAATAAAAATTGGGTTGCCTCCTAACAAGCGCTTCTTTAATGTCAATAGCTTGACAGTGGGCTCTCATGGAGCCTCACAAATGTTCAGAGCACTGTTGAAACTCCCCAACACCAAACTTAGAGTTTGGATATGGGAGTTCAACACCAAACTTAGAGTTTGGTTGTGGCCTCCCAACACCAAACTTAGAGTTTGACTGTGGGGGTTCTGGTTGACTCTGTTTTGAGAGAAGCTTACTGTGCCTCTTTTCCATGTTTACAGAAGCATGTCCTTGAGTTTTAAACTCAAGGGAGTCCTCATTCAATTGAAGGACTAGTTCACCTCTGTTAATATCAATCACAGCTCTTGCTGTGGCTAGGAAGGGTCTTCCAAGGATGATGGATTCATCCTCATCCTTCCCAGTATCTACGATTATGAAATCAGCAGGGATGTAAAGGCCTGCAACCTTTACTAACATGTCCTCTACTTGTCCATAAGCCTATTTTCTGGAATTGTCTGCCATCTCTAATGAGATTTTAGCAGCTTGTACCTCAAAGATTCCCAGTTTCTCCATTACAGAGAGTGGCATGAGGTTTATTCCTAACCCAAGGTCACATAGAGCCTTCTCAAAGGTTATGGTGCCTATGGTACAAGGTATTAGGAACTTTCTAGGATCCTGTTTCTTCTGAGGCATTCTCAGTTGATCCAATGCATTTAGTTCATTGGTGAACAGGGGAGGTTCATCTCCCCAAGTCTCATTACCAAATAATTTGGCATTCAGCTTCATGATTGCACCAAGGTACTTGGCAACTTGCTCTTCAGTGATATCCTCATTCTCTTCAGAAGAAGAATACTCAGCAGAGCTCATGAAGGGCGTAAGGAGGTTCAATGGAATCTCTATGGTCTCTAGATGAGTCTCAGATTCCTTTGGTTCCTCAGAGGGAAACTCCTTATTGATCACTGGATGTCCCAGGAGGTCTTCCTCCTTGGGATTCACGTCCTCCCCTTCCTCTCTAGGTTCGGCCATGTTGACTATGTCAATGGCTTTGCACTCTCCTTTTGGATTTTCTTCTGTATTGCTTTGGAGAGCATTAGGAGGGGTTTCAGTGATCTTCTTACTCAGCTGGCCCACTTGTGCCTCCAAATTTCTAATGGAGGATCTTGTTTCATTCATGAAACTCACAGTGGCCTTAGATAGATCAGAGACTAAGTTTGCTAAATTAGAGGTATTTTGTTCAGAGTTCTCTGTCTGTTGCTGAGTGGATGATAGAAAAGGCTTGCTATTGCTAAACCTGTTTCTTCCACCATTATTAAAGCCTTGTTAAGGCTTTTGTTGATCCTTCCATGAGAGATTTGGATGATTTCTCCATGAGGGGTTATAGGTGTTTCCATATGGTTCACCCATGTAATTCACCTCTGCAATTGCAGGATTCTCAGGATCATAAGCTTCTTCTTCAGAAGATGCCTCTTGAGTACTGTTGGATGCAGCTTGCATTCCATTCAGACTCTGAAAAATCATATTGACTTGCTGAGTCAATATTTTATTCTGAGCCAATATGGCATTCAAAGTATCAATTTCAAGAACTCCCTTCTTCTGAGGCGTCCCATTACTCACAGGATTCCTCTCAGAAGTGTACATGAATTGGTTGTTAGCAACCATGTCAATGAGTTCTTGAGCTTCTGCAGGCATTTTCTTTAGGTGAATGGATCCACCTGCAGAAGTATTCAATGACATCTTAGCTAATTCATACAGACCATCATAAAATATATCCAGGATGGTCCATTCTGAAAGCATGTCAGAAGGACACTTTTTGGTCAGTTCCTTGTATCTCTCCCAAGCTTCATAGAGGGATTCACCTTCTTTCTGTCTGAAGGTTTGAACATCCACTCTAAGCTTACTCAGCTTTTGAGGAGGAAAGAACTTGGCTAAGAAAGCCTTGACTAGCTTATCCCAAGAGTTCAGGCTATCTTTAGGTTGAGAATCCAACCATATTCTAGCTCTGTCTCTCATAGCAAAAGGGAAAAGCATAAGCCTGTAGATCTCGGGGTCAACCCCATTGGTCTTAACAGTATCACAGATCTGCAAAAATTCAGTTAAGAACTGAAAAGGATCTTCAGATGGAAGTCCATGAAACTTGCAGTTCTGCTGCATCAGAGAAACTAATTGAGGTTTCAGCTCAAAATTATTTGCTCCAATGGTAGGAATGGAGATGCTTCTTCCATGTAAATTGGAATTAGGTGCAGTAAAGTCACCAAGCATCCTCCTTGCATTATTATTATTTTTGGCTGCCATCTCCTCTTCTTGTTCAAAAATTCCTGTAAGGTTGTCTCTGGATTGTTGTATTTTAACTTCTCTTAGTTTCTTTTTCAGAGTCCTTTCAGGTTCAGGATCTGCTTCAACAAGAATGTTCTTGTCCTTGCTCCTGCTCATATGACAAAGAAGGGAATAACAAAGAAAATATAGAATCCTCTATGTCACAGTATAGAGATTCCTTTGTGAGTAGAAGAAGAAAAGAATGTAATGTAAGGAAAGAGAAGAGAGGAGAATCCAAACACAAGGGTGAGGAGAGCAGAGATATGAGATGAAGAGAAGTGTTAGTAAATAAATAAATAAATAGAAGAGGATGAGAGAGAGAAGTTTTCGAAAATAATTTTTGAAAAAGAGTTAATGATTTTTGAAAATTAAGATAAAATTAAAATTAAAATTAAAAATTGAAACAATTAAATAATTAAAAAGAATTTTTGAAAAAGAGGGAGGTATTTTCGAAAATTA